>NW_027555958.1:308623250-308791900 GCF_003287225.1 Phascolarctos cinereus | reverse complement strand
TTTTAAGGTTTAACTTCCCTTTTTCCTTTTTTTTAACTTCTCAATGGGGTGATAGATATATAGATATGTATATATATATATATATATATATATGTAATGTTTTTATATACATATATACATATATACATATATATGCATATAATGTTTTAAGGTTTAACCTCTCCACTTTGTTTTACTTCTCAATGGGGTGGGATAAAATGAGTGCTTGTTAATTGAATTTATTTTTTAATCTATATCCTGAAATTATGTCAAATTGATTAGGAGTAGAGGAAGGGACTCAAAAATTGATCCATGGCTCTTCTGATCACCAACATAACATGTTGTTGTGGTTCAATCCTGTCAGACTCTTTGTGACCCCCATGAACCACAGCATACCAGTAATTTCCATATAGTATTCTTGGCAAAGGTACTAGAGTAGTTTGCCATTTTGTTCTCTGGTTTATTTTTAAAATGAGGACAACTGAGGCACTAAAGATTAAGGCACAAAGGATTAAGTGACTTGTCTAGGGTCACAGACTTGCACAGGGTCCCTTCCTTTCCCCTAGTAAGTGTCTGAGATCAGATTGGAACCCAGGTTTTCTGACTCTAGGCCTGCCTTTCTATCCACTGTACCCCACCTAGTTGACCCAAATTACATTATATAGGATTATCACAAATATTGAATTCAGTCAATTCAAAACTAGTCCTCGAGATTCTTAGATGAATTTCTTAACCCAAATTAAGTGCATTATTCCAAAAAGTAATCCTAAAGGCTTATTTAGGACACAATAGACAAACATCTCCAAAGTAGGCTTTAAAAATGTCCATAATTTCAGGGCACTAGTCAATGTCTAGCGGCTAACACTGCTGCTGCTTTCTGCCTTCTTGAAATATCACTAACAATGCAAGTTAGTGGCAAGAGCAACTTTTACTTCTGGGTATTATCCAGCATTTTGTAGCTGCCTTGGTGAATGAGGTTGCTTATGCTTTGAGCTTTCAACTAGAAAAGCAAAATTTACAATAATGCTGAAAAACAATAGGCATTTATGTTGCCAGCATATTTTATTTCATATAAAAGAAGGAGTTTAAATATAGATGTTTAAAAGGGACAATGGAAGCAAAGATAAGAATATGTTGAGTTTGCCTTAAAAACAAAAACTAGATTAGGTCATTGGAGAGAACAGGCTATATATAGACTCAGCTTTAGATATGATACTTCTGATTTGGTCAAAAGAGAAAGACTGGTGGATGTTCCAGGCACATGCATGTACTAAACAAACATCCTTTCAGGCTTTTGGTCACTTCCAGGGACAATCTGGTACATCTAAGATATTTTATACAACAGGGTAGCATAACAATGCAAGAGAAGACAAGGTCATGGACTCAAGGACTCAAGGCTGGAAGGGAGGTCAGAGTAAATCTAATCCAATTCCCTCATTTTACACATAAAGAAACTGAGGCACAAGAAGGTTTAATAACCTACCCAAACTCATGTAAAAAAACAAGAGGAAAAACAGGATTATTTTACAGATCAGTATGGGATCTTTTTCAGATACATCAGATTGGCTTCCCAGATCTGATATAGGTAACATTTAGCTAGAAACCTGAAAGGCATGGAAGATTCTACTTACTGGGGCTTTCAGAAAAGGGACAAAGCAGCTGTACCACACAGGAGAGGAAAATCTCTCTAGAAGAGAAAGACTTAGCAAGGAATGAATACACTTAGAAAACCGGAGGTTTACTTGATTTGACTTATGATTCCTGATGATTTCAGGAGTTACATGCTAAGTTTGAAGAAGTTTCATGAATCTTCAACAGTAGTGAGGAGGGAAATATTATCATGCAAAATAAGAATTAAAAGTACATAAAACTGGTATAAGCAGGATACTATAGAAATTGTGAAGAAAATCTTGATTCAAAAAAAGAAAAAAAAAACAACAAAGGACTAAGACAGAAATTTAATCTGAGTATTGAATATGTGTTTTAAGTTCATGTTAAAAAATACAAACTCAAGGAGCCAAGGTGGTGGAGTAGAAGCAGAAACCCAGCAAAACTCTCCCAATTTTTCCCTCCAAATAACTACAAAATAATAGTTCAAATTGAATTCTGGGGGTGAGAGGGTGGAGCCAAGATGGAAGAGTAAAAGCAGTGACCTGCTTGAGTTCTCCCCCAAACCCTTCCAAATACCTGTAAAAGTTTGCTTTAAACAAATTCTAGAGCAGCAGAACCCACAAAAAGACAGAGTGAAAGATATTTCCAACCCAAGACAACCTGGATGGTTGACTGGAAAGCTCTGTGCACCAGGAGAGAGGTGCAGTTTAGCATGGGCCACACATGCAAAGACTGGGCCTCAGTGAACCTGGAGCAGTCCTCAGGGGACTGAATCAAGGGTACCTATGGAGGTTTCTAGACTTCTCAACCACAAACACAAAAGATAACTCAGAAGGTCAGTAGGAAAAAATTTGTTGGACCATGGTGAGAAAGGAGCTCAGTCCCAGCCCCAGTCCCAGTGCAGCCCCGGAGGTCAAAGGAGATAGGATTACAGCCAAAAATCACCTACTCAGCAAAACTAAACACAATCCTTCAGGGTAAAAAAATGATTTTCAATGAAATAGAGGACTTTCAAGCATTCTTGATGAAAAGACCAGCACTGAATAGAAAATTCAACTTTCAAATATAAACTTTAAGAGAAGTATGAAAAGGTAAACAAGAAATACAAATCATAAAGCATTTATTAAAGTTGAACTGTTTCAATTCCTACATGGAAGGATGATATTTTCAACTCATGAGACTCTTGTCAGTATTAGGGTAATTGGAGGGGAAAATATATGGAGAGAGAGAGAGAGAGAGATGGCACAGGGTGAGTTGAAGATGAAGGGGTGATATCTAAAAAATAAAATTAAGGAGTGAGAGAGGATTATACTGGAGAAGGAGAAAGGGAGAGGTAGAATGGGGAAAATTATCTTGCATAAAACAGACAAGAAAAAGCTTTTACAGTGGAGGGAAAGTGGGGGATGGTGAGAAGGAATGAGGGAATCTTATTCTCATTGGATTTGGCTTAAGGAGAGAATAACATACACACTCAGTTGGGTATGGAATACTATCTTACCCTACAGGAAAACAGGGGGGAAGGGAATAAGAGAGCTGGGGGGATGATAGAATGGAGGGCAGATTGGGGAAGAGATAATCAGAAACAAACACTTATGAGGAGGAACAAGGTCAAAAGAGAGAATAGAATAAACAGGAGGGTGGGATAGGATGAAGGGAAATATAGTCAGTTTTTTACATGACTACTATAGAAGTGTTTTGCATACACATATATAACCTGTATTGAGTTGCTTGCCTTCTCAGTGTGGGTGGGTGGGGAGAGAAGAAGGGAGAGAATGTGGAACCCAAAGCTTTAAAAACAAATGTTAAAAATTATTTTTACATGCAACTGGGAAATGAGAAATACAAGAAATGGGGTATAGAAATCTATCCTGCCCTACAGGAAAACAGAAGGTGAATGGGATAAGAGAAGGCAGAGGGGGATGATATAAGGGAGGGCAGATTAGGTGAAGGGATATTCAGAATGCAGGCAGTCTTTGGGTGGGGGGAGGGATGAGATGGGGAGAAAATTTGGAACTCAAAATCTTGTGGAAGTGAATGTTTAAAACTAAAAATAAATAAATTAATAAAAATATTTAAAAAGAGAGAAAGGGGCTTAGAGAAATTTACAGATAATAGATTCATAATGGATTATTTCAGAAAATCAGAATTCTTAGATGCATGACTCTCTTCTAAGAAGCTGAGCGGGATAACCATGCCCTCCTCCTAAACTACCCCTTGGTTCAACTGTTGTAAACAGAATAAGAGAGAGAGGGACCATGGACATGTCAAAAGCTGCCTTCTGGAAGCCACAGATGCTTTGCCACACTCTTCAAAAACTTCATTCCACAAACATTTATTAAGTGGCTTCTCTGCACAGAACATTATGATAGGTTCTAGACTAGGTGGAGAATCTAGATAAACTATATCTCAGGCTCTCAGGAAGACTTTTAGATTAATAAGGAGCTATGATATAAATGTACAGTTACTGATAGAAATAATGCGCAATAAGTAGAGAAGCAAGGTATAGATATATGTATATGTCTGTGGGTAGGACAAGGTGGGTTTTTGTGGGGGAGGAAGAGGAGGGTTAAGTTAGAAGAGCCTAAAGAACATTAATGTGAATATATCAAATGGACAGCTAGAAATACAGCACTGGAGCTAGAGAGTGGTGAGAGGAAGCTGAGGATTAAAATAGAGATTTGGAAACTCTCTTGGGATAACATTTGAAATCAAGATCCCCTAGATAAGATAAGATCCCCTAGATCACTATGAGACCATTTAGAGAAAGAAGAGATTATGACTGTCAAATCCATTTTATACTGTGGCCTTTCCTAAATAAGTTATTTCACAATTTAGCAGACCTAAGTTGCTTGCCCAATGGTCAAGTGAAATATGTAGCTATTATATCACTTCCATCAGAAATAAAATCCATTGTCAGAAAAACAAAACAAAACAAAACAAAAACAATTTGAATTCTGGAGGAGCATAGCCAAGGAAAAGTTGCCATGAGACATTTTTCAATCCCCCCAAAATTTAGGAGGTCGGTAGAAGGGAACTATAACACCATGAATGAGGTTGTTTGGAGCACCTTGGGATTTGGAGGTAAGCAGGACAACAGCAGCACCTTTGGGAGCTCTCACCCAATAAATAGTAAGGGAATTGGACAATTAGTCAGAAAGAGATTACAGGGGAACCAGAGGTGGTACTGGATACAGGAAAGGGTGCTTTTTGGCAACTACATTGCCTATACTTAGTTCTGATAGCAGTTCCAGTGTGGAGAGGGTCACTAGCCCTTGTGACAGCAGAAAAGCAGGGGATTTGATCACAATTCTAGGATATGGAGAAGTGTTAGTGATTGTGGTTGCAGAGGAGGAGGGCTCCTTCCTGGGTAAAAACCAGAGCCAAGAAAAGGAGAGTAATGACAACAATCCTCCTAGGATAAACCTACCTTGGAAGCTCTGAACACTTACAGATGCCCAGAACTACCTGTGGCAACACGAGGAGCAAGATTCGAAAGTAACTGCAATGGGTAGCAGTAGCTTCAGGATCTCTCAGCTCAGAGATGGTAAATCAGTCAAACAGCTTGTCAGAAAGAAATTACAGGGAACCTTTTACTGGTATTAGGTTAGGACCCTGTCACACTTCCTATATACAGTTCTGGGTCACAGTTTCAAAGTGAAGAGGATCACTAGCACTTGAAGGCACAGGGGAGAAGGGGCTGTGGTCACAGTTTCCTAGATGAAGAAGAGTGCTCGTGGTCTAACAAGGGAGCAGGGGCAGAGGTCTCAGTTCCAAGGCAGAAAAGAGCACTAGTGTTTGTGGCTAAAGGAGAACAGGAGACCTGGTCACAGTTCCAGGGCCAAGAGAAATGCTACTTGGTGGCTACAAACAAGGAAAGTCTCTTTCTGAGGAAAGACCAGAGCACAGGACAGAAGAGCAGTGACCATACCTCTCCTTGGATCATACCACTTGGAAGCCCCAAAAAACTTACTGACCCTCAGAACTAGCTCTGAAAACAGTGGTGTGAAAAACCTGAAGCTTGGGACTGCCAGATTCATTTAGAACTTATTCTTTTAAATGCTAAAAAAATAAGCTCCTGGTACCATGTAGAATATAACCTAGAGAATAATTCATACATAATTTCCAAAGCAAGTTCAATGCAGAAACACAGCTTTCCATGGGTTGAAGCATAAAGTAAAAGTATGACTCTGCCAACTTATGCCCTGGTGACACATGGAACAGAGTCAATTGTATATAACCATTAATTACTTGGTTAAGTAGAACATGCAGGAAATAAGATATTGTTGTTAACTGAGAAATGGTTCCTCTTTTGGTTCCTAGTGCCACCTCCCAACTTGTTACTGTTTTTTTTCATTTATCCCAATTACTTAGTATTTACTATACGTATATTTTGTATTTGCTTATAGGTGTTCCTGTTGCTTTCTCTAATAGAATGTGAGCCCTTTGAGGATAAGGCTAGTTTTATTTTGTCTTTGTATCCCTGGTGCTTAACATAGCACTTGGAAAGCAATAAGAGCCTCATAAGTTCTTGTTGAATGAATGAATAAGTGAATAACCCATTTCAATTAGACAACGCAATTCAACAAATATGTATTAAGTGCCTCAAACAGTGTGGCATGATATAGGACATAGTAAATTAAACACAGAGTCAGAAAACCTTGGTTTGAAAATTTCTTCTGCTATTTACTACCTGTGTGACCTTGCTAAAGTTTATGTCTTTAAGCCTCTGTTTCCTCATATGTAAAGTCAATTCTGCTAGACTTGGAACATAAAGATACTGTAAGGTCCATAACGACAGAGACTGTCATTTGCCTCTTTTTGTATCTCCAGGGCTTAGCACAGAGCCTGGCATATAATAGGTGTGTAATAAATGCTTATTGATTGATTGATTGAGATTAAATAACACAGATTCGGTCTTCAAGAGTTTATTATCTGGTAATGAAACAAAGAAAGGAAAGATGATTATACAATTTTAAAGATGATAAGTGGATAGGAGTAGTTTAATCAGGCTACCATGGAAATTGAAAAGACAGAGATCTCTACTTGGGATGGAGGGGAGATTTGGGGGATAAGGAAAGAGTTCTTGGAGAAGCTGGCATTTAAGCTGGGCTAAATCAAGGATAGCCTGATGTAATGATCACTTTCACAAGATTTATAACTTACTACTCTTGTCCCAGCCTATACCTTACTTATCCACTTTTGCATTTTTGATTAACATGAATTAAATAGTTCAAAGAATTTTTTTTTCGTTATTTCTTTTACATAAAAGGCTTCATATAAAGGGGGCATTTTGGTACAGCTTTTGTACTTAGATTCTCAGTACAGTTTAGACATGCGAGTTCATTACATTCCCCAAGTATTGAAGGATGTTGCTTGCCTTGACTTCATTTAAATGGCGTGTTTAACAAGGTATTTTAAACATGTGGGAGGTTAGTACTTGGGTACTCCCAATACTATTGAAGTTGGCCCATTTTGAGTTAATGGGCAATCATTAGAATTCCAAGAGTAAAAGGAATGAATGTCCTGCAGTAGGTAAGACATTTCCAAACTCCAGTATCTTTCCCCTTATTTCCCATATGTCCCTTGGTTTCTCATATTGTCTTAATTTCTTTCTCTATATTACATTCTTTCACCTCCTGCCCTCCTCATCTTGTCTTCATTCTTTACTTATCTTTCAATTCTTTTTCACTCATTCAGTGGAATATGAACCTTTTGGAAAGAATGATGGACATGGAGTCAAATCCTAGCTCAATTACTTAATACCTGTGTTAATTTGGACAAGATTTTCAATTTCTCTTGCCTTCACTTTTTCTAGATCATTAGTGTCAAGCTCAAATAGAAATAGGGCAACTAAATCATGAATAAGAATCCCTATATGCCACATTTAGAAAACTACATGTTAACATTATCTATGTTCTATAATATTTTTTTTATGTATTTTGTTAAATATTTCCCAAGCACATTTCAATCTGGTTTAGTGTTTGGCTCACAGTCTTTGTGTTTGACACTTGGGGACTAAAGTCTCTTTCAGTTCTAAATTTATGGTGCTATGATTCCTTTGCTGTTTTTAATTTACAAGGACATTTTACATCTTACTCATCACATGTTCCCTACATCTATTTCCAATTTTGTTCTACCTTCATTTTTGTTTTGCAGACAGGGCCTCCTCTTTTCACCCAGATACAGCCACAGTCTAACATGCTTATTCTCAGGGATATTCTTTGTTTTTCTTCTTTGATTCTTCATTACACAGAACTGTGTACGGAATTCAGAGACCTGGAGAGGAAATTTCATTAGGAAGAGAACAGAGTGAAAGGGAGAAAAGATCCTAGGAAACCCCAAAGTCATACATGCACCATTACCATTAGTTCCATCACCATGGATACTAATAAATGGTTCTGCAAGCCAGGCAACACATGAACATTTTACCTGATCAGGTACAGTACTACTAGTAGGAGAAAGTGGGCTCAGAACGTGGTCATGACCACGGTGGAACCCTAAAGTTGTGATGACCCACTGAACAAAAGCAAGTGTTCTTCCAACCAGGCCTTCAACTTTCTGCCTAGAAGTCACAGACAGAGTGCCTGTGCTGGATACTGAAGAGAAGAAATTTCCCCCTGCCATATTGGGCAAGCATGAGTCAACCCCTGCTGGTTACAGTTCTTGTATCATGCATTTGCAACTCCCTATTACCCATTCTAAGTATTAATCTTACGGCTGTTCCACTTGCCCAAGGAGCTGTGATACCATATAAACTCATTTTGTTGAAAGTGGAAAGAAGTGAAAGTCCCTGCTTAAAACAACAGTCTTTCTCTTTCTAGTGCCCCAGAAGGAACTCAAGGGAACTATTAGCTGTGTAATGCATTCCTGTGGTGCGTCCTACTCCTAGACTGTCACAGATGTTTGCTGCTAATGGGATTTTGTGGTCCATGCCAAACATTCTCATATCAATTTTACTTCTTTTTTACCATAAAATTATGAATAACACATTTGGCCTGTATTTTCAGGAAACTAATTTTCTTTCACAGGAGAGCTATGGATAAATCCCCTGGTGAATAATTATTTAGTACTTAATCTTCTTTTTGCAAAGAAGCCAAGTGATACCACCATGTTATTCTTTTTAAAATAAAATTAAGTCATACATTGACAATAACAGGAGAGTTTAATTTGAATTTGGGGGGGAGGTAAGCTTAAATATATAAGGAGGAAAAAAAACCCTTCAGATCAGTGATCCACACTGTTCTTTGCTCTATCCTTAAGGTAGGGCCCATCAAGTGAACAGGCACATGGGTGAGCTAATCCGGGGAGAGATGAACAAGTCATCAACAACATAAAATACATGACTTCTGATGTTGCTGCTTTTTTTTTTAATAACAACCACAGGCCTAGGGAATAATGGCTGGTTTTTATTGCTCTTATCTATTCAGGGAATGTGTTGCACTTCAGAAGAAACCTCATCCTTGCCTCCAACCCTTTACAGCCTTGACAAGAAAGGAATATCATGTTCACATCCATGGTAAAAATGAAATAGGGTTCTATTTCTTCTGGTTTAATGTTGTTATAAACTTCAAAAAGGAATGGAGACAGTTAAACCTTATTAATTTTGGCTCCATTCATTTTGGAGGGTGTGTTAATACCAACAGTGACTAAGGCAAAGGTTATCTTTTGAATATCCAAGGATATAGATAGTGTCTAGGTACTTCGGATTGTCAAAACAAATCACAGCAGATTGATTGTAGAAAGGGGTTAGGGGAATCTTTTGCAATGGTCATGTTTAACCTACCTAAGAGATCAATTTGTTTTAAAGGATGGTAATGCAATTGTATTTGTATTATTTGTGATGACTATTGATTGTTTCCATTTACAAATATGTCTTACATATTGGGGGGGGAAAAGCGCTATCTCTGGAATCTGAAAATATTGGTTTGATTTAGCACCTGTGATACTTATTACTTGTATGATATTAAAGAAGTCACTTAATTTCCCTTCATTTAGTTTCCTAATATTTAAAATGAGAGCTTTGGGCTAGATGAACTCTGAGATCCCTATCTCTTTTATAATCCTATGATTTAATGATGTCTGTGTAAGATTGCTCCACTCTTTTTTTTTTTGGTCCTTAAATTTCACTGATATGGGGAGCTGTTCATGGAAAACTTTCTTATCAATGTATAGTCATCAAGATTTGCCTTAACCTAGATGTTAAGTCACTTACCCAGGATGACACTGCCACTATGTATCAGAGGAAAGACTTGACCCCAGATCTTCCTGCCTCCAAAACCAGCTAGTCCATGCTCCTCTCCAGTAATAGTTAAAACCTAATGGGAAATAATTTATCTTTGAGTTTGGGAAACTGAAGGATAAAAAAAATACCACAAGAACATTAAAATGCATAGTCTCCACCAGTGATTCTTACCTTTTGCAAGTATGAGAACCCTTTTTTAACACACACAAAAAAAATTAATTCATTGGCCCCTACATGACAGTAGTTATACCATGAGTATCTGTTACTTGAGAAAATACATCATGGCCAGAACTATTATGAATTCATTAACATTTTTAAGTGAATTTTCACTTTATTAATCAGAAAAGCATCAATATAAATTTGGAAAATAGTATTATACCTATATGTGAGACATTTAATCCGAAGAAGGTATAGTTATTACACATTGCATATTCTGCTAAGGCTAAATAAAGATAAAAATGACTAAGTTTTGCCTTCATAGGGATTCACATAACCCGTGCAACAATTCTATTGTCCACTTCTCAAATCCTTCACCCTTAGTTTGGGAACTACTGCTCTACAATTCAGATTTTTCATTAATTTAGAGTGAATTAACCCCAAAGACTTTTAATAATTAGAGTGTTCTGCTTTTTCCACTAATCGTCTTGTGAACTGAGAATGTTTCTATATGCTTCTCTGAGTGTGTTTACCCATTCTGAGTGGCCAAAATAAATAAATAAATAAAGCTTTTGGAATAAAGCATAGCTAAGAGTCCAAAATAAGATATTCTTTTAAAAAAAATTCATGAATCCATCCTATCTCTCCTCCCACAACTTTCCTAAGTAATCTGACTTTTTGGAGATATTTCACAGAAAAAAAAGAAAGAAATGGGGGAATGAAGACTCTTCCCTGTACATTAAAATATGACATTAAAGAAGGTTTAGCATTGTGAAAATAAAGTTTAATGAGTTCCCTTGGGAATGTGGTGCTCAGAAAGGGGAGAGGTAAAATTCTCTCTTAATCCAGCTCACTAAACATAACTTTAAGGCAGCAGGAATACTATCTATACTATTTTGCACTGGATTCTGACAGCTCAACTGAGAATCTAATTAAATTACAAGAGTTGGCCTACATTAATGAGCAGAGAATGGTTTAGAGAGGCAAATGCCTGGGGAAAAAAAAAGAAAGAAAGAAAAAAGAAATCAGAAATTTGGCCTCTGTCTATTAGAACAAAAGAGCAGACAAGAGCTAATGTTCTTCATGAGAAAGAACACTTTCACATACTCTGCTTTGTATCTCTATTTAGCCTTCTAATCCCAAAGTGATTTGATGGTGAGAATGGGGCAGGTGGTTTACTAGAATTAGTGTGAACTAACCAACTGGCAGAGCAACCCAGACATTAGAGAGTATAAAAGAAAGCAGTGCTGCTTTATTGAGATAATTGAGTACCTTGTGAATGGCAGATACTCAGGAATTCGAACTTATCAGAAATGAAGATACAACTTCCTCACAGCAGTTCCAGTTTCCTGTTATTCCTTTATTCCCTTTCTTCTTCCTTTCCCTTCATCCACTCTCCAACCTCAATTTCAGTCATTTGAGGCTGTATATAGTCTGTTCTCTGCACAGAGAGTTATCAAATCTAATCTGTGGGAAAGTTGTTTTGATTCTACCTATACAGTCACTTGACTTGCATCTTTCCCTCAATTAACACCCAGCCACCCCAGATCAGGTTCCCATCACTTCTCCATTAGGGCAGTAACCTTCTAATTGATGTTCTTCCTCAAGTCTCCCTTTTCTAATCTATTTTCTATGTATCTGTCAAATGGATATTCCTAAAGTACAGCCCTGATAATGTTACTCTCTTGTTTGAGAAACTCCAATGACTGCCAATTTCTTCTAAGTCTAAGATAAAATGTTACCTTCTCTATTTGGCATTTAAAGCTACTTACAAAAGAAGTTGTAACTTTCCAGATTTATTACAAATTACTATCTATCGTGTACACTAGTTTCCAAATCAGAGTAGTTACCAGGCTCTTTTCCATATACAACATGTCTTTGCATAGGCTGTTACCTACCTCCTACCAACATATCTGAATCTTACTCCTTGTTTACCTCCCCCTCATGGCATTGCTGCCTTTTTTCAAAGTAAAGGAGAATTCTGAGCAGTGCCTGTATAATCAATCAAAGATTCTGGACAATTCCCTACCCCAACTTCTGTTCTGTATTGTTTTATTTTTTTTGTTTGGTAACAATGTTTATACGTGTACATACAAAATTGTATGTATTTGTTTATTATGTACGTATTTAATATAATGTAAGCTCTTTGAGGGTAGAGACTATTTCATTGTTGTTTTTGTACTCTTAGCACCCAGAAAAACGCATGGTATATTGAGGATGTCTGAAAAATATTTATTGATTGAATGATCTGGGACCAGAATTATCCACATAATTTCACATATTATCTATTTCACTTTACTTGAGTGTAATTATAATGGCTAAGGTTTACAGAGTGATTTAAGGTTTGCAAAATGTATTACATCTCACATGCCTCCTTCTCCATGAAGCTTTTCCTGATCTGAATGTCCCCTTTACGCCTCTACACACACACACACACACACACACACACACACACACACACACATTTACATACATATCCATGTATTTATATATATATATATATATATATATATATATATATATATATTTATAATTTCTGTGTATATGGAACCAGTATTTTGGAGGGAAATTGTTGTGTGTGTATGTATGTTGTGTGTTTGTGTGCCTTGCCTTTGTAAGTAAGATTTATGTAGTGTTTTCCATATGCTAAACTTCCTGTGGAATATTCTGCCCACTCACTCTTATACACAATCTTTTGTCCAGAGTTTTTTTTTTCAATATTACAAATAAAAACCATCCCTCCTTTTTTTTTAAGTAAACAGTTTAAACATGTGGAAAGAGTACATCAGATAGAAGAAAACACAGCCATGCCAGCAATTAAAGTAATGCAAATTAAAACTTTAAGACATAATCACACATGTATTAGAAGTAGCAATGATAAATACTATAAAAAAACTGAGAAAAATATGGCTTTAAAACTCAGTTCTTACCATAGACAGATTTCAGAGAGCTATGACCCTGTTGTCAAAAATACTAATATGATTACATTTTAGAATTATTTGGGTACTTTGAGCAGAATGATAACATAAATTTCATTCAAAATAGGCAATGTGACTACAAAAATTCAAAAGAACTTGTCAGTAGCTGCCCAGCCAGAGCTGGAGGCTCTGTGTTCTTAGAGGAAGCTAGGAGGCACAGTAGACAGAGCACCAGGCCTGAGGTCAGAAAGACTTAAGTTCAAAATGGTCTCAGACTCTTAGTAGCTGTGTCACCCTGAGCGTGTCAGTTCACCTCTTTCCCCCCCATTTTCCTCATTTGTAAAATGAGGATAATAATAACACCTATATCCCAAGGTTGTTGTGAGAATATAATGAGATAATAATTGTAAGGTTCTTAGCACAGTACTAGGCATATAGTAGTGTCAGCTTACTTTTATATAATTATATATTATTATTATTATTATTGCCATTGTACAAACTACCTCAGGTTCAAAATACTCTGTGGGTTTGCACTCCTGAAACAACAGCTCACAAGCCCCCATCATCTTTAATTGCTAGGAACTTGACACAATTAGATTAAAGCAAAACCATATAGAGAAACTGATTAATATGAACATGAATAACAAAACTTTTTTTTAATAAACTTGGAGTGTGCTCTCTCACAAATGCATAGAGTGAATTGAAAAAGTAGGTGTATACATAGCATATACTAATAGAGAAACATATGTGTAGGGAACAAACATTGTAAGTACAATTTATTTTTCTGGCACTCAAGGAAATAATAAAATTAGATGACTTTTTTGAACTGAATCACAAAAAATGGGAAAGGTATCTTTCAAAGAAGCAAAGGCAATCATTCTAAGATACGTTGCCATTTAGCTAAAGATAATTGATCTCCATGGACCTTTCTTTGCTTTTATGCTTGATATAATAATGATAATGCTAGACACTGAAGCAAACACCAGACTGACTGATTACTTATATTTGGTTTTCCAAATTTTTTTTAAATTTGATTTTGTATTTTGTTGAGGATCATAGCAATAACCTAAAAAAGAAAAAAAACCAAAATCATGTTCTTATATTCATTTTAATTTTACTTTTCAAAAATAATATCTACTGCTGCATTGCTACCATAATATTGTTGTAATTTTTTTCATAAAAAATGGAGCAATATATACTTACTAATTTTCCTAATGATGGCTTTCAGTATCTTTGGAAACAACTTACTTCATTTCTTAGGTTTTTGTTTCATTAAGTCTCCAATAACCAAAACTCATCTTGAAACTGGAAAACAAGATTTCATTTAATATTTTAAGACCAAAAAAAATGTGTGTGTGCAGCCAATTTTGATATTCTTTTAAATTACCAAGATTCTCCACCCTCCTGTCATAGGCACAATTTTTTTTATTCCAATAGACACAATTTTTCTTATTCCAATGTTTGGATTTCTAAATACAAGCTGCCTTAGTTTGGTTTGGATTTGTGTGTCAGTATTTCTTTGTTCAAGACTGGAAAACACCAGCCCAAAGGCAAATGTATGAAAGTGGGAAGGCTAGAAAACTATTCCTGACAAACTAAATTTGATGGGGAAAAGTGCAGCTGTATTTGATGGCTAAGTAGAAGCATATCTGCCTAAAAACTATCATCATAAGCAGTTTAAAAGCTTTAAATTTCAAATAGGTCATGTACATGTCACAGATTCATCCCTAATAAGGCATTAAGTCTTGTCCAAGTGCAAATCCAATGTCTAAATTGAAATACCTAGCTGTTTTTATTTGTAATGCTCAAGCATTCAATATAGAAGTATAATTTGACTGCTGTTTTGTGTTATTGACTGTTACTTTACACAGTTCTTGTATTTGAAAGAAGTCTGAGCCTTTCAAATAAACTGTGTTTTCGCTAGAAAGGTCCCTCAGCTGGTCTCTATAACTTTACTCTTCTATAAGGCTCAATTCTGATCAGGAGAGCTAAAAGTTTCTCTGCTTCCTACATGTCGACCAAGGTTTCTCCTAGTGGCATGTTGCTTCTTACTGTACTCCAAAATTCTACTGCTGATTGGGGAATAAAAAGGAAGAGGGAAAGAAATCTACAAACTGGGAAGAGAAAATTACAAAATAAAAGAAAAAGGACAAATTTCTCTCAAGAGACTGGTTCTTCCTATATATTTGTCTCTTTTCTTGACTGCCAGATATGACTTCCTTGACTGACAGCTCCTCCTCTCTTAAATGACTGCAGAACTCATTGTCTCACTTTTTAAAATCTCCAAAAGTGTGGCTAATATATCAATCACCAAATTAATTTCTATTTTATAATATACTTTGTATGATTTAACAATTTCATGCCACCTAAAAGACAAATACATTGCAAAGACATCTTTTCACTTCTTCACAAACCCCAAGTAAGCTGTACTTAGTATTATACACTTCATAATATACAAGTAAGCCACTTACACTGGAAAATAAGACACCTTCAATAAGTTGAATATATGAGTACTCCATATGTTGAAGGGGTAGAACCTTAAAGCTTCATTTATCTGTTGTTTTCACTTTGCATTGTATAATCTTATGAAGTGGGTAAAGGTGATTCACTTGATTAGAACTTTGTTGATAAATAATAGCCTAGGGACCAAACTTCCAGGTGAGCAATACAGCTTTCTTTGCCTTTCTTTCTTTTTCTTTCTTTTTCTTTCTTTTTATTAATTTACTTTGATTTATCAACAACCACTTCCATAAGCTTTTGAGTTCCCAATTTTCTTCCCCTCCCTCCCCACATTCCTCTCCAAGATGGCATGCACTCCGATATAGACTATACATATACATTCCCATTAAACATATTTTCATGTCAGTGATGTTGTAAGGAAGAATTAGAACCAATAGAAGGAAGCACCAGAAAGAGGAAACAAAACAGAAGGAAAAAAATAACACATGGTACGCTTTGATCTGCATTCAAACTCCATAGTTCTTTCTTTGGATGTGGATAGCATTTTCCATCATGAATCCTTTGGAGTTGTCTTGGATCCTTGCATTGCTGAGAGAAGATGAGTCTGTCAAAGTTAGTCATTGCACAATGTGGCTGTTACTGTGTGAAATGTTCTCCTCGTTCTCCTCACTTCACTCAGCATCAGTCCATACAAGTCTTTCCAGGTTTTTCTGAAGTCTGCCTGCTTATCATTTCTTATAGCACAATAGTATTCCATTACATTCATATACCACAACTTGTTCAGCCATTCCCCAATTGATGGGCATCCTCTCAATTTCTAATTCTTTGTCACCACAAAGAGAGCTACTATAAATATTTTTGTACATGGGGGTCCTTTTCCCATTTTACAGCCTTAGAAGTGTTATTGCTGGGTCAAAAGGTATGCACATTTTTATAGCCCTTTGGGCATAGTTCCAAATTGCTCTCCAAAATGATTGCATCATTTTGCAACTCCACCAACAATGCATTAGTGTTCTAATTTTCTCACATCTTCTCCAACATTTACTATTTTCCTGTTTCATGATGTTGGTCAATCTGATAGGTGTGATGTGGTACCTCACAATTGTTTTGGTTTACATTTCTCTAACCAATAGTGATTTTGAGCATTTTTTCGTATGACTATAGATGGCATTAATTTCTTCATCTGAGAACTGCCTGTTCATATCCTTTGACCATTTATCAATTGGGGAATGACTTGTATTCTTATAAATTTGACTTAATTCTCTACATATTTTAGAAATGAGGCCCTCATAAGAGACACTGGTTGTAAAAATTCTTTCCCAATTTTCAACTTTCCTTCTAATCTTAGTGGCATTGGCTTTTTCTCCCTTCTTCCCTCACCACCCACCTTCATTGAAAAGGCAAGCAACTCAATATGTGTTATACATGTGCAGTTATGCAAAGTACTTCCATAATAGTCATGTTGTGAAAAACCAATTCTATTTCCCTTAATCCTATCCTGTCCCCCCTCTTTTATTCTATTCTTTCTTTTGACCCTGTCCCTCCTCAGAAGTGTTTGCTTCTGATTATGCCCTACCCTAATCTGCCCTCTTCTCTATCATTTCCCTGCCCTCTTGTCCCCTTCTCCCCCTATTTTCCTGTAGGGTAAGACAGATTTCCATATCCAATTGAGTGTGTATATTATTCCCTACTTAAGCCAAATCCTATGAGAATAAGATTCACTCATTCCCTCTCACCTTCCCTTGTTTCCCCTCCACTTCAAGAGCCTTTTCTTTTCTGCTATTTTTTGAGATAATTTACCCATTCTACCTCTCCCTTTCTCCTCCCAGTATAATCCTCTCTCATCCCTCAGTTTTGT
Organism: Phascolarctos cinereus; assembly: GCF_003287225.1. Taxonomy (NCBI): domain Eukaryota; kingdom Metazoa; phylum Chordata; class Mammalia; order Diprotodontia; family Phascolarctidae; genus Phascolarctos; species Phascolarctos cinereus. Next base: position 308,774,676 of record NW_027555958.1, on the reverse strand, counting down.
TCTCCAGATATGACCCCTTCATCTTGAGCTCACCCTGTGCCCTCTCTCTCTCTCTCTCTCTCTCTCTCTCTCTCTCTCTCTCTCTCTCTCTCTCTCTCTCTCTCTCTCTCTGTCTATATATGTATGTATGCATGTATATATATATATATATACATATATATATATATATATATATACACACACACACATGCATACATACATACATACATACATGTAATTTTTTTACCTCCAGCTACCCTAATACTGACAAAGGACTCATGAGTTATAAATATCATCTGTCCATGCAGGAATGTAAGCAGTTCAACCTTAATAGTCTCTTATGATTTCTCTTTCCTCTTTACCTCTTCATGTTCCACTTGAGTCTTGTATTTGAAAGTCAAGTTTTCTATTCAGCTCTGGTCTTTCCATCAAGAATGCTTGAAAGTCCTCTATTTCACTGAATGACTATTTTTCCCCTGAAGGATTATACTCAGTTTTCTTGGATATGTGATTCTTGGTTGTAAACCTATCTCCTTTGCCCTCTGGAATACTGTATTCCATGCCCTGTGGTCACTTACAGTAGAAGCTGCTAAATCTTGTGTTATCCTGATTGTGTTTCCACAATACTTGAATTGTTTCTTTCTGGCTGCTTGCAATATTTTCTCCTTGACCTGGGAACTCTGGAATTTGGCTACAATATTCCTAGGAGTTTTCCTTTGGGGATCTCTTTCAGGAGGAGATCTGGATTCTTTCAATTTCTATTTTGCCCTCTGGTTCTAATATCAGGGCAGTTTTCCTTGATAATTTCTTGAAAGATGATGTCTAGGCTCTTTTTTTGATCATGGCTTTCAGATAGTCCAATAATTTTTAAATTCTCTCTCCTGGATCTATTTTCCAGGTCAGTTGTTTTTCCAATGAGATATTTCACATTGTTTTCTAATTTTTCATTCTTTTGGATTTGTTTTACAGTGTCTTGATTTCTCATAAAGTCACTAGCTTCCAATTGCTCTATTCTAATTTTTAAGGAAGTATTTTCTTCAGTAAGCTTTTGGACTTCCTTTTCCATTTGGCCAATTTTGCTTTAGGCATTCTTCTCCTCATTGGCTTTTTGGACCTCTTTTGCCATTTGGGTTAGGCTATTTTTTAAGGTGTTATTTTCTTCAGTATTTTTTTGGGTCTCCTTTAGCAAGCTGTTGACTTGTTTTTCATGATTTTCTTGCATCACTCTCATTTCTCTTCCCAGTTTTTCCTCTACTTCTCTTACTTGCTTCTCAAAATCCTTTTTGAGCTCTTCCAAGGCCTGGGACTGATTCATATTTTTCTTGGAGGCTTTGGATGTAGGAGCTTTGACTTTGTTGTCTTCTTCTGGTTGTATGTTTTGATCTTCTTTGTTACCAAAAAAAGATTCTATGGTCTGACACTTCTTGCAGGTTTGCTCATGATCCCAGCCAATTACTTGAGTTATAAACTCTTTATTAAGGTAGAGGTCTGCTTCCAATGTGGAGAATGTACTGTCCCAAGCTTCAGGGGTTTTTACAGCTGTTTTCAGAGATACTTCTAGGGACCTATACATTTTCAGTTCTTCAAGGATGGTATGTAAGGGGCAAGTTGTTTACTCTTTTCCTGGCCTGTGCTCTGGTCTATGAGTGACTACAAACACCCTTTTATGTCTTGGAAATGTGAGGAGGATTTTCTCTTCACCACCACTACAAGCTCTACCATGCCACCACTCCTTCTCTCCCTAGGACCACCACTCAGAACTGTGACCCAGATCCAAGCACAGGCAAATGAAGAGATTTCTGCCTCAGCACTGGCAAAGAGATCCCTGAAATCCCTCTCTGATCAGCTATCCAATTCCCCCTCAGTCTGCGGGCCAGAAGCTGAGGAATTCCCACCCTGGGCTGCACTTGGGAACTGGGGCTGAGACCTAGCTTTTCTCTCACCACAGAAACAAACTTTTCTGACTGAGTTTCCAAATTGTCTTTGGCATTTGTGCATTGAGAGGTCTAGAATCTGCCACAGCTGCCTTTGATTCAGTTCCCTGAGGCCTTCTCCAGGTTCATTAGGACCTGCACACCCAAGCCAAACTGCACTCCTCTCCCCGCCTAGTGAGCTATACCTTTGTGATCAACCATCCAGGTTGTCTTGGGCTGGAAATTTGTTTCACTTTGTCTTTTTGTGGGTTCTGCTGCTTTAGAATTTGTTTAAAGCCATTTTTATCGGTATTTGGAGGGGTTTGGGGGAGAACTCAAGTAAATCACTGTTTTCACTCTGCCATCTTGGCTCCGCTCCAGGTCCATCCAGTTTTACTAGCAGTAAATATTCCTGTTTTCCAATTGCCTCTCCAACAATTTCTCTTTTCTTTTCTTTTTTTCTTCTTTTCATTTTTTTGGTTATCTTTGCCAACCTGATAGTTGTGGAGTAGAACCTTATAATTACTTTAATTTGCATTTTTCCAATTAGTTGTGATTTAGAAAATTATTTTTATATGATTATTGGTAGACTGAGTTTCTTCCTTTGAGAACTATCTGTTTATATTCTTAGAGAATTAATCGATTGGAGGAATGTCTCTTATTCTTCAATTTAAATAAGTTCCTTATGTATCTTAGAAAAGAGATTTTTATCACAGAAACTTGCTGTAGTGATTTATCTCCCCATTTAATTGTTTTCATTTTTAATCTTAGCTATATTGGCTTTCTCAAAGAAAAAAAATGTTTTAAAATACTAAAAAAAAGTTAAACCAAAATTATCTATTTTATCATGTGTGATCCTATTCATTCTTTGTGCAGTCATGAACTTTTTCTTTATTCATAGATCTTGTCCTTCCTTTTTTCTGTAATGAGTTTAAGATACAACCTTTATATCTAGGTCATGTATTCATTTGGAACTTATTTTGGGATCTTTGTATAAAGCATGTATCTATTTTCTTCCATACTGATGTCTAGTTTTCCAGCTTTTTTTTTAAACATATAGTAAATTCCTAAGTCAATGCCTGGTGTGAGAAACGTGGCTCATTCACTTCTTGGTAGGGTTAGCAGCTGCAACTCACTGCTCCCCTAGAAACATACCGCACAGAGTTCCATCCTCCCTTAAGAAACCAAACTTAAACTGAGATGAGCAAAGGGATATTTATTTGACTACGGCTCTTGCAAGAATCGAGTGTGTGTGTGGTACCCCCCAAAAAAAAAGAATAGAAAAGACATACACACACTGTATAGAAGCGAGAACAAGCGGTATACAGTTAATTCAGTCCTATTCCTCCCTCTAAAGTCAGAATTCATCCAGACTCTTTCAGGTTACAAGCTTCCTGATACTGCACCTTCATGTTTTCCTTGACATGTTCTCCCTCCCTGATCATGAGAGCCATGTTCAGAAAATGGAGGGATAATCCATGCATAGGTGTCAGTTAATATTAATGAAACCAATTAAGCATATGTAGTAGTCATGACTTGGTGACTGGGGCATGAACCCTTGAGTTCAAGCTGTTTTACATATTCTCTGCTCCTCTTGTTCTTTGAAGTTAGGGGCCTTGACAATCAATCTTGCAAAACAAGATATGCTTGTCTATTAACATAGCATTCTTTAATAAATTCTTTATTTGTCAATATCTGTGGATGCAGAACTCCTTCTGGTAGGTATGCCTTATCTTACATTAGGGTCTTTTTCTTTATTGAACACTAGGCTGCCTGATTCATTTGCTTCTGTCTGTTATGTACCTAGTCAGTTCCAATGAAAAAAAAATCTATTTTCTAAACAGTAATAAATAGTATTATTTACTGATTTGTAGCATAGTTCGTAATCAGATTTAATGACATATATGCTCCTCCTCATCCCTTATCCAGAGAACTGTCCCTGTAATAAAGAATACAAAGGGAAAAAATAAACATAGTTCAACAAAGCTGATATGCTAATAAAGTTTTGTATTATATGCAATCATCATTGCCCATAGTCTTTCACCTCTGCAAAGATAAAGAATAGTATATTTTCTAATATCTCCTTTTTCTTACAATTATAGAACATCTTTTTTTTTCTATTGTCAATATTGGTTTTTCCATTTTTTTGTTGTTGTAGAAATTATGTTTACTCTTTGCCTGGTTCTGTTCACTTCACATCAGTTTATATAAGTCTAGCCACGCTTCTCTGTATTCTCCATATTCATCATTTCCTATGGTGAAGTAATATGCCATCACATTCAGATAGCATAATGTTTGCCTTTCCTTAATCTATGATCAATGACTTTTGTTCTAGTTTTTCATTACTGCCAAAAGTGCTGCTTTAACTATTTTTATACACAAAGCATTTTTTTTTCTTTTCATCCTTGATCTTCTTGAAAGATATGCTTAGCAAAGTAATTTCTGGGTCAAAGAGCATGGGTATTTTAGTCACTTTCTTAGAATGATTCCAAATCACTTTTTAGGATATATGCTACCTCACAGTTCTACCAACAGTGAGTACATGATAAGATGACAGATTTAGAGTGGAGGTAGATTTAAAAGTCACCTAGTATATCTCCTTCATTTACAAATGAGCAAACTGAAGGCCCAGAGAATCTAAGCATATGTAACTTGTTCAAAGTCACACAAGTAGAGTGGCAGGTAAGATCTGAGTCCAGGTTCTTTGAAAATAGAACCAGTGATTCTTCCTCTCAGCATGATTTTTTTCCTACCATGTTTCCTCTTGATAATGTGCCAATTTTTTTCACAGTCCTTCTAACACCAACTAATCTGATCTTTTGTCAGCTTTGCCAATTTGTTGAGTGTGAGGTAGAACCTCAGGGTAGTTTTGAATTTCACTGCTCCTATGTAGCTCATTATTTGGAACATTCTTTTATGTGGTTGTTAATAGCATTCAATGATTATTTTAGGAACTGGTTATTCATGTAATTTGACTCCTGAAGGATGTTTCCCAAATAACATTTCATAGGGCATAAAAGAGCTAATAGAATATGCATAATGCTTAGGATAGGCAAAGTGAGATGTGTATATAAAATGTGAATATAGGAAATACTTATAAGATTATCAGAACAGGAAAAGAAACTTAGTGATGATCTGCTCCAGAAAAAAATTCATTTTTTAGTAATGGACTTTAGGTCATATGTTTTTTTTTTTCTTATTACAACGTAGCAATAGCATGTTACAAAGTAGTAGCAACAGTCAGGGAGTTTGGAATTACTAACCTGCCCATGTGTTTTAGTCAATTAGGTCATTTTTTTTTTAAATACAAACTTAGAAAAACTACATTCCAGGGTCGGGCAGGTAATTGGCCTATCATTTCAATACAGACATTCAGGACGTAGCCTACTCTTAGCATTTTTCAGTTAAAGAAACTAAACTTCAGAGAGGTAAAATAATTTGGCTAAGGTAACACAGCTTGTTACCAGAAGAGCCGAGACTAGAATCCTGGCTCATAGGATTATAAAATATGGAGCTAAAGGGACCTTGCAGACTATCAGATTCAACCCCTTCATTGACAAATAATCCATTGCACTATACTAACTTACCCTAACAATTATGAAGAAACAAAGTGATCAAGCAAAATGACAAACATATACATTTCATTGTCATGGGGGATACTCTGCATCCCTGGTACAGGATGATGAAGATTGGGGAATCTATTACTTCTTATCTTAATGGTGAAGTGCCTTGCCGATGATCACACAGCTACTATGAGTCAGAAATGGAACTTGAATTCAGGTCTTTTGACACAAAAACCTGCCTTCATACTACTATCTTATGATGCTCTTACCATATATTCCCTCTTCTGCCAAAATAAAGCAAAATAAATAGTTAGAAACTCTCAAAACCACCCTAATCCAATGTTTGACATGTAGTAGATATTTAATAAATGTTTATTGATGAAAGATGAGCTGTACCTAAGGATAGGGAGTTTGGATACTTTATCTACTTTTTCTTTTACTTAATACCTAGCACACACATAGCACTTTACAAATTGAAATATAATTTATTTGCTTCTTACGATAACCTTGTCAAGCAGGTATCATCAAACCCTTTGCACGGGCAAGGAAATTGAGAGCCAGGGAGATTGTGACTTTTCCATATACAAAAAACTGGTAACATTTGAACCCCGTACTTTCTTGATTCAAGACCAAGACTGCATGCATCCCTATACATAAGTTTCTTGGTTGATTAAATGATCCCTATAAGAATTGTATGATTTCACTAAAGTCATCTCTGAATGTATTGTATTGATTTTTCTTTATTACCAAGAATTCAAGTCTGTTTTTTTATTTAAAATATTTATTTATATTTATGAATAAATAAGAAGCCACTCCATTAATCTGACTCAGGTTACCTGAAGTACAATAATCCTTTTAGGTCACAACACTGATTTCTTTTGTGCCTCACCCTATTCTTAGGAAATTCCCTAGAGTGACTTATTCTTTGCCATTTTGTGATATATATCAAAGGTGAATCTTGATGTAGGAGTTCAGAGGGGTACTCCAAGTAGGAGAAACATAGGGGAGGGAATGGATGTAGCCATATCCCCTACAGACTCCTTCATTTCTCTACTCTGCAGCACAAAGTGCTAAGCCATCATTTGGTACCCATTCACATAGCAATGTCAGTATTTTTCCTGGTTTCCGAATTAGGATCTGAATCCTGAAGATAAGACTTTCCTAATCCCTAAACCTCTTCTCATTACATAGTTTCCATTCTGTACCTACTTTCCCAGTCTTAACAGGACCTCTTAGCATTCTCTCTACCTGTTTCCATGCCTTGTATGGAAGTTGTGCAAAGCACTGAGTGTATAAATGACATATGTTGCTAAACTTTGCAAACTATCCTATAATTGTACATGTTTCTGTTTTCAACAGGCAAAAATCCCCTGGTATATCTCAGTGGGAAGGTAATTCAGCTAGCCACAGGCAGATTGGAAAAGGAGCCCATTTGAATATGCTTCCCCTGAGGTTTGTATGTTGTTTTATTTTATTTTATTTTTTTGCATTTCTGCAGGTTTATTTACCATTTTCTTTGTTTACTTTTAATATTTTCTGCCCATTGGGCTTCTCCCATGATATATAAGCCAAAATGAGTCTTCAAAAGTATTCATAATTCAATGTCATTTAAAGCTGTATTAAAGGCAAAATGTATCTGAGCCCTAGGCTGTCCAGCTAACCACAGAAATAAAAGAAACAGGGATAGGATCTTAAAATGACAATAGTCTCAGCAGTGGCAAAGAATGATTTCTGCCATTCTCCCTTTGCTTCCTGGATACATCTACCTTATAGAAATACCTCTAATAACCTGCTAAGCTTGGAATCTCTAGAACTGAGCTAAATATCAACCATTAGCAGAGGAAACTATAAAAAGGCAGTACATTTATTTAGCTAACCTGTTACTGCAATGCTGACAGCAAAATCACTTGTAAATCATTTGAAGTTTAAGTGCTATGAAGTACTTCACAGATATGTTTATTTCTATAATGAATCTCATCTCACAGTAAACAGTCTCATATTATTTTCAGACAAGGAGGAAGAAAAAGAGAGATAGAGAGAAAGAAACAGAGAGACAGAGACACAGAGAGACAGAGACACTGAGAGATAGAGACAGGGAACCACAGAGATAGAGACACAGAGAGACAGACAGAGACACTGAGAGATAGAGACGGGGAAACACATACACAGACAGACAGACAGACAGACAGACAGAGAGAAAGAGAGAGAGAGAGAGAGAGAGAGAGAGAGAGAGAGAGAGAGAGAGAGAATGAGAATACTGATGGTAAAGTGACTCTTTTGACAGAACTAACAATTGGTGGCCCAGAGTCACAGGTGATATTTTTTGGTGGGTAGAGATGCTATAGCAATAAACTAGGGGTCCTAAATGACTAATACACTTCTTTGGTCTTCCATATTAACTCTGACCATGCAATAAAGATAGTAAAAGTAAGTTTAAATAAAAGGAAAGAAGCACAATTTTATGCAGCATATAACCAGTGTAGTGTAGTGGATTGAGCTCATCCTAGAGCCAGAAGTCATGGATTCAAACTCTGTTTCTTATACTCATTAACTGTGTGATCATGGAAAAGTCATTTAATATCTTCATATATCAGTTTCTTTGACAGTAAAACACCATTATTAATGGAGTGCTTATTTCATAAGAATGTTGTAATCATATGTGATACTGAACATAAAGTACTTTGAACTTCAAGGTACTATGTACATATTGGCTGTTATCAGAAAGAAAGTGTGGGTATGGGGTTAGAGAGGTGGCCTTGGAAAGTACATAATTTGAGAGCTGGAAGAAATATCAATTGCTATGTAGACCAACCCCTACATATACTGGCTGGGTAACTATGAACACATAAGCAAATATTTCACTGTCCCAGGAAACTTTATATTTAATTCAACTCAGCAAATATTTATTGAGTACCTACTAGGTGTAAGGCACCATAGTACACATTGATGATACAAAGACAAAGAAATGAAAAATAACTTCTACTTTCTAGGGACTGAAATTTTGCTAAGGGACACAATACACACAAGAGACAAGTAAATATAATTTTAAGATCATCTTTTGATCTACAAGGCACTTTAGAGGTTATCCAGTTTAACCCATTCATTTCATAGATGAGAAAAATCAAGTCTTTATTGCAGAGAACTGACATACCTAATATCACACAAGTGGTAAGTGGGGGATCTGGGATTTAAACCCAAGACTCTGACTACAAATGTGACACCCATTCTATGATATTATAGGCCCTGAGAAGATAGAGAGAAAACATTAAGAACCAGGATGCTGAAAATCATCAATCAATCTGGCTGTGAAATGAACAGGCCAAATGATTTGGATATGTGATTTGGTCTTAGATCATTGAATCATAGATTTAAAGTTAGAAGGGACTTTAAAGGTCATCTAATTGAATCACTTTATTTTACAAATGAAGACACTGAGAACTTGAGAAATTAAGTGATTTGCTCAGGGTCACACAGTTAGGAAGTATCAAAAGCAAGACTTGAACTGAAGTAGTAATACATTTTCCACTGTACCATGCTGCTTTCCAAGGTAACACAGACTGCCATGGCATGTAGTAAGCTTTCCATTTTTGGAGGTATTCAAGTAGATATTGAATCTAGGCAAAGGTACTATTTAAGGGATTCTTCCATAAGGTTGGACCCAGTGTCCCAGGGAGATTAGGTGATTCATCCAAAGTCATATTTGATAAGTGGCAGAACTGGGATTTGAACTCAGGTCCTCTGACTCCAAATCTGGCCCTCTTTTCTCTTTCCATTGCACTGCACTGATGTTTGACATAGATGATATTATGCCTAATTTAGGACAGAACAAGAAGATAATTTCTATTCCATGTCTCAATTCCTATAATAAGCCTTCACGTAACAAACCCATCTTTTTCCAATCACTCCCTCAGGTCTCATTCCCTGGGCACTTATGTATACAGTTTGTAGGATAGTAAAACCTCCCTGATTGGTACTTTACTATTCAGAACCAGGATGAGTTGAAGGTTGCCATAGTCATAATTCCAGCATAATTTGTTACAGGCCTGTGGTTTCATGAGCCTTTCCCTCCTTCCTCATCTCTCTCTCTCTCTCTCTCTCTCTCTCTCTCTCTCTCTCTCTCTCTCTCTCTGTCTCTCTCTCTCTGTCTCTCTCTCTCTCTGTCTCTCTCTCTCTCTCTCCCCATATCTCTCTCTTCTCTCTCTCTCTCTCTCTCTCTCTCTCTCTCTCTCTCTCTCTCTCTCTCTCTCTCTCTCTCTTCCTCTTTCTCTTTCTCTGTCTCTCTTGACGAGTGAGACAAAATGAGAAATTAATGGTAGGAGCAGAATTACCTGAAGTAATCTAGACTTTTATAACTGGATTGGTTCTTCTCAGAAGATAATAAATGCAGTGGCTGCATACTTGTGTCATCTTGGACAGGTCAGTTCACATTTAAAAGACCATTTCCTTCCTGGTTAAAAAAATGTAGCAGAGCTGAACAAGATCAAAACTATAACCAGCAATGTTAATACCTGGAAAAAGCACTACAAATCATATCTTAAGCAAGCAAAAAATACAAATTCATTGGAGATAATGAGAATTTGCGGTGACACTTCAGAAACTCAACACCTCAATATAAGAGTGGGGTAGGAGGGAAATGAGGTATTCCAGCATATCACTGTGAGGTGGAGATGGGAGCAAGATCTCAGCATGCTAACTCTTATGGACAGAGACCATAAATCCATAAGGAAGTTGTTGAAGGAGCTATCCTGGAATAGGGAGAGGCTGGTTTGGGGGAGAATCTCACCTAAGATGTGGCTGCTAGTGAAAGGAAGTGTTCTTTTTGGTACTTTCTCATTTTAACTAATTCACTATTTGATCATGTCCACTTCCTTAGTAGGAATACAAATGTTGTTAGCATCCTTTAAATTGTGTGCTTTCTGAGACAATATTCTGGTTTGCCAACTCAACGTGTGGTTCCAGAATAGATCATTTCCAATGTATTTTCTATATAAGATCTTGGATGAAGTAGTCCTACCTTCAGAGTTCCAAAGTACATACAATTAAAACAAAACAAAACAAACAAACAAACAAAAAATTAGGAACATTTGTACTCCTTCTAAGAAAGTAGACATAACCAAAGAGTAAATTAGTTAAAATAAGAAAATGCAGATAGAATATTTCTGTTCACTAGCAGGTACATCTTAGATGAGCTCCTCCTCAACCCAGACTCTCCCTATTAGCTAGGTCAGCTATACAATATAGTGGATACAGTGCCAGGCCTGGAGTCAGAAAGTCTAATTCTCCTGAATTCAAACTCATCCTTAGACACTTACTAGTTATGTGACCCTGGGCAAGTCACTTAACTTTTTTGCCTAAGTTCTTCATCTGTAAAATGAAGTGGAGAAAGAAATGGCAAACTACTCCAATATCTTTGCCAGGAAAACCCCAAATAATGTATGAAGAGTTGGACATGATGGAAAAATGACAATAACAATTGCTAGAAGGTGATCAAGAAACATGAGTACATGACGGCATATATTCTACTATTTGTAGATGTCTCCCTAGTGATTGTCAGAGTCCCTTGAGCCATCTCCTATACTCACTCACCTCCAGACCTGATGATTCATGTAGCATGGAGTGAAAATGGCACAATGTTTTCAATGAGTAAACCAAATTGGAAATTGAGCTCTGCTCCTACTACTCAGACAAGTCAATTTTCCTTATCTGGGTCATGGTATTCAATGTGCTTCTTTTAAAACTGAATGGCTAATAATGGAGGAGACAAGATGGCAGAGTACAAGCAGCAATCCAGCTGAACTCTTCCAGCATTCCTTTCCAATAAACTTTTAAATGACTGCTAAAATCAGATTTAGAGTGACAGAGCTAACAAAAGGTACAAGGGAGATACTTTTCCAGGTTAAGAAAACTTAGGAGGTCAGTGAGAGAGGTCTGTGAAACTAGGGTCAGGGCCTGACTGGAGCACATGCAGCAGCCTTGGAGGCCACTGCAACAGAGGCAGTAGCAGCTTTGGGAGCTCTTATCCCAGAGATGGTAAAGGGGTTGGAGAACTGGTTAGAAAAAGATTACAGGGACTCCTTTGCTGGCACTGGATGCAACTAGAACTAATTGATGACTCTATCATCCATACACAGTTCTGAGTTGCAATTCTAGGGCAGAAAAGACTGCTTGTGGTGAGTAACAGGGTTATCAGGGACCTTTGTCACAATTCCCAGGAAGAAGCTAGCATTTGCAACTGCAAGAGAACAGGGGACCTGGTCACAACTCCAGGCCAAGAGGAGCACTAGCTCTTGTGGCCATAGGATAGCTGGGGAATTGGTCACAGTTTCTGTGCCAAGAGGAACATTAGCACTTGTGGCACCAGGGAAGTAGGGCCCTTCTTGGGTAAAGACCAGAACACAGGCCAGCATGATGGCAGATGATCACATCCCTTCCTGTATCAAACCACTTTAGAAGCACCAAAATCTTGCAGACCTCCAGAACTACCTCTGAAAACAGGATCATGGAAAAACCTGAAATTTATTACAATGTCTCCCATTCCACAGGTGAGCAGAGCCCAACTTTAGACCAAGACCAAGAAACAAGCTGGAAAAATTAGCAAAGAATAACAAAACTTGACCACAAAAAGTTACTATGATGGCCAAGAAGACCAAGACATAAACTCAGAAGGCAACAATGTGAAAACAACATAAGAAAAGCCTCCCAAAGAAAAATGCTAATTGTACCTAAGCCCATCAAGAATTTATGGAAGAATATATTTTTAAAAAATGAATTCATGGAAGAGTTAAAGAAAGAGATGAATGCTAGAGGAAAAAAAGTAGGAAAAGAAATATGAGGCAAGAAAATTATGAAAAGAGAACTAAAAGTTTGTAAAAGAGGCACACACATACACACACAAAAAAATATAGAGTTGGTGTAATGGTAAAAGAGGCATAAAAAGTCATGGAAGAAAAGCATTCCTTAAAAAGTAGAATTGGGCAAATAGGGGGAACAAAGGTACAAAGGTTCAATGAAGAAAATACTTATTTAAAAATTAGAATCAGCCAAATGGAAGCTAATGATTCCATGAGACAGCAAGAAACAATAAAACAAAGTCAAAAGAATGAAAAGAAAAATAGAAGAAAATGTAAAATATCTCATCAGAAAGAAAAAAAAAACTAACCTGGAAAGTAGAAAGAGGAGAGATCATTTAGGAATTATTGAACTATCTGAAACTAATGATCCAAAAAAGAGGTAAAACATCAAATTCTGAGAAATTATGAGGGAAAATTGCCCCAATATTTTAGATTCAAAGGGTTAAAAAAAATGAAAGAACCCACTAATAACCTTCTGAAAGAGATCTTGACATGAAAATTCCTAGGACCATTATGGCCAAATTCCAGAACTCTAATTTTAAGGAGAAAATTTTACAAGCAGCCAGAAAAAATAATTCAAATATTGTAGAGCAATAGTCAGGACCACACAAGATTTAGCAGATTCCTTGTTAAAAGAGTGAAGGGCTTGGATTAACTATTTTATCACTTTCCTTCTGCTGCCTCTCCTTCTGCTTTAAATTATTCCACCATATTCATTAAAGTAAGAACTATGCAAGTAACAAAAGGAAAGGAGGGAAGAGGAAACAAAGGGGAAAGTAAAAAGAGAAGGAAGAGAGAGAGAGAGAGAGAGAGAAAAAAAGGAAAAAAGGAAAAAAGAAAGAAAATAATATGAATTAATCCTCTATTTCTTTAGAAACAGGATTTTACAACTAGTACTGTGATTTCCTAGTAATCAGCAGGAGAGTTTGAAGTTGGAGTCCAGCCTACTGGATAAGTCTTTAGATGTAGAGGCATCTGTGGTGTGTTGGAAATAAGCCCTGGAAATGGAGTTGGGCCATGTGTGTAAGAAGCAGTAACTTTAATATCTATGACAACCTCAGCAGATCATTTCATCTGCCAGATTCTCAGTTACCTCCTTGAGAATAAGTAAGTTGGATTGTAAAATCCCTGCTAGCTCTGATATTCTGTGGTTCAACCATCTTGTGATATTGTGTAAGCAAAATAGATAATTCAGTGATTCAGAGTCATTTCTCTGAAAATACATCCCTCTCTGATTTACATGGTCTCACCATCCTTTTCTGCATGACCCCAAGTGCCAATTGTTTTGGGCCTTACTCATTTTTCCTTGGGCTTGGGAACTATATTAATTATTTAAAGTGCATGCATAGCCCTTGGTCATGGAAACAAGAAAAGGGATATGCCAAATGCACTAAGGCCAGGTTGTTTTTGTTTTGTTTGGTTTTGTTTTATTGGAGGAGGTGAGGAGTGAATCTTATATATTCAGGTATGGAATGGCAGTCCTTTAGATTTGATGAACTGCTTGTTACAGAACTCCTGTGGTAGTTATGGAACTGTGTGCATCACTGTGTGTGGGGTTGGGTGTGCTGTACTTGCATATTCTTGCTGTTTGTTTATAGTAAATATATATTTTTAAATTGTTAGCTTTAATTCATTCTATTCAGATCGTGAACTTGCATTTAAAGGTGTTCTGCCCTGATCTAAGATATGACTAAATGTGTTTTGGAAAATAAAAGATCATACTGTGCTTATAATTTATTTTATATATAATGGATATAAGATGTGTGTGTATATATATACATACATATATATATACATATATGTATATATATATATATATGTATGTATATATATACACACACATACACACATAATGTAGACATCAGGTATGCTATATATAGGTTTCATAGGCATATAAATATACACACACACACATACCTTAGTATGTGTATATGCAAGATTATATTGGAGCCAGATTTTACTGTCTGATCATTAAATTTTCAGTGTGAACGTTTACACTTTGGAAATCAGAATTCTACAAACCTAATCATCTATGGAAGAATTAAACAAAGCTACTTTTGCATAACCAATCTCTTGTCTGGTAGTGGGAAAGAACCCTAGGCATTTACAAGTTAAAAACCCTCTGGTGGACATTGGAGATACTGCAGCCACCTAGAAAAATTACATGTTTTATAAGTGCCATTAGAAATTGGCAGAATTTGAAATGATGGCTAAACACATCACTACCTTGTAAACAATTCAGATATTTCATTCATCTACTTAAACTGCCTGCTGTATAATTAACTTAGTAAAAGATTGTCTTTCTGAAGTCAACTTCAGGAAAAAAACCACTCAAATTACACATGCAAAGGTGCCCATTTGCCAAACAGTATCAAAAATGCTATGAAAATGAATAGTGCTGACTACCTTGATTTGCCTGCGTTCCCCAATTATCCAGGTAGTGAAGAAGTCAGTGTCCTTATTCCTGCAACTTCTCTCCCCGGATCAGTCCATTTCTTATCTTCCTTTCTCATTTCCCACCTTTTTTTTTTTGTTAGGAAATTATATAAACCAGTACGTGGGTTCCCCAAACTAAGCTGTTGCAGCATTAGGCTGCCTGCTACACATGATCATGTCCATACCTGCTAAATAATAAAGATTACTGGAGACAGAGCCAAGATGGTGGAGTAAAAGCAGTGACTTGCTTGAGCTCTCCCTCAAACCCCTCCAAATGCCTATGAAAAATGGTTCTCAACAAATTCTAAAGCAGCAGAACCCACAAAAAGACAAAGTGAAACAAATTTCTAGCCCAAGACAACCTGGATGGCTGATTGGAAAAGTATATTGTGCCAGGGAGAGGAATGCAGTTTTGCATGGGTGCACAGGCTGCAGCAAACCTGGAGCAGGCCTCGGAGGAGTGAATCATGGGCAGCTGTGGTGGTTTTCAGACTTCTCAATCCACGAACACCAAAGACAACTTAGAAAGTCAGTGGGAAAAGTCTGTTTCTGTGGTAAGTCTCAGCTCCGGTCCCCAGGCTTGGCCCTGCGGCAGCAGCTGCCTCCTGAGCTTCTGACCTACAGACCAGGAAACAGGTAAACACCTTGCCCTTGATCATAGCAACTTGGAAGAACTGAAAATTTACAGGTCCCTAGAAGTATCTTTGAAAATAGCTGCACAAAACCCCTGAAGCTTGGGACAGTACATTCTCCACACTGGAAATAGACACTTACCTTAACAAAGAGTTTATAAGTCAAATAATTGGCCAGGATCATGAGCAAGCAGTGCAAAAAGAGTCAGACTATATTATCTTACTTTGGTGACAAAGAAGATCAAAACATACAACCAGAAGAAGACAATGAAGCCTAAGCTCCTACATCCAAAGCCTTGAAGAAAAAAAATGAATTGGTCCCATGCCATGGAAGAGTTCAAAAAGGATTTTGAGAAGCAAGTAAGAGAAGTAGAGGACAAATTAAGAGTGATGCTAAAGGAGACCCCAAAAATACTGAAGAAAATAACACCTTAAAAAATGGCCTAATCCAAATGGTAAAAGAGGTCCAAAAAGCCAATGAGAAGAACGCCCTAAAAAGCAAAATTGGCCAAATGGAAAAGGAAGTTCAAAAGCTTACTGAAGAAAATACTTCCTTAAAAATTAGAATGGAACAATTGGAAGGTAGCAACTATATGAGAAATCAAGGCACTGTAAACTAATCCAAAAGAATGAAAAATTAGAAGAGAATGTGAAATATCTCATTGGAAAAACAACTGAACTGGAAAATAGATCCAGGAAAGAGAACTTAAAAATCAGTGGACTACCAGAAAGCCATGATCAAAACAACAACAACAGTGTAGACATCATCTTTCAAGAAATTATCAAGGAAAGCTGCCCTAATATTTTAGAACCAGAGGGCAAAATAGAAATTGAAAGAATCCCAGATCACTTACTGAAAGATATCCCCAAAGGAAAACTCCTAGGAATATTGTAACCAAATTCCAGAATTCCCAGGTCAAGGAGAAAATATTGCAGGCAGCCAAAAAGAAACAATTCAAGTTTTGTGGAAACACAATCAGGATACCACAAGATTTGGTAGCTTCTACATTAAGGGACCAGAGGCTAGGTAGTACGATATTCCTGAAGTCAAAGGAGATAGGATTACAGCCAAAAATCACCCACCCAGCAAAATTAGTATAATCCTTCAGAGTAAAAAATGATCATTCAATGTAATAGGTGACTTTCAAGCATTCCTGAGGAAAGGACCAGAGCTAAATAGAAAATTTGATTTCCAAATACAAGACTGAAGTGAAACAAGGAAGAGGTAAACAGGAGAGAGAAATCATAAGAGACTTATTAAGTTTGAACTGTTTACAAGCCTGCATGGAAAGATGATATTTGTTACTTATGAGGTCTTTGTCATTATTAGGTGGGAGAGAAAAAAAAAGTTACATGTATGTATAGATAGATAGATGGCACAAGGTGAGTTGAAGATGAAGGGATGATATCTGGAAAATAAAATTAAGGGGTGAGAGAGGATTATACTGGGAGAAGGAGAAAGGGAGAAGTAGAATGGGGTAAGTTATCTCACATGAAACGGATAACAAAAGACTTTTTCAGTGGAGGGGAAATGGGGGCAAGTGAGAGGGAATGAGTGAATCTTATTCTCATAGGATTCAGCTTAAGGAGGGAATAACATACACAGTGGTGTATGGAAATCTATTTTACTCTACAGGAAAATAAGTGGCGAAGGGGACAAGAGAGCAGGGGGTTGATAGAGGGGAGGGCAGATTGGAGGAGGGTATAATCAGAACCAAACATTTCTAAGGAGGGACAGGGTCAAAAGAGAGAATAGAATAAATGGGAAGTAGGATAGAATGAAGGGAAATATGCTTAGTTTTTCACAACATGACTACTATGGAAGTGTTTTGCCTGACTACACATCTATAACCCATATTGAAATACTTGCCTTTTCAATGAGGGTGGGTGGGGAGTGAGGAAGGGAGAAAATTTTTAACCCAAAGTTTTAAAAACACATATTAAAACAAAATAAATGAATGAATGAATAAAAAGAGAAAGAAGAAAAAAACTAATAAAGATTACTCATGACTTTTACAGGCATTGTCTCTCCTCAGTTTTCTTTCCATGTGGAAAGAGGGACTTGGTTTCTGTGGGGTTCATGCCTCAATCTACAATAGCAACAAGAAATTTTGCTAAATTGTTTTTGGAAAATTGCAAAATTATTTTAATGACCATGGGCTTCTCCTAGAAACAGAAGTATGGTAATTATAATGATGATGATGAATATTATTGTTCAAGTGTATGACTTCAAGTCACAAAACCATATAGTCTTTAAATAAATGAAAATGAAAATCACTCAGAAGACTACGGAAAGATAGAATATGGGGATGAGCAGTCTTGAACACATTAAAAATAAGAAATTATGAAGTTGAACTAGAATAAATAATTTCATCAAAGAAAAGTATGAATATAAACTAAGATTTTCTGGTCATATGGTGAGATCAAGGGGCAACCTCTGGACAACCTATATGATCCATTGCTATCTTCTCAATCTTATCAACCCACTATGAAGTTAACAGAGAAGAAAGTCCTGATTATCCCATCCTAGTTAATGGTATATTCATATGGGAAATTATCAGTAGGGAAACTATAAAGTCAAAAGGCTTAATTTTAAAAAAATAGTACCGACAAATGATTGTAAAGACAAGAAATCTCTGATATGCTTTGCAAGAGCATAATATACTATTTGAATAGTGGAGACTACAGTCATTATTCAAATGGGGATAACTAGATGAGTATAAAATGTATTTGATATGAACATAATTTCAGAAAGCTAAAATTTTCCCTCTTCACATGAAAAATTAAACTCTTTCCTGAGAGTTTTGACATTTAGTAGCATCATATTGTCTATGCTTTGTATTTACCATACATCAATTTATAAAATGAGAAAGGATGCAAATAAATCTGCTTAGTGGGACCCCATTGACAGTAATGGATATTCTGATCAAAAGAAAAAAAATAACATGGAATATATAGTCAGTATCATGACAGTTTCCCAGAAAAATAGCAAATATGCAATTGTTATAACCTAAAACAGAATTAGACGGTTAAAATGTTCTGAAAGGAAGGCCAATTAGCTAATGCATGAATTATGGATTTGTTTATACTTCTGGTCTCAAGGATAATTGTTGGATGTCTCAGCAAATATGAATATTATCTAATCCTTCCTTGGTGAACTTTTAAAATTCAAGAACTGTAACATTCAAATATATTTGGAAACAAAGACATTTCAATTACCATTGTCTTAATCAATAGAGAATCTCTTATGAAAACTATTAACTTTGTGAAGAGATGATTAAAAAGATATATAATCAATCAATTGGTTAATTTTGCTTTCATGATTTGAGTACTGGCTTTTTGCTACCTAATTAGTACCACCAAAAAAGAAATCAGCAAATGGTTATTGAGCAACTTACATGTTTAAGATACTTTACTTGTAGCTGTGGCAGTGATTTGATATGTTGGGTAAAAATGGGAACTAGATGTAAATTTCAACAGAAATACAAACTTATGTTTGCTTTACAATGCATTGCCTATAATTCATGTTCTGAGAAGGTGTCAGTGAGTTGATATGTATACTAATGACTAATATTTACATTAATTCAGCTCAGATTTATCAAAGTTTTGAGATATGATAATAGTGACCTTTCTATCATTACAAATAGTATTAATAATTCATTTTTTAAAAATTCCCTAATGAGTGAACAAATAAGTTGCATAAGGTTCTCTGGGGCAAAAATTTTGAGGTAGGTTTTATGATGTAAATAATAACTCACATTTGTGGAACATTTTCAGATTCACAAAGCACTTTCCTTAGAAAGACCTAATAAAGCAAGTCATTCAAAGATGATTAGCTATACCTACTGCACAAAATGGAAAGACAGGGCCCAAGTTAAATGATATATCTATAGCTTGTCAAAGCTAGAGCCTGGACTTGGAGCTAGCTCTTCTGACAGTACCCTTTAGAGCACACCATGTTGCCTCACTTATCACATTCAGGCTTAATAAAAGCAACAAAAGTCGATTCATCTCTAAAGTACTTTTCTTCTTTCCTTTTTGATTTGGTGCCTTTCTTTTCTAATGAAATCTTCCATTCCAAGGATGTCCCCTCAGTCCAAGATAATACATTACTTTTCTCCCTTTTGCTTTCTTGTAAATCCTTCCTTCATCTAGGAAACTATTCTTGATTGAATGAAAAGGAGAATGGATTCCCATTTATGTTGAACCCGAGAAGCCTTTTCAAAGTTTCATCTAGAAAAAGGAGGAAGGGAACTGAGATAGCAAATGATAATGATTTGCATCTCTCTATCTTGTTTCTCTACAATGCACTCCTAAAGGGCAGACGCATTTTGAGTGCTGGTGAGTGTATTAAATGATGATGGTAGAGCCCATATGAGTAAAGTCACTTTAACAAATTCTCCATTTTGCTGAAATACAATTGTTCTTCAAGACCAAAGTTTACCTTCTAATGTTAAAGAAGTGGTAAACTTAATGGCAGCACGTTATTGATGCCTGCTGCCATCAATAAAATGCTAAAGGATGCCATTATCACAGTAGGAGGCTGCCATACCGTAGAAGCAAGAAAATGGCATGCAAGAATAATGTTCCTTTACTATATCCATCATAGAATTATCAACCGTCTACAACCCATCATCAGAATATTTTCCTTTTACAAGCTTTTGAACAAAACAATGTTTAAGGAAGGGTGAAAAATGGCAGAATCATAGCTGTTTTCTGGTCACTACTGAATATGCCAGTACATCTTATATAAAAATTTTCCAACAAATGCCATTTTGAAATCATATTTTAATATACTAATAACTATTCCAACCTAGAATTGGAACTTTAATTATATATTCTTTGGCCAGACCCTAAGAACTAGAGTTGCTCAGCCTCTGTGCCTAGTCTAAATGTTTATTCTCCACTTGGTCGTTATGTATCAAAGACCTGTTAAGCACTTTAAACAAACAGTTGAAGAACAGCCTTCTAATCTTTTCTAGTAGCAATCCCATACACAGATAAAAGAATAAAGTGAATTACTCTTTCTTAAATGTTACATCTTCTGCAACTTAGAAAGGAGAACAAGAACAAAATCTTGGTGGTTTTAGAACAACAAAGCCACAGCTGTGACCAGAGAAGGGTTACTAAATCACCTCTTTGCGGTGGTAAAATTTAGAGGGCAATGAAATCATTTATATTTCTTGAGAAAGTAGAAGCAACCAAATTTGGTACCTACTTAGCAAAAATCATTAGTTAACATAGAAAGCTTCCAGGTGGTTTACATTACCTCCTACCTCTACCCTTCTCTTATCCTTCACAAACATATTGTTTCTCATCCTTTGTTCTTGAAGAGGACCAATGAAATATTGAGGGCTATGTCTTCACTTGCAAGTGAATTGGATTTAAATGAGGCAGAGCTACACAAAGTCATCAGCTTCACTCTCTCCTCCACTCATTGGAGTTCAGTGGCAATACAAGAGTCAAGACCACTGGGCATGGTCCAGGATGCAATGGGTTTCCTTGGCCTTTTTAAATCAAGGTCTTTCCCAGGTCTCAGTTTATATGAGGCAGTGCCCATTCAGTGACTAAGGGTGATGTAAGAATTGAGACAAAAGGGGCAACTAGGTGGCACAGTGGATAAAGCACTGGTCCTGAAGTCAGGAAGACCTGAGTTCAAATGCAGCCTCAGATGAAACACTTGACACTTACTAGCTGTGTGACCCTGGTCAAGTCACTTAACCCCAATTGCCTAAAAAAACAAAAATGAATTGAGACAAAAGATAGCCTAGTTTGTCATCACTAAAGTATCAGTCTGAGAGGGGGAGACTTTCAGAATTTCTGGCCAGAACAAGGAAAAAATTGCTATTTGCACTCACTCTGAGACAGCAAAACCCAAACCATTAGCAACAAAGGCTTGAGCTGAAGCCTATTATTAGTCATTCAATGAAAACCAGAGTGACTTGGGTTTAAAGGTACACTCAAGTAGCTCCTTTAAAATCACAATGCATTCTTTTAAAGCATGTGTTTTTTTTTTTTTTCCAGAGCTATCCTTCAAGATATCATAAATGAATGAAAACTGCACAGGACAAAGAATAAATTGTTCTAGCTTTTTTGGGGGAAAAGTGATAAAATAAATAAATAGAAAATTAAAAAAAAGAAAACAAACCTAGCTTTGATATCTCGATATCATATGAAATATAAGTGACCAGAAATTGCATTCCTTTGGACAACACATCCATATGTAAGGTATGACACCCCAAGCGAGAAGGACCACATGTGGCAAGGGAGGAGGAAGAAGAAAGGAGGAGGAGGAGAAGGAGAAGAGGAAGAAGGAAAAGAAGAAGAAAATCCTTCCTCTTAATTTTCTTTATACAAGCTTTCAGAACTTTCTTTTTATATATTTTTTCAAACAACATTATTCATTTTCTCTTCCTCATCACCCGATTGGAAACAAAAAATGAAAAGAATAACAAAACTCTTATATGAACTATTAATATTCAAGAATTACAAATTCCTGCATTGGCTATAAAAAAAAGTGTTTCATGTTGTCTTTTGAGTCTATCAACTTCTTGTTGGGATATATGAAGCATGCTTCATCATAAGTCCTTTGGAATGATTGGTCAGTCATTTTATTGATCAGAATTCCTAGTCTTTCAAAAGTTGTTTATTTTTAAAAGTGTTATTATTATTGTGTATATTTTTCTCCTGGCTCTGCTTACATCACTGCATCCATTCATATAAATTTCCAAGGTTTCTCTGAAACCATTCTGAATGGGGTTGGGATCTGGACCCCAGAAAGGAAAAACTGTGGACTTTCCCACATGGCCAAATGTCTGGTGGTCCCCTGAGGCTATAATCCCATCAACTGGCCTTTCATTGTGGCTACACTCCATCTCCCAATTACCCTTAACTTAGCCTAGTCCTCTCTGTTACCTCCCTATGGCTCCTGGCCATTTCCTACCCTTAATCCTAGCTAGGCTCAATTTTCCCTTGGCCCCTCCAGGTCCCATGTCTTCTGTTTACTCCAGCTTGCTGGCCACTCCCATCTAGATCTTCCTTCTTAGACTGCTCCTCCAGTAACCCTAAACTACTTGGTCACTCCTAGGTCCCTCCCACAGTCTTTCTATATATAAGGTCCATTTTGTCTCTATTAAGATGGTCAGATTCTTATAATCTAGCCAATAGCTCACTAATGTTCAGACTCTTTAAGAGTCTGCCCAATATGATGGATGTTCTAATAGACCTTGTCTTTGGCTGAAAGAAGACTTGGGTAGGATTCTTTTGTGCAGGATCCTCATGTTGTGATTTTAGGGTCCCAGCACCCCTAAACCTCAACAATTCCTTTTATCTTTTCTTACGTCAATGAATTCTTTCATTGTTCTGTTCCTCTGATAGATGGAATAATTTCTCCAACTCTGCCCAGTGATTTTTTTTTAAATCTTTCTTCTTTCTTGTTAACTCTTGTCTGCTTAAGAAATAGTGTGTTTTAATTTGTCTGAGAGCTATCATTGATGAGGTCCAGTGATTTTTAGGCAACGGTGTGCTAGACGCATCTCACGTCAGCTCTAGAGAGCTCATTGATAAATTTTCAGTGTACCCATTTATACCTCATAAATCAGTAATCACTACAAAATAGGGTGTGATTTATTGTTTTGCTAATTATCTAGATTTAAGAAAATACCAAAGAGGCAAATAAAAGTGTGTGTACATACTTCCCCTCCCCCTGCCAGCCCAGTTGTTAAGTATTTACCAGCATACCCCAGTATTTTTCTAGAAACATTGCCTGTGCTCACCAGGAATGCAGTACAAGGTTTAAGCAACGAAGTCATTGCCAGAAGAGAGGGCTGATGACTAGATAAGAATAAGAATATTAGCTCTGAGATTTCCAGTGGCCAGCAAAAAATATAGAGGAAAACACCTACATTTTTCATGGGCCAACCGAAATCCTTTGGGGTGCCCATGGAACATAAGTAGCCTGTGGGTTGCAGGTTGAGCAGGCTTGATTTAAGATATGCAGAATCTTATGTCCCTCAACTCATTTTATCTCACTGTTTTTAGGCTTGTAGTTGTGCTGAGGTCTAGAGGTTTAGGAGTGCTAGATCCCCAAGATCATGACACACAGATTCTGCCCGAAAGAATTTGACCCAAGCCTTCTTTCAGCCAAAGACAAGGTTTATTAAAGATCTGCCATATTAGCCAGACTCTTAAGGAATCTGAGAGTGTGTGAGTTATTGGCTAGATTCTAAGACTCTGAGCATCTTAGTGGAGATAAGCTGGACCTTACATAACAGAAAGACTGTGTGAGGGATGTAGGAGTGACCAAGTAGTTTGGGGTGACTGGAGGAAGGATCTAAGGAAGATCTGAATGGAAGTGGCCAGTAAACTGGGGTAAACAGCACTCCTGGGACCTAGACAATGGAGTGTAGATAGGATTAAGTGTGGGAAATGGCTGGGGGTCATAGGGAGGGCTAGGCTGGAGGAAGGGTAACAGAATTGGGAGATTGGGTGTAGCCACAGTGAAAGGGTACAGTTGATGGGATTATAGCCTCAGGCAAACACCAGAGGTTTGGCCAGGTGGGAAAGTCTAGGTTTTTTCTTTTTTTTCCTTTTTGGGGTCTAGCTCCCATCCTCATAAGTTGTATGATTTGTCCTTTGTTTTGGAAAGGGACCATGACATTAAGAAGATGATGTGACTTGCAATTGAATTGGATTTGAAGGCGGGAGGGTTGGGCAAAGTCAACAACCTCACTTTCTTCTCGATCAGGAAGATTAGAGATGGCCCAGGATGCAGTGGGAGACCTTGGCCTTTTTAAGCTGAGGTCTTTTCAAGTTCTCACTTTGAGTGAGATAATGCCCATTCAGTGAATAGGCCTTTCTAAGAAGTGAGTCAAAGGGTGGCCCTTTACATTAAAGAACAAAACAAAACAAAAACAACAACAATAAAAACTTGGAAGGGGAAGACCCTTTACTGGCCAAAAGAGAAAGTTATTATTTACATTCACCAAAAACCCCCAAAATAACCGTTAAGTAAAGCTTGGGCAGGGACCTATTGTTGTCCAATCAATGAGATCCAGAATGAATCTCTCTAGAAGTGGAGAGGACAGGAGAGGAGATGGGACAAGATGAGCTTCCCAACTGGAATTAGCCAACTGGGTCCTCATTTGGGCAGCTTTTTAGGAGTAGGTCTTTATAAAGACCTATGTTTACTCTTTATATTTCAAACATTAGTTATCTAGGAATGTATCTCCCACTTATGACATTGTTGTTTTTTACAAATATCATTCATTACAATTTAATTTCATGTAAAAGAGAAAAAGAAAGAATAAAGAAACAGCTGGGGAAACAATCATTAAGGCAACTTTTTTTTTAATGGAGAGAAAAGAATGAAACTAAGGTAAGAAAGAAGGCCAAATAAACAAGACAGCTTTAAAAGCTGTAACTTGTTCTTATCATATACTTGGAAGGAAAAGTAGTCTATATAAAGAGGTTTGCCTGTATTATGTACTCTTTTTCTGTTCTACTTTTATATAGAAGTGCTCATTTTATTTGGTGTTGGTTAAGCTTAGAAGAAAAATAAAGTAAATACAGAAACAAAAAAATAATCACCCATTAGCTTCTCCCTTCTCCTCTGCCATTTCTCCCCCTACCAATGTCTTAAGTATACTACCATTTTAAAGTCTAGACATTAGTATTTGTAATTAGTTTGTGGATCCCAGGAAATATATTTAAAATTGTGAATATGCTTTTGAGATCCTTAAGGCAATATACTTTATATATGGAAATCTATTATATAGGTCAGAAGCCAGAAAGCTATCCTAGGAGCAAAATCTAAGAAATGCCCAGTAAAACTTTAAAGATGTTCTTCCCAGCTTAACACTGACATTTTGTATGAAGTTTGACTAAATGCCTTTGCTTCAGTTCAGTTACCTGTCACATTCACACATTGATGTCTTCTGGGTGAAGGGAATCACAATGAATGACAGAACATAAGGTCCTCAGAAATCTCTGGTAAAGGAAACCTGTAAGAAAAATTCTTTTTTTAAAAAATTTTATTAATTTATTTTGATTTATCAACAATCACTTCCCTATGCTTTTGAGTTGAAAATTTCACCCCCCTTCCTCCCCCACACCCTCCCCAAGATGGTGCACAATTTGATATAGGCTTTACATTTACATACCCATTAAACATATTTTCACATTAGTGAAGTTGTAAGTAAAAATTAAAACCAATAGGAGGCAATCAGAAAGATGAAACAAAACTCAACAGAAGGTAAAAATAAGTGATAGCGATTTGACTTCCATACTTCTTTCTTTGGATGTGGACAGAATTTTCCATCCCGAGGCCTCTGGAGATGTCCCAGATCTTCATAATGCTGAGAAGGGTTCAGTTTAACAATCTTAGTCATTGCATAATGTGGCTGTTATTGTGTACAAAGTCCACTTGGTTGTGCTCATTTCACTCAGCATCAGATCATATAAGTCTTTCCAGGTTTTTCTGAAGTCAGCCTCTTCATCATTTCTTATAGCACAGTAGTATTCCATTATATTCATGTACCACAACTTGCTCAGTCATTCCCCAATTGATGGGCATCCTCTCAATTTCCAAATCTTTGCCACCACAAGAAGAGCTGCTATGAATATTTTTGTACATGTGGGTCCTTTTCCCATTTGTTTGATCTCTTTGGGATATAGCCCTAGAAGTGCTATTGCTGGATCAAAGGGTATGCACATTTTTGTAGCCCTTTGGGCATAGTTCCAAATTGTTCTCCAAAATGGTTGGATCATTTCACAACTCCACCAACAATGTATTAGTGTTCCAATTTTCCCACATCTCTCCAACATTTATCATTTTCCTGTTTTGTCATGTTGGCCAATCTGATAGGTGTGATGTGGTACCTCAGAGTTGTTTTGATTTGCATTTCTCTAATCAATAACGATTTAGAGCATTTTTTCATATGACTATAGATGGCTTTAATTTCTTCATCTGAGAACTGTCTGTTCATATCCTTTGACCATTTATCAATTGGGGAATGGCTTGTGTTCTTATAAATTTGTCTTAATTCTCTATATATTTTAGAAATGAGGCCTTTATCAGAGAGACTGGTTGTAAAAATTCTTTCCCAATTTTCTACCTTCCTTCTAATCTTAGTTGCATTGGCTTTGTTTGTGCAAAAACTTTTCAATTTAATGTAATCAAAATTATCCATTTTGCTTTTCATAATGTTCTCTATCTCCTGTTTGGTCATGAATTCTTCTGTTCTCCATAGATCTGATAGGTAAACTATTCCTTGTTCTCCCAGTTTACTTATGGTATCAGCCTTTATATCTAAGTCTGAACCCATTTTGACTTTATTTTGGTATATGGTGTGAGATTTGGGTCTATGCCTAGTTTCTGCCATACTCTTTTCCAGTTTTCCCAGCAGTTTTTTTCAAAGAGTGGGTTCTTATCCCAGAAGCTGGGGTCTTTGGGTTTATCAAATAATAGATTACTATAGTCATTGACTACTGTGTCTTGCATATTTAACCTATTCCACTGATCCACCTCCCTATTTCTTAGCCAGTACCAAGCAGTTTTGATGATTGCTGCTTTATAATACAATTTAAGATCTGGAATTGCTAGGCCACCTTCCCCTGCATTTCTTTTCATTAGTTCCTTTGATATTCTGGACCTTTTGTTTTTCCAAATGAATCTTGTTATTATTTTTTCTAACTCTATAAAATAATTTTTGGTAGTTTGATTGGTATGGCACTGAATAAGTAAATTAGCTTAGGTAGGATTGTCATTTTTATTATATTAGCTGGCCTACCCATGAGCAACTGATGTTTTTCCAATTATTTAGATCTGATTTTATTTGTGTGAAAAGTGTTTTGTAATTGTGTTCATAGAGTTCCTGGGTTTGTTTGGAGGTAGACTCCTAAATATTTTATAATGTCTACAGTAAGTTTAAATGGGATTTCTCTTTCTTTCTCTGCTTGGGCTTTGTTGGTAATATATAGAAATGCTGATGATTTATGTGGGTTTATTTTATAGCCTGCAACTTTGCTAAAGTTGTATTATTTCAAGTATTTTTACTTGATTCTCTAGGATTCTCTAAGTATATCATCATGTCATCTGCAAAGAGTGATAGCTTTGTTTCTTCTTTGCCTATTCTAATGCCTTCAATTTCTTTTTCTTCTCTTATTGCTAAAGCTAATTTCCAGTACAATATTGAATAACAGTGGTGATAATGGACATCCTTGTTTCCCCCGATCTTATTGGAAATGCTTCTAGCCTGTCCCCATTACATATAATGCTTGCTGAAGGTTTTAGATAATGCTATTTATTATTTTAAGGAAGACTCCATTTATACCTATGCTTTCTAGTGTTTTTAATAGGAATGGGTGTTGTATTTTATCAAAAGCTTTTTCTGCATCTATTGAGATGATCATGTGGTTTCTGTTGGTTTTGTTGTTGATATGCTCAATGATGCTGATAGTTTTCCTAATATTGAACCAACCCTGCATTCCTGGTATAAATCCTACCTGGTCATAGTGTATTATTCTTGTGATAAGTTGCTGCAATCTACTTGCTAGTATTTTGTTTAAAATTTTTGCATCTATATTCATTAGAGAAATTGGTCTATAATTTTCTTTCTCTATTTTGACTCTTCCTGGTTTAGGTATCAACACCATATTTGTATCATAAAAAGAATTTGGTAAGACTCCTTCTTCACCTATTTTCCCAAATAGTCTATATAGTATTGGAATTAATTGTTCTTTAAATGTTTGATAGAATTCACATGTAAATCCATCTGGCCCTGGAGATTTTTTCCTAGGGAGTTCATCAATGGCTTGTTCAATTTCTTTTTCTGAGATGGGGTTATTTAAGTATTTTACTTCCTCTTCGGTTAATCTGGGCAATTTATATTTTTGTAAATATGTATCCATTTCACTAAGATTGTCAAATTTGTTGGCATATAGTTGGGCAAAATAATTCCTAAGTATTGTTTTAATTTCCTCTTCCTTGGTGGTAGCTTCACCCTTTTCATTCTTGATACTAGTAATTTGGTTTTCTTCTTTCTTTTTTTTAATTAAATTAACCAAAGGCTTATCTATTTTATTGGTTTTTTCATAAAACCAGCTCTTAGTTTTATTTATTAGTTCAATAGTTTTCTTAATTTCAATTTTATTAATTTTTCCTTTGGTTTTCAATATTTCTAATTTGGTGTTTAGTTGAGGATTTTTAATTTGTTCTTTTTCTAGTTTTTTTAGTTGTATGCCCAATTCATTAATCTCCTCTTTTTCTATTTTATTTATGTAAGCATTTAGAGATATAAAACTTCCCCTAAGAACTTCTTTTGCTTCATCCCATAGGTTTTGGTATGTTGTCTCATTATTGTCATTCTCTTGAATGAAATTATTGATTGTTTCTATGATTTGTTGTTTGACCCAATCATTTTTTAGGATTAGATTATTTAGTTTCAATTATTTTTTAGTCTATCTTTCCATGGCCCTTTATTACATATAATTTTTATTGCATCATGATCTGAAAAGGATGCATTTAATATTTCTGCCTTTCTGCATTGGATTGTGAGGTTTTTATGCCCTAGTAAATGGTCAATTTTTGTGTATGTGCCATGTACTGCGAGAAAAAAGTATATTCCTTTCTATCCCCATTCAGTTTTCTCCAGAGGTCTATCATACCTAACTTTTCTAATGTTCTATTCACCTCCTTAACTTCTTTCTTGTTTATTTTATCGTTAGATTCATCTAGTGCAGAGAGGGGGAGGTTCAGGTCCCCCACTAGTATAGTTTTGCTGTCTATTTCTTCCTGTAACTCCCTGAACTTCTCCTGTAAGAATTTGGATGCTATACCATTTGGTGCATATATATTTAGTAATGATATTACTTCATTGTCTATGGTGCCTTTTAGCAGGATGTAGTTTCCTTCCTTATCTCTTTTGATTAGATCTATTTTTGCTTTTGCTTTGTCTGAGATCAGGATTGCTACCCCTGCTTTTTTACTTCAGCTGACGCATAATATATTCTGCTCCAGCCTTTTACCTTTACCCTGTATGTGTCACTCTTTTTCAAATGTGTTTCCTGTAAACAACATATTGTAGGATTATGGTTTTTAATCCATTCTGCAATTTCCGTTTTATGGGAGAGTTCATCCCATTCACATTCACAGTTATGATTACTATCTGTGTCTTTTTCTCCATCCTTTTCCCCCATTTATGCTTTTCTTTCTCCTTTTTCCTTTCCCCCTTCACTAGTGTTTTGCTTTTGACCAGCCTCCTTCAGTCCCTTCCCCCTTTTATTATCCCTTTCCCTTTTTTCCCCTTTAGTCTTACTGCTTCTTCCTTCTTTCCCCCCTTCTTTCCCCCTCCCTTTTCTTTCCCCTTTTCCCTCCTACTGCCTATAGGGCAAGTTAGATTTCTATACCTAACTGATTATATTATGCCCTTCTTGAGCCAAATCTGATGAGAGTAAGGTTCAAACAATGCTCCCCCCCTTCTTTCCCTCTGCTGTAATAGGATTTTGTGTCTTTTCCTGTAATGTAATTTACCCTTGTCTGCCTCCTCCTTTCTCAGTACATTTTCTAAGATCAGATTGATCCACTTATTTGGATCCATTTAGCCCGTTTGATTAGATTTTTTTTATCATTACATCAAAGTCAACTAATATCCACCCTCTTTATGCATACTCCTTTAAGAAGGTGTAATACCAATACAGTTCTCAAGGGTTGCAAGTCTCATATTCCCTTGTAGGGGTTTAAACACCCCCTCCCCCCTTATTAACAACATATTGTATCCTTCTGTCCCATTTACCTTTTTAAGTCCTTCTTGAGTCCTGTACTTGAAGATCAAATTTTTTGTTGAGCTCTGGTCTTTTTATCAGGAAAGTTTGGAAGTCTCCTATTTCGTTGAATATCCACCTCCTTCCTTGAAAAATGATGCTCATTTTTGCTGGGTAATTGATCCTTGGCTGCATTCCAAGCTCCTTTGCCTTATGGAATATCATGTTCCACCCTGGTCTTTTAATGTAGAAGCTGCAAGGTCCTGTGTAATCCTGACTGTGGTTCCATGATATTTAAATTCTTTCTTTCTGGCTGCTTGCAGCACCTTCTCTTTCATCTGGTAATTTTGGAATTTTGCTATTATATTCTTGGTGTTGTCATTTGGGATCTCTTTCAGGTGGTGATTGGTGGATTCTTTCTATAGTTATTTTCCCTTCTGGTTCTAGGACTTCCAGGCAGTTTTCCTTTACGATTTCCTGAAAGATACTGTCCAGGCTCTTTTTTTCATCATGATTTTCAGGTAGTCCAATAATTTTTAAATTGTCTCTCCTGAGTCGATTTTCCAGGTCGGTTGTTTTACTGATGAAGTATTTTACATTTTCATCGATTTTTTCATTTTTTTGTTGTTTCTGTTTGACTGATTCTTGCTCTCTCATAGAGACATTAGTTTTCATTTGTCCAATTCCAGTTTTAAACAGATTGTTTTCTTCTGTTAGTTTTTGTACTTCCTTCTTCAACTGGCCAATTGTTTTTTTAGGGACTTGTTTCCTTCAGTATACTCTTCTGTTAGTTTTTACTTCCTTCTTCAATGGCCAATTGTGTTTTTTAGGGACTTGTTTCTTCAGTGTACTCTTCTGTTAGTTTTTGTCCTTCCTTCTTCAATTGGCCAATTGAGCTTTTTAGGGACTCGTTTTCTTCGGTGTATTTTTTTTCCAATTGCCCAATTATTTTTGAAGGACTCTTCACCTCTCTCATTTGACTATTAAAATCCTTCTTGAGCTCTTCTAAGAGGCTTTTTGGGCTTCAGACCAGTCATATTCCCTTTTATTATTGCAGATGTGGGTTTGTTGACAATGTTGTCCTCTTCAAAATTTCTGTCTTGATCTTTACTCTTCTCATAATATTAATCTATGGTACATTTCTTTTCACTCATGGTGTTTCTTTATTCCCTGGTCTTTAAAGAGTTTGAGCTCTCCTGCTGGGGAACAGAGAGTACTGACCCCAGCTTTTTGTGTTAGGAGCCTAGGTCTTGGTCACTGGCTTTGTGAGCTGGGGCCTCTGATGCTGGCAATTGGAGGCTTCAGGTTTCTGGCAGCTTACCTCATGTTGGGCTGGAATCAGCAAGGCTGGAACTTTCAGGCAATTCTAGGTTGCCTGCTTTTCCTTTCCTTTAGCTCCTTTTAGATGGGTGCTGCAGGGTGTTTATCTGCCTGGGGCACGTGGCAGTGTTGTCTCCCTCGTTTCTGCTAAAGCACTGGGAGATTACTTTGTGGTGGAGTGTCGAGGCACCTGGTGGTTTTCTGAGCTGGTTTCTACCAGTTACCCCCACCCTCACTGAGGCACTCGGAGGTCCAGGTTTTGGTGTTTGCCTGCTCTACCACCTGGCTTCAGGATTTCTTCATAATTGGAGGCTGCAAGGCTCCAACAGTTCACCTGGTGTTGGGTTGGAATCAGCAAGGGCAGGGCTTTAGGAAGCCTTTAGGTTGTTTTCTTCACTTCCTTTCAGATGAATGCTGCAGGGTACTTATTCGCCTGGGGCCCATTGTAGTTCTGCCTCCCTTATTTTTTCTGAGGCACTGAGAGACCCATTTGCTGGGCTGCTGCACTGCTGTTCCCTGTCTTTCTTCTAGTTCAGGTGTTCCAGGTTTTTTTTTTTTCTGGGGTGATATTTTCTGGGTTTTCAGAGGTTAATAGGGGAGAGTGAGATCAACTACCTTTTCACTCTGCCATCTTGGCTGTAAGCAAAGTTCTTAACAACAATTCTACTGATTTGGTAATGCAAAGCCATGTGAACCATCACAATTTATTCCTGGATTCTGTGGACACCATTAGAGTGGATAGCCAGTTAATCAATCAAACAGCAGTTATTAAATAACTACTATGGACCAAGCACTGTGCAAGGTACTTCTGGATAGAAATGAAAGAATGAACCCACAATCACTCTCAAAGAATTTATTCTTTTATGGGAATATACGTATGTATGTTAAAAAATCAGGATTGGACCTGTGCTGTAGGGGATTTCAGAAAGAGGAAACTTCCACCACTAATACAGATAAGCAACTTCTATGCATTCCATAGTCTTAAAGAAATGTATCACTGAGAGGTCAAGTGAGTTACTAAGTGCCACAAAGCCAGTATGTGTCAGAGGTGGTACATGAACCCCAGGTCTTGTGGCTTTTTGAGGTCAACTTTCCATCCATTATGCCACACTGCCTAGTCTACTTTGATGAGATCTAGAACAATTCCTCTGTAGTTTAGGTTCAATATTAGAACAAAATAAGATACTTCTTAGTCATTCAACATTTAATAGGCAGTGCATTGAGGGCACTCCTAGATTTTATTCCACTTATTGAAGCTCCCTTGACTGTGCTATTATGAATTGTTCTCCAGCAGATAAACTTCCTTTGACCACTTCTCCACAAATCTCCCCCTTCCCACCCAGGACTTCATGGCTGCTTTTGTTCTCAAATAATGAAGAAATAATGAGAAAGTATTGGGTAGTAAGAATTAACCAATCTCTCCAAAGGTAAGAAAACTGAATTTTATTGTAGGCAAAGAAGTGCCAGTGTATACTTATGTTGGTAGTCTGCAACAGGCTGCTAAGGAGATATTGGTATGATGGGCCTGGGGTCTGGGCCTCAGCAAGGAAAAACCCGGTACTTTCCCAGGTGGCCAAATCTCTGGCATTCTTGTGAGGCTATAATCCCATCAACTGGCCTTTCATTGTGGCTACACCCAACCTTATCTCCATTATTTTACCTCTCTATGGCCCCTCATGATTTCCCACACTTAATCCTAGCCAGACTCCATTGTCCAGGACCCAGGAGTTCTGTTCACCCGTCTTATTGGCCATTCCCATTCAGATCCACTCTGTATATAAAGTCCATCTTGTCTCAATTAATATGCTTAGATTCTTATAATCTAGCCATGGCTTGCTCATGTTCAGACTCTCTAAGAGTCTGTCCAATAGGGCAGATGTTCTAATAAACCTTGTCTTTGGCTGAAAGAAGGTTTGAGTTGAATTATTTTGGGCAGGACATATGTGTTGTGATTTTGGGGTCCCAGGACCCCATGAACCCTTAAACTGCATCAGTTACATAGCAGGTATTTATACAGTCAGGACTATGTAATTATTTCATACCACTTTAAAAATGAAGCATGCAAAACAATAAAACTTATATACAATTCCTCCTGTAACATGAAGAATAGTATGAACTTTTATAGAATATAATCTTCTGCATACAGAATAGTAGAAACCATTCAGAATGTTATCTACAGTATACAGAATAGTAGAAACTTACATATGACATTATCTATAGTATGTCAAATAGTGGGAATTTGTATATAGTCAATATTGCATAAAGAATAACAGAAACCTGTACACAATACTTTTCCTAAAACATATTTAATTCCCCCAAAATGTTTTCCAGCATGTTTCCATAAGATTGTTAACCCTTTCTCAGGTATTCCCACAGAGACCATTACAAAAGTCTAAGCCAACCAAATCTTGAATAATGGTTCAGCCTAGACTTAATGAGAAGAAGGTGAATAACATATTATTCCTATCATACTACCTCTCACAAGTATATACTGAATAAATGGAAAGTATTTAGTGAAGAAATAATTTACAAATAGAAAGTAGCTTAAGTAAGGAAGGACACTAGCATGTGAGAGGTACAGAAAACCTCTTTTTTTCCCTTTTTAAAAGATAGTCCTTGAATTTAATTTTGAGGGATTCTATACAGTAAAAGAAAAAGAGAGTGCATTAAGGCACTCCAGGGAGATTGGATAATGCAATGGCACAGAGATAGGAGATACATGCTCTGTGTGACATGGAGTTTGACTAGGTCTCAGAGAAAAGGAAGGAAGGTGCTGTTTTTAAAAGATAAGTTGAGCTATAATTTGAAGTCTTAAAAAGTTGCCTTGCGGGGCAGAGCCAAGATGGCAGAGTGAAAGCAGTGACTTGCTTGAGCTCTGCCCTAAACCTCTCCAAATACCTATAAAAATGGCTCTAAACAAATTCTAAAGCAGCAGAACTCATAAAAAGACAGAGTGAAACAAATTTCCGGCCCAAGACAGCCTGGATGGTTGATCAGAAAGGTATATCATGCTGGGCTAGCAGAATAGCACAGTTTGGTGTGGGCATGCAGGCCACAGCAAACCTGGAGGAAGCCTCAGAAGACTGAACTGTGGGCAGCAGTGGTGGTTTCCAGACATCTCAACCCATGAACGCCAAAGACAACTTAGAAGGTCAGTGGGAATAGTCCATTTCTGTGATAAGAGAGAAACTAATTCTCAGCCCCAGTTCCCAAGCTTGGCCCTGGGGAGGCAGCTGCTTCCTAAGCTTGCAGCCCATAGACTGAGGGGGAACTGAGTAGCTGATCAGAGAGGGATTGCAGGGATCTCTTTGTCAGTGCTGATGCAGGAATCTCTTGCTTTGCCTGTGCTTGGATCTGGTCACAGTTCTAAGGGGCAGTTGTGGGGCAAGGAGGAGTGCTGGCATGGTGGAGTTTGTAGTGGCAGTGGAGGGGAAACACCTCTTGCCTTATCATAACAACTTGGAACAACTGAAAATTTACAGGTCCCTAGAAGTATCTCTGAAAACAGCTGTACAAAACCCTGAAGTTGGGACAGTAAATTCTCCACAATGGAAGCAGACATAACAAACAGTTTATAACTCAAATAATTGGCTGGGATCATGAGCAAACATCACAAGAAGTGTCAGAGCATAAAATCTTTTTTTTTTGTAACAAAGGGATCAAAACATAAAACCAGAAGAATACAACAAAGTCAAAGCTCCTACATCCAAGCCTCCAAGAAAAATATGAATCAGTTCCAGGCCTTGGAAGAGCTCAAAAGGATTTTGAGAAGCAAGTAAGAAGTAGAGGAAAAACTGGGAGAGAAATGAGAGTGATGCAAGAAAATCATGAAAAACAAGTCAACAGCTTGCTAAAGGAGACCCAAAAAATACTGAAGAAAATAACACCTTAAAAAATAGCCTAACCCAAATGGCAAAAGAGTCCAAAAAGCCAATGAGGAGAAGAATGCCCTAAAAAGAAATTGGCCAAATGGAAAAGGAAGTCCAAAAGCTTACTGAAGAAAATATTCCTTAAAAATTAGAATAGAGCAATTGGAAGCTAGTGACTTTATGAGAAATCAAGACACTGTAAAACAAATCCAAAAGAATGAAAAATTAGAAAACAATGTGAAATATATTATTGGAAAAACAACTGACCTGGAAGATCGATACAGGAGAGGGAATTTAAAACTTTTTGGACTATCTGAAAGCCATGATCAAAAAAAGAGCCTGGATATCATCTTTTAAGAAATTGTCAAGGCAAACTGCCCTGATATTTTAGAACCAGAGGACAAAACAGAAATTGGAAGAATCCCAGATCACTTCCTGAAAGAGATCCTCAAAGGAAAACTCCTAGGAATATTGTAGCCAAATTCCAGAGTTCCCAGGTCAAGGAGAAAATATTACAAGCTGCCAGAAAGAAACAATTCAAGTATTGTGGAAACACAATCAGGATAACACAAGATTTAGCAGCTTCTACATCAAAGGACCACAGGGCATGGAATATAATATTCCAGAGGGCAAAGGATATAGGATTACAACCAAGAATCACCTACCCAGCAAAACTGAGTATAATCCTTCAGGGGAAAAAATGGTCATTCAGTGAAATAGAGAACTTTGAAGCATTCTTGATGAAAAGACCAGAGCTGAATAGAAAATTTGACTTTCAAATACAAGACTCAAGTGGAACATGAAGAGGTAAACAGGAAAGAGAAATCATAAGAGACTTATTAAGGTTGAACTGTTTATATTACTGCATGGGAAGATGATATTTATAACTCATAAGACCTTTGTCAGTATTAAGGTGGTTGGAAGGGGAAAAATATTATATGTATGTATGTATGATATAGATATAGATATAGAAAGATAGAGGACACAGGGTGAGTTGAAGATGAAGGGGTCATATCTGGAGAATAAAATTAAGGGGTGAGAGATTATACTGGGAAAAGGAGAAAGGGAGAGGTAGAATGGGGTAAATTATTTCACAAAAAAAACAGAAAAGAAAAGGCTCTTACAGTAGAGGGGACACAGGGGAAGGTGAGAGGGAATGAGTGAATCTAATTCTCATATGATTTGGCTCAAGGAGGGAACAACATACACAATGGCATATGGAAATCTATCTTGCCCTACAGGAAAATAAGTTGGGAAGGGGACAAGGGAGCTGGGGAATGATACAGAGGAGGCAGATTGGGAAAGGGGGTAATCAGAAGCAAACACTCCTGAGAAGGGACAGGTTCAAAAGAAAGAATAGAATAAATGTGGGAGTGGGACAGGATTAAGGGAAGTAGAGTCAGTTTTTCACAACATGACTACTATGGAAGTGCTTTGCATAACTGCATATGTATAACACATGTTGAGTTGTTTGCTTTTTCAATGAGGGTGGGTGGGGAGGGAGGAAGGGAGAAAATTTGGAACCCAAAGTTTTAAAAACACATGCTTAAAAAAATGTTTTTACATGCAATTGGGAAATAAGAAATACAGGAAATGGGGTACAGAAACTATTCTGCCCTACAGGAAAGTAGAAGGGGAAGAGGATAAAAGAAGGGAGGGAGAGATAGGAGGGAGGGCAGAGTAGGAAGGGATATTCAGAATGCAGGCCATCTTTTGGTGGGGGGAGGGGTGAGATGGGGTAAAAATTTTGAACTCAAAATCTTGTGGAAGTAAATGTTGAAAACTAAAAATAAATAACTTGAAAAAAAAAGAAAGAAAGAAAAGATAAGTTGAGTCCAAGTTGTAAATCCATTAAAAGATATACAAAGAAGTTTCTTTTTTATCCTAGAGAAAATAGGGAGCCATTGATATTTATTGAACAGGGAATGAAAAGGTCAGCTGTGCCCTTAAGGAAAATCACTTTGATAGTTGCTTGGAGGATACAAGTGGGTTGGGGTGGGGGAGGCCTGAGGTAGGGAAAGTAATTAGAAGGCTATCATAATAATCTAGGCCAGAAGTGAAAAGAATTTGAACTTAAGTGACAGTTGTGTGAGTAGAGAGGAAATTATATATAAATTATGTTGTGAAGGTAGAAAGGTCAAGATATGGCAACTGACTCCATATGAGTTGAGTAAAATGAGTAGTCATGGATAATTCTGAGATTCAGAAACTAGATTAGAAGGGTGGTGGTGCCTTCAACAGAAGTAGAGAAGTTAAGAAGAGAGGTGGGCTTCCTTAAGATTTTGTTGTTATTCAGTCACTTCATTTGTGTCCTATTCTTTGTCATCCCATTTCAGGTTTTCTCAGAAAAGATATTGGAGCGGTTTACCATTTCCTTCTCCAGCTCATTTTACAGATGAAAAATTGAGGCAAGCAGAGTTAAGTGACTTACCAAGGGCCACACAGCTAGTAAGTATGTGAGGCTTGATTTGAATTAATGAAGATTAGTTTTTCTTATTCTAAGCCCAGTACTCCACTCACTGTACTACCTAGATTCCGAGTTCAGATTTTAGTTGACTCCTTTCATTTAGTAGTTTCAGATGAAATCTGAGCTGAACATAAATCATTAATACTGACATGTGCTTGACATTCAATGATAACTCAGCATTCTTAGTAGTGACTTCTAGATGGTGTATATTACTTAATCCCAAAGACTAAAACCAATAAGCAACACATTATTTATGGTGATTAAAAAATCAAATCATATAAAAAATTTTCCCCAAGAGAGTATGAGTATATTGACATTCCTATGCTTAGAATTGCATTATAGTGGCAGAGCCAAGATGGCAGAGAAAAGGCAGAGACTGTCATGAGCTTTCCCAAATAATTTTAAAATTATACCTTGAAATAAATTCTAGAGTGACAGAACCTACAAAAGGACAGTGTGAAACAATTTTGTACCCCAAGATGCCTTAGAAAGTCATCAGGAAAGGTCTTTCACAGCAGAGTGAGAATGAAGTGCAGTCCAGCACAGGCAACTAGAGGCAAGCCAGTAGCAGTCCTTGGGAACAATTGAATTGGCAGCAGCAGCTTCCAGGGCTCTCAGCCCACAGACTGTAAGGTTTGGACAACTGCTCAGAAGATCGTAGGAGTCCCTTTGCTGTCACTGCATACAAGACTCTGTTGCATTGTCCATGTACTGAAGTGGGTCACAGTCCTAGGTGGCAGTCCAAGGGTGAGGAGGAGCACTAGCACACCACAGCTTGCAGCCTCAGTGGAGCAATGACTCTAGTCACAGTTTCAGGGCAGAAAAGAGTGCTTGTGGTCACTCTTAGATCACAGCACAGGCCAAAAGAGTAGTAAACAGCTCTCCTTAGATCATGCCACCTTGGAAGAACTGAAAACTTACAGATGCCCAGAGCTAGCACTGAAAACAGCTGCATAAAGAACCCTGAAGCTTGGGCCTGTGTCCCCTGCAACCTGAGGAGTAGAGCCCAACTTTAACATAAAGTTAAGAGTCAAAATGTAAGCTGGGAAAATGAACAAATGATTAAAAAAAAAACTTGACCATAGAGAGTTACTATGGCAGGGTGACAAGAAAGATCAAAATACAAATTCAGAAGAAAACAACAAAATCAAGAATGGTACATGCAAAGCCTCAAAGAAAAATATGAATGGTCTCAGGCCATGGAAGAGACTTTTTTTTTGATAATCAGATAAAAGAAGTAGAAGAAAAACTGGTGGAAAAAATGAAAGTAATGAAAGAAAATAATGGAAACAAAAAAGAGCTAACAACTTGTTAGAGGAAATACACACACACACACATGCACAAAGGCTGAAGAAAATAGTATCTAAAAAACATAAGCCAAATGCTAAAAGAGGCACAAAAATCTACTGATGAGAAGAACTCCTTAAAAAGTAGAATTGACCAAATGGAAAAATATAAGCAAAAAATTATTAAAGAAAAGAATTCCTTAAAAAATATAATCAGGCAAATGGAAAACAAGGTACAAAATCTCACTGAAGAAAATAATTCCTTAAAGAGTAAAACTGGACAAGTGGAAGACAATGACTCCATGAAACATCAATAAATCAGTCAATCAATAAATAAAATAAAACCAAAAGAAAAGAAAAGAAAAGAAAAAGGGAAATATCTCATTAGAAAAAAACAACTTACTTTGAAAATAGATCCAGGAGCCATAATTAAAAAAAAAATTGGACTACCTAAAAGCCACAATCAAAACAAGACCCTAGACATCATCCTTCCAGAAATCATCAAGGACAACTGCCGTGATATTTTAGAATCAGAGGGTAAAATAGAAATTGAAAGAATTCATTGATCATCTCTGGAACAGAGATCCCAAAATGAAACTCCCAGTTATATTATAGCCAAATTCCAGAGCTCACAGGGCAAGAAAGTAGCCAGAACATTTCAAAGATCATGGAGCCACAATCAAGATTACACAAGATTTAACAGCTTCTACATTAAAGATGGGAGGACTTGGAATGTGATATTCTGGAGGGCAAACGAGCTAGTATTACAACCAAGAATCATCTACCTAGCAAAACTGAGTATAATCCTTCAGGTGAAAAAAATGGATATTCAATGAAATAGAGGAATTTCAAGCATTCACGCCTCATAAAAAGACTAGAGCTGAATAGAAAATGCGACTTTGAAATGCAAGACTCAAGAGAAGCATAAAAAGGAAAAGAAATACTAAGAGTCTATAAGGTTAAACTGTTTACCTTTAACCTAGTTAAAAGAAACTGATGCTTTCTCTGCCTGAAATAACATTGCTCCAGCAGGTGAAAGATGAGATTGTACCTTACTATTCAAGACTTGTCAGACTATTTTGATAGCACTTGGCTGACTCATATTAGAATTGTCATGAAGCTGTCTCTCCTCTATTTACTTAATGGGGCCATTTCTAAAGATGTACCATAAACTTTTCCATACCAACATGACTTGAGAGGGGGTTATGTCTTTCTATTGCACCACTTTCTAAGTTAACTTTCAGAAACACATTTGATTTGTATGTCTTAGTTTATAATCAGTAGCAATAAGTGCATGCTAATTTACTAAGGTAGTAAGACAAGCCTTGAAAGTAAGAAAAATAAGCACAAACCCAAAGGAAAAGAAAAACCTTGCATATTATTTTAATCTATCTTTGAACTGATAAAACTAGGTTAAAGGCCCTTACTTTGAGGGCTATGGAATAACAAAGTTATGCTCATCATATCCTGTCTAGACTACTAGACTAATGAAGGTGGTCCCTGCTTCTGGCGTTTTCTTTCACCTATCCAAGGTCCATATTGCTGCTAAAATAACCTTCCTTATATATACGAATAATCATTTCTCTCACTGCACTGATCAAAAACTTTCTGTGATTCCCTATTATCCTATTACCTATTTTCCCAGCTAAATCCCATGGTCCTCAAGAATTCTTTCCTCCTTAATGCCAGTCCCTTCCATCCATTGATTATCTCCAATTAATCTGATATATATCTTGTTTTTGTATAGTTGTTTGCATATTGTCTTCCCCTTTAGACTGTGAGCTTCTTGAAAGGAAGGACATCCTTTGCTTTTCTTTGTACCCCCTAAGGTTTAGCACAGTGTTTGGCATATATGAGGTCCTAAATAAATGCTTGATTGTTGACTGATTGCATCTAGGAGAAAAGAAAAACTTCTAACCTTATATTTAAAGATTAAATAACTGATTCTAATTTCCCTTTCCAATCTTATTTCATATTATTCTATTGCACCAACTCACCTATCCAGTCAAATTCAGCAAGTTCCTGTTCCCCAAACTTGGACTTCCATTATCTGCTTCACTGGCTTCTCATAGTCTTTGTCAATGCCTAGAAAACTCTTTCGCCTCATCTCCACTTGGCAATGTCATTAGTTTCCTTCTAGACCTAACTAGGGCAGATAGTGGAATCAGGAAGACTCATGTTCATGAGTTCAAATCTGACCTCAGATACTTACTAGCTGTGTGATCTTGGGCAAGTCATTTAACCCTGTTTGCCTCAGTTCCTGATCTGTAAAATAGGGCTGGCAAAGAAAACGACAAGCCACTCCAGCATCTTTGCCAAGAAAATCCTAAAACAGGATCATGAAGAGTCTGACACTACTGAACAATAACAACACCTACCTAATAGGATGCCACATCCTAAAGTTGTTGTTTTTATTTTTTTTTCCTCATCGTTCCCCCTAATTGTTGTCTCCTTTCTCCAATTACTTTTTTTTTTTAATCTTCCCTTCCTGTGCTCCTGCAGTGAAATAGGTCTGGTTCTTATTTCCTGTACCTGAGACATATTTCATAGATAGCCTCTGTGCCTTCGATTGGCTGATGCTCATGTACTCCCTCCTACTATATCTACTACATGTGCCACCTATTACATGAAGCCTTTCCTTTTTTTTCTTTTAGATATCATCCACACACATTTTGTCATTTTCATTTCTTGCAATTACTTCATCTTTTCTTTGTATTTACATGTTTTTATATGTGCTATATTCCCCTAGTTTCTCCTTGAGGAACTTTTGCCATCATAATCATAGCATTTAGCGCAGTTCCCTTAACATAAAAGCTGCTTAATAAGTGTTTAGTGAATTAAATCCAATTGAATGGTAAAGGATGCCAAATGTCTTCATGGCTTAGTTCCTTCGGTATTTGTTAGCCAAACACAGAGGACCAATAAATCAATTCCTTTTCTTTCTCTCCATAAATGAATGTGCACCCATCTCAATGGATTCATACTGATCCTGAGTTATGGGGTTGTTGCAGACTCAATTCTCCTAAGTGTTGATATCTGGCAACTCAGAGTAACAGTTGCCAGAGGACTGGGGGTCATTCCT
This sequence comes from Phascolarctos cinereus, assembly GCF_003287225.1. Lineage (NCBI taxonomy): Eukaryota > Metazoa > Chordata > Mammalia > Diprotodontia > Phascolarctidae > Phascolarctos > Phascolarctos cinereus. The sequence continues at coordinate 308,732,518 of NW_027555958.1, read as the reverse complement.
AACCTGTTCATTTGATGGAGTATTCAATTATCTTGCATAATTATCAGATTACATATAGAAAGAACAATAGTTCTAGAGTAAAAGGAATGTGGTTCAAATATTGCCTCTAATGCATGAGACCTTAAGTAAATCTATTAACCTCACTGGGTCTATTTCCTCAACTATAAAATGAAGAGATTAGACTAGGTGACCTCTAACATGCCATCTAATTTCACATCTATGATCCCATGCCTTATTAGATATATGTTGGAGCCCTAAGTAGATTTTAAGATTCTTGAGAGAAGAGAACACTTTTTATTTTCATAACAGTTCTTTGCACATAGACAGCTACGTAAATTTTTATGGATTTGCATTGAATTGAACTAGGTTATGAACTTCATGAAAAATAGGACAATATGCATTCATATTTGCATATTCAATATGCATTCCCAGAAATGGGGAAAAAAAAGCCATCTTATGCTAACTTGGACTCTAAGGTAAAAAAAGAATGAAACATTTGAGAGCAATGTTGGATTTCTCTTTGTTTTCATTATTTTGTAGGTAGTTGGTCCTTGCAAGAGGAAGAACAGACTCACATGGGGTTGAGGTGGTAGTATGTTAGAAGTCATGGAAATGGCCCAGAAGATGGTAGAATCAGTTAGTAATCAGTAAGACAAATGTCATTTTGGTTACTGAGACACAAGTCATTATGAATCATGGCAGCAAGATAATGTTAGGCACTCATCAGGATTAGGTGTGAAATGCCATCAGGATTTACCAATAGATCAGTTTACTGCATGGTAATGGATTTGCTGGATTAGAATGAAAGCAGTTAATTCATGGAAGAAGTGTTTGGGGCCAGGGAGGATGCTAAAAGAGAGAAGTTGCTCACTGTACCCAGAGAGAGCTTGAAGATAAATATGGGTACATGTCAGCAAAATTGTTGAGTGGGGCTTCTTGGTCAGATGAGAAAGGTACCCACTCAGTCTCATGGCTCGGATGGAACTCTCCTGGGTACAAAAGACTCTTAAGAGAATTAGAACAAGTGAGAAGGCTCTGGAAGTGAGGAATAGTGCTGACTGGAGCAAGGTGGAACCTGTTAGCTCAGGAGATCCAATTGTTAAATTTTCAGTGGGAACGTTTGTACCTCAGACATCAGCAAGTGTTGGGGCAGCTAGATGGTGCAGTGGATAGAGCACCAGCCCTGGAGTCAAGAGGACCTGAGTTCAAATCTGACCCCAAACACAACACTCACTAGCTGTGTGACTTTGGAGAAGTCACTTAACCCCAATTGCCCTCACAAAAGAAAAATCAGCAAGTGTTATAAATCAAGGTTTAATTTATTCTTTTATTGATTGTCTAGACTTAATAAAGTGATGGTAAAATATTTATAGCACAGATTAAATTTAAATGTGTCATGCATTTTCCCCCCAGAGAGCCAGTTTTTAAACATACACAAATACCCTAGATACTTCTAATTCACCTGTGGGCTTTAGGACCTATATTTGGAAAGAAAGTCATGTCCTCTAAAGGTTTTATTTTCTTGGGGCACATAAACTTTCCCTAAGGAGTTCTGTTGGTTTTGAACCTGGTGAGGAAGAAACATGTGGGTCTGTTGAAGAGCAGCTCCTGCTGCTTCAGTATCAGAATTCTTATCTTCTTTCATTGTCTTGAGTTAATGTTTTAAAAATGGAATTTTTTCTTAGAATCTATCCTATTCTCTGAAAGCAAGCCATCTTCCATGGTGTGGACCTTTCTAATTTTATGCAGCCAGGACTATAAAGCATGCTATCTCTATTATAACCTGTATTACTCTTTGTATTACTTGTTTTTTTCATATTTGAATGCTATCTCTGCTAAATGTAAATGGAGTAAGTCAGATCCCTAGTTTAGTATTTATTTCATTGTAATTTCTGCAATTGATGCAGTGACATTGGAAGTTTCCAAGGTTTTGCATTGTTTTGTTTTTAAATCTATCTGAGAGGATGAATAGAGACATTCACTCTTCATAGAAAGGCAAAGAAATCCCCCATTACTTCTATTGTTTTGCAAATTAAATTCATGCAGATCTGATGTGGGAACCTTAAAGATTATTGAGAGAAGGGGAAGGCAGTGAGCTGAGTGAAGAAGATTCCTTCAGTGCCCATTTATTTAAAATCTGATTTAAAGAAATCAGATGTTTTCACTAATAATGCATCAGTTTGGAATTTCAGCAGTGTGGAAAGACGGACTTGGAGTTAAAAGGTTAGGCTTAGGTACATGGTCTATCACTAGTATTATATGGGAATGAGAAGATTTGGGTTTGAATTCTAATTGCTACTCAATAATGTGTCTTTACATAAACCTTTTAGCCTTGGGTTTCAGTTTCCTCATCAATAAGGGGAGAAGATTGAGCTAAATGACTTCTAAAGATCCCTCTTGGTTCTAAATCTAATATCTCATGTCTAAGCTTCATCATCTCTTCTGTACAATGGGAAAAAAATGTTACAAGCCCATGGTTAGTGTGAGGATCAAATGAGATTTCAGATGTGGAAGTGATTTGTTTCTATTTTTGTTGTTGGATCATTTTCAGTTGTATCAGACTCTTCATGACCCTATTTGGGGTTTTCTTGGCAAAGATGCTGGAATGGTTTGCCATTTCCTTCTCCAGGTCATTTTATAGATGAGGAAAGTGAGCCCAACAGGGTTAAGCGATTTTCCCAGAGTCACACAACCAGTAAGTGTCTGAGGCTGGATTTGAACTCAGGAAGATTCATCTTCCTGATTGCAAGCCCAATGCTCTCTCCCCTGCACCACCAAATGTGCAATTTGTCTTTATAGTGCCCTTATATATACATACATATATGTTATCATTATACCTATAAGCTCAAGACTGTTGCTTTCCAAACAGAATTGTATCTTCTAGTAACTTAAAGCATAGACAACTGAAAAAGAAAAATTTAATTGGTTTTATAGCACATTGTCCCATGTTTGGAAGGTACAAGGAGAAAACTAAGTGGCTTATTAAAATAGTCTTCTAAATCAGCTGTGCTGAAAAGTCATTTCACATCAGGCCAGAATCCATTGTGTACGTAAAGAGGATAGAGAAGTGTTGATTACCATGGCTAGATGTGGAGCTAGGATGCATGAATGCTGAAAGGAACCTTTTTTTTTTTTACATTTGTGAAAACTCTTCTAATTTGCACTGTTGCTTCCACTATAACTGGCATCTACAAGGCTAAGATGATTGATTTGGTTTGGGGCTGCTGAGAGCCCCGAAATGTCAGGACACAGGGTGGTAACTGCCTGGAAAGAATTCACACACTCAAACCTTCTTCCACTCAAAGTGACATGATTTATTGTAACGCCAAAAGAAGTGTACTAGATTCCTACTGAATCTTCAACTTAATGGGGGTGAGACTGATACTTACATATAAAAAAGGGACAGTAAAAAGATTTGGATGGCATTAAGTCATGGTAAATAGTGGGCCAGATGCAATAGTGAAAGGAATATTAAGTAGTCAGGGGTAGATCAAGGGCAACTGTGGAAGGAATGTCAAGTATCTAGATGGGCTGGGGCTGGGCAGATGCCTTGGGTAAGAGGCCAGTGATCTAGGCTTCTGAAATGTACGGGAAAATTCAGGGACTAGGTTGCTTTTGAAGACATGATCTTTTCCTTTTAGGGGTCCAAGTGCCATTACCACACTAATGTTGATAATAATGATGATGCTGATGCTGATGCTACTGCTGCTGCTGCTGCTGCTGATATCTAGCATTTATATTGAGCTTTAAGGTTTGCAAGGAACTTTGCAAATATAGTCTCATTTTCTCCTCATAAGAACCTTTGGAGGTAGTTGCTGTTATGATTCTTATTCTATAGACATCAATACCTACACTTGACCACTTCTCCTGAAAGGGATCTTCTAAGTCCCAGTTTGGGAAAGAGAAAGAGGACTACAGGAGTAACCTTCAGTTCCAAAAGAGGTGAAAAGAGTTTTCCTTATCAAGTAAAAGTTATTAGCCATAGTTTCCAGTTGTGTGTGTGTGTGTGTGTGTGTGTGTGTGTGTGTGTTTGTGACCATGCTGTGAATATCTTAAAAAAAGGGAGCAAAATTGTTTTAAAAATACTCTCATACAGTGAAATGCGGAGGAAGGTTAGAAAGGTTATAACAGAGGAATACATTTTGAAAAGGTAATCAAGTTAGTCTGTGTTCTACAGAGGCACTGAAGAGCCCTTAGGCCCTCTGGAGTTGTTAATCTGGGATCTGAGAACTCCTTGGTTTTTTTTTTTTGATAGGCAGGGGTTAGGTGACTTGCCCAAGGTCACACAACTAGTAAGTGTCAAGCTTCTGAGGCCGGATTTGAATTCAGGTCCTCCTGACTCCAGGGCCGACACTCCATCCACTGCACCACCTAGCGGCCCCTTTGTATACATGTTTTAAAAAAATGCTTGACAACTGTAGTTCAATATAGACAATTTCAAAAAATCATATATATTTTGTTTTATGAATTTATACATTATTTTTTGGGAGTAGACTTCCTTCATCAAACTACCAAAGTGGGCCCTGAAACAACAACAAAAAAAAGGTTAAGAACTTTTAGCTGAAGGACAGTAATGGAAAAGTCAGAAACATTTGGGCTTCATAGAAGAGTTAGTGATTGCTTAGGTGTAAGGAAAAATAACTTGCCTAATAGAATTTTCAAAGAATTACTGATGGTTTATGAAAGCTAATTTTATATCTTCCACCTGTGGCAACAGCAACAGCATTACAATGATCTTGATATCCTAGACAATACAGAGGCTTGGGACAGCTAGATTCAAGAAGACTTCTTCTCTTGAGTTCAAACCTGGCCTCAGACACTTACTAGCTGTGTGACCCTGGGCAAGTCACTTAACACTGCTTACCTCAGTTTCCTCATCTGTAAAAGGAATTGAAGAAGGAAATGGCAAACCACTCTGTGATCTTTGTGAAGAAAACTGAAAATTGGGTCAGAAAGAATGGGATATAACTGAATAAAAATCCAGAGACTTGGCTAAGAGGGCTAATATAGTTCCAAATTGTGATAAAGAATGGTAATAACAAACAAGGTAAGCCCTTTCCATACATTTGTACACACATACAAACACACATATACACATATATGTATATACATAGTTCATGCATACATACATATAAATATATACGTATATATGTGTGTGTGTGTGTGTGTATACATGTGTATGTGTGTATAATGTATATAGTCAACCTCCAGAGTTTGATCTAAGAAAGACAAATGAAATTAGGTTGTCTGAGTCCATGTTTTTATTTCTCTCAAGCAGACAAAATATTTGCAGAATTAAAGTCAAAGACTGAATCCCCCTAAGGAAGCCAGTCTAGAACTGGGCTTGATTTGAGGGTTGGAAGCCTAGTTTATATGCCTTTTCAAAAGGTGCTTATGTTACCCCACCATCTTTTTATCTAGACAGAGGAAATATGTCTTCTATCTGATGGCCTCCCAACCATACCAGACCACTTCCAGCCAGACAAAAGAATCTTTATCCATCCAACATATATATGTTTTACATATAGTATATATTAAAGATCTCTCTAATTATATATATGTAATTACATGTAATTACATATATATAATTATAGAGATATATTAAGGATATTATCTCTAATCATAGAGATATGATTATATAATATTATGTATTATATGTATTATATGTATTAGAGATGATGAGGAAACTGAGTCCCAGAGATACAATCTGATTGTCCAATGCTACACAGATATTGGGAGAAGAAGGACTTGAAACCAAGCCCTTTTAAATACAAATAGAGCATCAGCTCCATTGTAAAAGAGATCAATGGCTGAAAGAAGGCTTGGGTCAAATTCATTCGGACAGGACCCATGTGTTGCTCTTCTGGTGTCCCAGCACTCCCAGTATCTCTAAACCTCAACATCTGCACTCCAAACAACTACAGAAATATTTCTGCATGTAAAATTTTCCCAGTAAAGTGGGTCTAAAACATTGAGAAAATTGAATGTGGTTTCAGCAAGCTAGGGTCAAAACCAGAGATGAACCCTAACTATGCAAAACCAGTAAGGTCCTAACCCTTTGGGGGAAAAAAATAATAATACAAAAAAAGATATGTATGGTTTCCTAAAACCTCAGTCAACCATGAAGATGTTCTGTGAAGCATAACCAAGGTTCATACTAGTTAGTACCTTGCTTTGCTTTTTTAAATTTCTCCATAATTATTTTGTTCTGCCACCCAAATAAGGTATTCTATCCTTGTACAATTTAACTAGGAAAAGGAGCATAGGCATTGAGTTTTTGGCTTCACATAATGAGAAAGTAAAAAATCTGCCCAGAGATAAAAAGGCAAGGTATATTTTACATAACAGTTAGAGCTTCTTGGATGATATCAGTTAAATTTTTAGATGAGAGTGGGTTGTTGGGGAAGGTGTACTTATCTGAATGGCTTCATTTGCTTCACCCAAACAATTTATGACTCATTTGTTCTCTAATGTAGGCAATGACAAAAATTCACAATTCTTTGTTTTTGAATTGACAGATCTTTTGTCTTACAGGAATGCTGAGAAGTAGGTAGTACAAATTTTATTTTCTTAATTTTACACATTTGGAAACTGAGGCTCAGATATTTTAAGAAGTGTCATTGAACAAAACCCACAGATTAATAGCTAAATGAATTAGAAATCATTTAGTCCAGGCCCCCATATTTTTGCAAAAGAAGGAAAAATAAAGCAGTTTGCCTAGGTGCAGAGTTAGGATTCTCAGTGCAGTCTTTGGGCTCACTGGGCTTTTTCCAGGAACCTTCCAACTTCCACACAAAGTTTCAGAAGCAGGATTCGAGCTCTGGCTTTTGCTATTAGGAGAGATGGAAGGAAGGTAAAAAGGAGAGGGAGGAGGAGAGGGGGAAAGGGAGGTAGAGTAGGAAGGGAGAGGGAAGATAGAGGGAAAGGAGAGAGAAAAGAGGGGAAAGAGGGGAAAGGGAGGGGAGAGAGAAGAAAGAGAGGATGGAGAAAGGAGGACAAAGGTAGGGGAGTGCAAAAGCATTCAGTGCAAATAGCAGCAGGTAACTGAGGGTACCTTTGGGTGCAGTGAATTACAAGGTACAAATAAACTATTATGGTAACACTGGTAAGAACTTGAAGTATGGGGTTTGGGAAATGGGTTTGATCTTGGGGTATTTGTTTTAGCAAATAAATTAAATAAAATAAAAGAAATAAATAAAATAAAAAATAAAAGTAAAAATAAATAAAGTCTTTGAGAATGGGAAGTCTGTTCACTTTGCCTTGAATGGACTCATGTAAGAACCACTTTATTCTACAGCCCTCTGTTGCTATACATTTTTGCATCAACATTTTAAAAAATATATTTTTTTAATGTGGCTCTTTATAGCTTTAGCTCATATTAAATATTTTGGTTCCTTTTTAAAAATATTGAAGTGCTTTTGAGAAAATTAAAGCATTTTTTCATACTAAAAGGCTTTTGCTGGTGGGGAGAACATTAGCATCTTGTTGAATTCCCTAAAGTTGGGACAGCTAGGTGGCGCAGTGGCGCATTGCCCTTGAAGTCAGGAGGACCTGAGTTCAAATCCAGCCTCAGACCAAGCACTTGACCCTTACAAGCTGTGTGACCCTGGGCAAGTCATTTAACCCCAATTGCCTAAAAAAAAATTTAAAAAGTCTCACCTAGAATTGGACTAATGAAGGGAGTCTTCACTGAGGTCCTGGAAAGGAAAGCTTTAAGGTAGAGGAAACACAAGTCCAAAAATATAATCAAGACAAGTAGCAGTCCAGGATAATTATCTTTGAGGTGAGATCTGACAAGGAGGAGCAGAGTCAACAAAAACACTGAAGTTCCAATAATCAACTTTTCTGTTTTTAATAGTACCAAATAGTTTTGATAATTACTTTTCTTAGAGCCTACTTGGAGATTTAGTAACAATGTTCCTTCTTTTCCATTTTAAAAACAATCTCTTAAGATCGTCTCATTGTTCTTCTAGGTGAATTTTATTCTTTTTTCTCTACATACTGACCTCTGGAAATCTTACAGAAATCAGGAGGGGAACTAAAACCCTTAATACTCCCTGCCAGCAGCTGACCAAGAGGTTTTTCAGGCTTGTTGTTGTTGTTATTATTGTTGTTGCTGTTGTTGTTTACTACTACTACTTCTATTATTAAAGGCTCTTGATCTCTCACTCTGTAGCTGTCAAACCTTGTTTCTGTCACTCTCACTCTCTATTTTTGTCTCTCTCTCCCTCCTACCTTTTCCTCCTCTGTCTCCTTTCATAATTTCACTATTTAGAATTCAAATGTGTGTGTATTTAATAAAAAAAATCCAAACCACCTTTCTCTTGACAGTGCAAGTTGCAGAATACACCCTGAGCTGAAAACCAAGGAACTAGAAAAGGAAGTGATAATTACAGTGATTACTGTATTAACACTTTTTCTGTTAGAGCTTTTTCTTGAAAAGTATTTTTTTTTACCCTTGTCATTTATTGGCACTGTTTCTAAAGAGGAAAAGAAAAAAAAAAGAAAGGAATTCCTTTATTTCAATTAGAAGTCACAGTAGGTAAAGTTTGACTTTGGGGCAATTAGACACAGTCAGATTTTTATCAGAGATAAAAATCATCATGGAAGAAACATTCTAGTCCAGGTATCCAGAGATCTTCAAAGCAATAAGCTAGATCGGGGTGGGAAACCTGTGGCCTCAAAGCCACATGTGGCCCTCTAGATCCTCAAGTGCAGTCCTTTGACTAAATCAAATCTTCAAGAATCAATCCCCAAGTTTTGATTCAGTCAAAGGACCACACTTGAGGACCTAGAGGGCCACTTGTGGCCTCGAGGCTGCAGGTTCCCCACCTCTGAGCTAGATCAATATTTGGCAGAGCTGTAAGTAGAACAGGATGACCAGGGCTTTGTCCCAGGGCACTGATTTTCTGAGGCAGGGCACAGGGACAGAGAGTTTCAGCAGTTTTCCTCTGTACCTCAGAGTTTAATGCTAGGCTAGTGTTACTATATGTGACTACCCTGACCTTGCCCAAATTTCTTACACAGGCCTGGCTGATATACACCATAAACCATCACCATCATGTCCCCCTCTCCCAACATAGATAATTTTGCTCCCCTCTAGCCTTAAAGAGATAGTCCAAGGTTAGCCTAACATGTTAACAGAATAAGCAGTATTTTACAGGGATAACCATTTCTATCTATCCTTCACATTCTTTCTCCAAGATACTTTGTGTATTTCTATGATACCCATATCTCAGCAATCACCCACTGAACAAGGAAAGCTGAGTCACACTACAAAGTAGACAGATCTAAAAGAAAAAGTGCAGAAGAGTTTAGAAGGATTCAATATTATCCCATTTACTCTACATATTAGAAGAATTATGCTTGTCCCAAGAATCTATATATTGAAACTACTTCATGATCAAAGGTCTTATACTAGATGAGTATTTAGCTTTAAATCTGCTATTCTATCTAAAGCAATACAGTTCCTTGAACAGGGGTTGGATAAGGGAAAATGGGAGGATTTTTCCAGGGGCAGAGTTAAGATTCTTGTGGCACATACAGGGCACATACCAACAATGTTTTTGTTTTTGTTTCTATTTTGAGGATGAGATAAGATGGTGTGTCTGTCAGACCAGCAATAAACTGATAATATCAACCTAGAGGCAAAACCTATAAAGATTGCAATAATAAGTTTAATATTGAAAGGAACTTGAGAGACCATCTTGGTAACAACTTCCCATTTTAAAGATAAGGAAACTGAGGCTCAATAGGTAAAGTTACTTACCCAAGATTGTACGGGTAAGAAAGCATCCAAAACAGGATTTAAACTCAGCTTCTCTAGCTCTAGATTGTTTGTAGGTGCTTTGGGAAGTTGATTAAATTGAGATGGGGCTAGATAATTCAGGTGCTGTATGTATAGAACTTTCAGCAATTTCCACTCATCATGGAGGCCTCTAGCCAGATTCCTGACTAGCACTGGGCTTTGCCCAATGTTGTCCATATCTGGGGAGTAGAGAACAGGTAGAGGTGTCCCAGTGTATGAGGGATACACCCACTTCCTCTCTGTAGCAGCCACTATGTTTACACTTCACCTTTTAGTTTTTTACTACCTTTCACTGCCAACCTGTCCAACTATTTGACTTATGGCCTGCCAAAATGTCTTATCACCATGATGCACACTTCTCTCTTAAGACCTACTTCTTCCCTAACGTGATGAGGTCCAGCCAGGCTGCACTCTTTGGGGACATCAGGTACCCCCTCTCCAGATATGACTGCACCCAAGTGGTAGGACTCTATGTTCTAAATGTAAGTCAACAAGGACTTAGTAAGCACTTTCCTTGTGCTAGGCTACCATCATCATCACTAGTATTTATATAGAATTTTACAGTATATAAAGTGCCTTCCATGTGCTGTCTCATTTGAACCTCATACAACTCTGAATGCTATTGTTATCCTCCTTTTTATAAATGAGGAAATTGAGATTGCATGAGGCTAAGTGATCAGATACTCAAGGTCACATTGGTAGTAAGGATTTGAGGCACGATTCAAATTCAGATCTTCCTAATCCTAAGTGCAATGCCATCCACTGCCCCTATCACCAAACTATTACAGACTGCCACATAAACTGTTACTAACTGCTTTAGTTATAATGCTCCCAACCAACCCAGTAAGATATACCCTTCTCTGTAGCTTCATATTCACACTCATGGTAACTAGCCAAATGAAAACAAAGCTAAAGGAGAAGAGATGAGCTTTAGAAAGAAAAAAAAGAAAACAAAACAAAACAATCAATCTTTGAATCCACTTGGAAAGTATAGCCAAGAAGATCTGGTTCCTAGAATTTGTTCCTTTTGCTTTGGTTCCAGTTTCCTCCTCATCACTAGGGGCTAATGGCTTAAAAAAGGAAAATGACAAGGGTATGTACAGAGAAGGAAAGAACCAGATGTAGAACTCCAGGAAACATAAAGGAAAACTACAAAGTGGAAGGTGTTAATCACTTTTTTTTTATTGAAACAACAACCTTAGATAAAAATATGAAGTGCAAAATCATCTCTGATGTTTTTCATTAACATGGAATATGCCCCCTATAATGTGTACACAGAGAAAATGAGGGGTGTAGAAATGGGAGCCAAAAGACAGAAAAGCTGGATGGTGGGTTTGTTCCTTTTATTTCATCTTATTCTTTTCATTCATTGCCAAGATCACCAAAAATCTCCAGAAGAAAGTGGTAAAATACAGGAAGAGGTCAACACAGTGCCAGATATAATCCTTGTCTCCTTTCTCATATTTTTTTTATTATGAACTGAGTATCAAAAAGGATAAAGCCACAAATAACTGCCAGTCCCACATACAGGTTCACCTGGAAGAGCAAATGAGATCCAGATAAGAGATTCCTCAAAGAGGTGACAAGAGTCAGGCTCATGGCAGAAATCAAGATGCCCCCAAGGAACAGATAGCTGTGATGCTTAGCATAGACTAAACTCAAGGTAAAAGAGCCAAAGATCGTTGCAGTGCCAAGCAAAGAGGTGGGAATAATGTTTGGATTCGTGGTAATGCATAAATCTAGGACAGAGCCCAGACCATTTAAGAAAGGCAAATACAAACACAGCAACTAATCTCTTATTTTCAGTTTCATGATAGCCATGTTATCAGTCCTAAGGAACCCAAGGCTAAGAGCAAGTAAGGTTGAATGAAATGGATAAAGATGTGGAGGTAGGCTCCTGCAGCTGCCACAATCATACAGAAGGAAAAACTGGCATAGACCTTCTTCAGGTGCCTCTGTGAATTGGGTGTAAAGTACGAAAGCGTGAATAGTGCATCCCAGTTGAATATCTGTTGGATCATGTTCATCATGACAGAATCAAGAATGCATATGGCCTTCACTTTGTCCAAAGGTGAAGAACTCAGCTGGGTTGGGGCTAGGCAAAATCCTGATTTTCTTTTACCTCCCTCTATACTCTGCTTTTGATTTAAAGTTACCATGGACTATATGTCATACTTATGAGTGTGTCATCACTGTCCCACCTACTGTATGTGATATCACTCTTCATATCCATCATAATAGGGCCTTCACAGTTAGGTTGGTGCTTCAAGTTAGGGAATACAATATCTGATATCTGACTTGGATACTGAGACTCCATAGACCTCAGACCTCTCTGACCAGTCATCTCTCAAGACATGACTGTCATGTCCCAAGACAGTGTAGTTGGGTGTCTCATAGTCATGGAGGGATCAGTGGCATGGAGCATGAGTGGTACAAAGCTTTGGCTCTGGTTGCCCTTTATCTGAAGTTTTCCATACTTCTAGACCCTACTATGTGAGATTTCATGTCTTCAGTATCTAGATTGCAGACAAAGATACTCTAGAACGCTAAAACCAGGTTACTGATAGGTTACAGTGATATAATAATGCAAATTAATCAGTAAAATATATCAAGACAACAACATTGTAATATATCACGATATAGTATAATAAAACACCATATAATATAACAACATATAATGATGCAATGTATAAAACAAATACTGTATAATACAGTGGAACATATAATACCAAGCTACATCACACAATAATATAGTTTTAGCATAGTATAGTATAGTATTGTATAGTGTGGTATGGTATGGTGTGGTGTGGTGTGGTGTGGTGTGGCGTGGCATGGCATGGCATGGCATGGCATGGTACGGTATGGTATGATAGGACATGGTATGGCATGGTATGACATGGAATGGCATGACATGGCACAACATGACATGATGTAATATGATACAATGTAATGTAATATGATATTGTTCATGCATAATATGTAATGTAATATAGCATAATGCCACATTATATTATCCATAACATTATATAATATGTGCATAATGTAATGTTATATTTTATTTCATCTCACTATATTATATTAAGTTGTATGGTTATATATATATATATATATACATATATATATTCTGTTATGTTATATGTAACATTTTAAGGGTTAGATATCAGATAGGTAGATAAACTATATCTTATGGTTATAGATGTAGAAAGATATTGATGGATATCTCTATCTCTATCTATCTCTCTATCTTTGTGGGACAGGCCTGTGATTTTATCAGTATAAAGAATTCCTGATATGGAAATCCTCCTCACCACTGCAGATTAGTATCTGTGACTTACATAGCCTTAGGATATTCTGAGGCACTGAAATATTAAGTGACTTGCCCATGGACACAGAGCTAGTAGTCACAAATCAAGGCTGAATCACAGGCTTTCCACTCTCAAGGCCAACCTTTTAGCCACTACATCGTGCTCTAGCTTTATATGTCCTTATGTCCTTGCAATTTGTCTACAGTGAGAAAGGAAAGCACACATTTCTCCTTGGTGGTCATTTTTAAAATTCAAAGAGGTCAAAGGCAGAAAATAATTTGTAGGTGGAGTGAAAGGTGCCATAATTTTCAATGAGGAACACAAGTTGTAATAGCAGTTGTGGTTGTCATAAGCTGTCAGGACTGCACACACATAAGCAGAGAGCATAATCACAGTTATTCATAAATCTGTGATGAAAACTCCTGGTTCCACCTGAGTATGTCATTGCTTTTACTACAGCTGAGATTGGAGCCCTTCCCAACATTACCACCACCACCACCACCACCACCCACCATCACCACACAGCTCCCTAAAATATTCAGTGTGTTAAACAATAAGATATTTTTTCCCCCTTGGGACCCATTAAACCTAATTAATCATCTCACTCTGCTGTTCCCAAGGATTACATATAAATATATGTAGGTGTATATATGGATCTAGATATATAGATATGGAAAAGATCCTCCTAAATGTGATGCTAAACCAGTCTGCCACCAGGAAGACTTGGACTCATGGCACATTTGACAATTAAGGGACCCAGGGTAAGTTAAACTTAATTAACCTGTGCCTTGCTTTTCTCATTTATAAAATAAAGGGTTTGAACACTTTGGTCTCTAAGGCCCCTTCTAGTTCTATACCTATGAACTTATAATGTTTAAGTAGTCACATCACCCCTCCTTTTCTTTTCTTTTATATACGAGAAGGTCTGGAGCTGTGGTCACATAGTACAGGGAACTCCCTGTGTGGAATCTCTCTCCACTGATACATATCAGTAAATGTCTGAACATAGTCTTAAATAATTGTTTGGATCACTGAGAGGGTAAGTTATTTGTTTGTGGTTACACAGCTTATACATATATACATACACCCACACATATATACATACATAGGTATATACACACATATACAAACACACACATATATACATACAAATACATATACGTATACATTTATAAACATATATACACAAACATATATCTACATTTGCATACACATATACATAAATACACACATACATATACAAACTTACACACATATATATCAGAAGCAGGATTTAAATGCAGTTTTTTTTCTTCTAGCTCCAAGATACAGAACTCTATCTTCTATGCCATACTACCTCTCACTAGGAATAAATAATCCTATTGACTGCTCACATTTTTAGCAAACAAAAAGACAATAACTCACAATCACATATTTAGCATGTTTAGGTGACAATATAGTCATCTTGTTCTTCATTTATGACTGTCCTTGAAATGACAAAAATGTGAATATTGGAATTGAGTTTTTACCCACAGCTCCACTGGGGGTGATTCTTTCAGATTTCCTAGAGCCTTAGGAAGTAGATATATCAGAAGGCTTAGACAGCGCCATAATAATAATGACAGCATCCCCTTGAAACTTAAGGTCTACTTCTCATCACTCTCTACTAGAGCCATGCCTTATCAGAAAAACAATCTGTTGAGGATTATTCTAAAGTTGTGTGAATTGGATTTCCAAATTTTACTCAGTTTTCTGCTCTCTGCTATTTGTGGACAAAATATAAAAGTGCTTTAATAATGGACTTCATGGATTGGCAAAAATGATGTCATCAAAGGGTGGTACCATGCATTCCAATAACTCAAATGTGTTAACCATCCAGACCTCTGAATTTTCATTGTGAACTTTTCCCCTGTGCCTCTCTTTTCCTCCTCTTCCTCTTCTCTTATCTCCTCCTCCTCCTCATCATCATCATCATAATCTTCTTTTCTTTTCTTTCTTCTCCTCCTCCTCCTTCCTCTTCCTCTTCCTCTGTCTGTCTGTCTCTCTCCCTTCTTCAGTCCCCATAAGTTTAATTATCATCCTTATGATTCTCAGAATCTCCATATCTAGGTGTTCAGGGAGGACTAGCACCTCAGGTGTGAGGACTTGACAAGACCTTTTCAGGGCTGCTTATCCACCTTTGGTATTTACCACTTTCTATGTATATAATCATGGCTGGATCATTAAAGCCCTTCATCTTAGTTTCCTCATCTGTTAAATGATAGAGATGGAGTATGTGATTTCTAGGATCTTTTCCAGTAGTAATTGTGTGATCTCTATGTTTTTACCTTCAATGGAAGAGAAATATCAAGAATTTACAGAAGATCCAAAGAAAATCATCTGTAGCCAGAGCCCAAAGGGAACTATTTTAGCTCTTTGTGAGAATTAATCCATAGCATTATATATTATTGTCACGTATATCCACTGAATATCAAGCACATTATACTACTAGGTATCTCAATCAATGAATTGACTGAATATATAATTTTTGTATGTGTGTATAAATATGCATATATATATGCATTTGTATATGTATATATGTGCACACAAATGCGCATGTATATGTATATGCATGTGTGTATATTTGAAAAGCCATTAAAATAGAGGACAAAATGTTTGTTTAAGATAGGCTAACATGTTGGAATCTTAGGATCACAGATATAGCTGTGGAAGGAACCATAAATGTCATTTGGTCAACCTCTTCATTTTATACATAAGGAAACTGAGGCCAGTAAATAACTGAGGCCAGTAAATTTGGGCTTTGTTCACTTGGGCCTCAGATTCCAAACCCAGTGTTCCTTCCACTGTACCCTTCTATCATAAAATATATGTATATGAATATGTGTGTATGTACACATATAATCTGTATATATAATAATATAGTTTGATAAATCATTGTTTTGAATTATAATTTAAGTGGAAATGTTTTGAGATGAATTAATTTTAAAATCCTCCAAATGCTCAATTGTAAAGCACTACCAACATGATAGAAAAAAATGTTCAGTTGGGACAAAACCTGTAAAAATCCGTGAACTTTTAAAAAATCTCCAAATCAAAAAAATAAAAATAAAAACCAAAATTGGTGAAAAATTCATAATAGGGTTAAATAAATTGATATTTCCATGATTGAAATTTAAAGACATACTTTGGCATAGTAGAAAAAATGCTAGATTTGGAGTTAGGGGCCTAGCTTTTGCTATGTCAAATGTAGTCTTAGACAAAGTCATCCTTGCTCTAGGCCTAAGTTTCAGATAGGTGATTTTTAAGGATTCTCCTTCCAGCTTACTTAAAATAAATTTGTAATCCTGTGAATTAATTTAATTTAGGTAACTTTGGCTATGTTATTGTTATTATTGTTTCTCTCTTCATTGGTTGGTTAGTTGGTTGGCTGGTTTTTGATGAATTTGAGATTTGCAAAAAATCCTGGATGATAAATCTAGTTGATTCCCTATATATTGCCTAAGAAATGATTTTCTGCATCCATACAGAGATGACAACACTGAATGTAGATTTTTGGAAATGATGAAGCAAACCACCCTGAGAAAAACCTGTACTAGTAAAGGAAAACCAGCTTTCATTGTTTCATCATTCCCATAATTTTATTTTGAATCACAGAACCATAGAGCTGGAAGGGATCATCTGGCTGAGTCTCTTTTTAACAGAAGAGTTTACAAAACAAAGTCTTAAAACTACATTTTAGAACCATGGACAGCCAGTGTAAAAGAGCACACAGGCACACAATTACTTTCTGAAGAAATTTAAATGAGGAGGATACAAATATGTAAATTAACTGTAATGCAAGTTATAAGTGTGTAGAAGAAGTCAATAGAAAGTGCATTTGTTAAGCACCTTCTATGTGCCAAAGGAGGCAGCTAGGTGGCTCAGTGGACGAAGCAGTGGGTCTAGAATAAGGAAGACCTAGCTGTGTGACCCTTGCCCAGGGTCTCTCTTTGCCTAGGAGGTAGCTAGATGGCTCAGTAGATAGAGTGCTGGGTCTGGAGTCAGGAAGACCTGAGTTCAAATCTGGCCTCAGCCACTTAGTAGTTGCGTGGACATGTTTTCCTTAGTTCACTGGAAAATGAAATAGCAAAACACTCTAATATCTTTTCCAAGAAAACCTCATGGACAGTATCCATGGGGTCACAGAGATTCAGACATGATCGGATGACCGAACCACAACAAACGTGCTAAACTCTTCTAAGTGCTAAGCATACAGAGAAAGGCAAATGACAGTCCCTGTTCTCAAGGAGCTCACAGTCAAATGGGGGAGACAATATACCAGCAACTATGTACAAATAAGGTATACAAAGAGTGAATTGGGAATAATCAGCAGAGGAATGTCACTAATATTAAGGAAGGTAAGGAAAAGGCTTTCCTGTGGGTATGATTTGCACTGTGGCTTAAAGGAATCCAGGGAAGAGAGGAGGCAGAGATGAGGAGAGAGAGGGTTGCAAGTGTGGGGAACAGATAGTGAAAATGCCCAGAGGTGGGACATGGAGTGTAGCGTTTGAGAAATAGCAAGGAAGCTAGTGTCACTAGAGCACAGAGTACTTGGTTGTTGAGGGGGCTAAGTATAAAAAACCTGGAAAGATAGGAAGTGATCAGGTTATAATGAGCTTTAAAAGTCAAACGGAGGATTGTATATTTAATCCTGGAGTCAATAGGAAGCCAATGAAGTTTACTGAACATGGTGTTAGGGAGTAGCGTGGCTAGAGTTACACTTTGTTAAGTTCAATTTGACAGTTCAGTGGAGCATGGAACCTAGTAGGGAGAGACAAGTCAGTGAGAACAACCAATAGTAGTTGCAATAGTTCAGATGTGCAGTGACGGAAGTCTGCACCAAGGTGGTGGTTGTGTCAAAGGAGAGAAGAGGGTATATGCATGACATATTGTGAAGGTTGAAAAGAACTTGATAATTGATTGGATAAAGGGTTGAAAGTGAGGGGGTCAGGATAACCTCTAGGATAACCTGAGGGACTAGGGGCATGGCAGTATCTTGGACAGTAATAGAGTATTTAAGAAGAGGGAGTAGTTTGGGGGAAAACATGATAACTTCCCCTTTCGATGTGTTGAGTTTAAATATCTACAAGATGTCCAGTTTGAGATGTCCAGTAAGTATTTATAGATGCAAACCATGAGAGAGATTAGGGCTGGACAAATTAAATATGAGAATCATCTGCATAGAGATTACAGTTGAATCCATGAGAGCTGATGAGGTGACCAAATGAAACAGAATAGCTGAAGAATAGAATGGGGCCCAGTTCAGAGCTTTGGGGGAAACACAAAGTTAATGGTTGTGACCTGGATACAGACCCAGTAAAGATGATTGAGGAGCGATTAGATACTTTGGAGGAGAACAAGAAAAAAGAAGTGTCATGAAAAGCTATAGAAGAGAAAAGGGTGATTGACAATGTCAAAAGCTGAAGAGATATCAAGAAGGTTGAAAACTGAGAAAAGGTCTGGGAATTTAAAGATCATTGGTAAATTTAGAGAAAGCAGTCTCAGTTGAACAATGAGATCAGAAATCAGAGTGCAGAGTGAAGAAGGGACTGAGAGGCAAGTAAATGGAAGTTTGGATGGTAGACAGTTTTCTAAAGTATTTAAAAAGAAAAGGGAGAAGAGATATAGGATGATAGCTAGCAGGGATGAATAAATCAGGTGAAGATTTTTTGTTTGTTTTTTGAAGATGAGAGAGACATAGACATGTTTGTCAACAGAAATTGAAGATAAGTACAAATGGGAATAATTGAGAGCTCAGCACAGTACCTGGCACATTGCAGATGCTTAATGAATTTTTATTGATTAATTGATGATAAAGGGGGCAATCTATTAAATAAGATGTTATGCCATGTTATAACTTGTGCATGTTATAGAGGTTTGCCATGGGAAGGGCCATTTCTTCTAATAAGACAGGGATGAAGGAGGAGAAAATGGTAAAAGAAATGTTAGTGATGTGAGATGAGGGGAAAGGGAAAAGAGGAAGCTCTTGGTGAATGGCCTAATTTTTTTTCTATGCAATATGAGACAAAGGGTAGGGGACAAGAGGAGTTATAAAAGATTTGACAAAAGATGAAAAAAGATGTAGTCAGTAGGATAATGAATTAGGGAGCTGGAAAAGGATTGCCTTGCCACAAGAAAGGTACTACTTGACATGATATGAGACACCTTACATAGCATATTTAGCTTATAGCTCATAAGATAAGAGAAGGCTCATGGAGGTGATAGCAACAGGCCTGGACTTTAAAAGAAAGGAAAGATTTAGTAACTTTTATATTTCCTAATATCATCTGCCCTTTCCTAAGGCTATGCCCTTCTTCACACAGAGAGAGTAAAAGCTTCCCTGAATCTCCACCTCCTCTCCTGAGTCACCTTCCCACCACTAACCCTAATCTAAATGGTAGAAGTACTTAAATTACTGATTAAGGAGGAATGAATTCTGTAAACAAGAGGAAACTGATGAAGTTATTGAACAGGAAGATGAAGAGATAAGAGTAGTAAATGTTTAGCTGTTGGTAAATGCTTAACAATCAGCTCTCCAGATAAATAAATATGTATATGTGTGCATATGCATACATGCATACTTATAAATATGTTTATACTCGTACATATATTATACATATATGTACAACACACTTATAGGTTTGATCTACATTCTTGACATTCTCTCCATCCTTTTCGTATCTATACAATCAACAAAACAGTAAATTAAACCCTGTTTTGCATCTTTTGCTTATTTACAAGGTGTAACTAGTCACGTCAATAATTAGCTTTCTTGAGCCAATGCAAGCTGGCTGTAACACACCTCTGGATAAGATCCATACATTAGAAAAGATAGTTAAGATTGTGTAAAGGTTATAGTCTATTGACCCCTTCTTCTCCCCAGCACCTCACAAGTATACCTATATGAGATCACAGATCTGGACCCAGAAGCAACCTTAAGGGTCATCTAGTCAAATGCCTTCATTTCATGAATGAGGAAACCGACGCCCAAGGAAGTGCAATAACCCTGCCCAGGGTCACTCAAGCGATAAACATCAGAGATAAGACTGGAGCATTCACAGGCCTTTTCATTCCCAAAACTTATTCTGCTGTATCAAATTTTTTGAATGAAACGATTTCGGGTCCAAGATGCCCTGTGAGTGTGGATTATCATTTACTGAATTCCATATTTCAGATCAACCACTTAACCTTTTTTTTTCTTTTACCACTCAATGATAGTAAGCGCTCACTCCTCCAAGTGTGACTAGGACAAATGGACACATCTTATGCTGCAAAGTGACCCAAAAGGATTTGATGCTGTCTTAGCTGAGCTGAGGGTCCTCATTTGCTCTGTTATGTCCCCTTTAAGTTCTCTACCATTGCTTTAAGCACTCAATGACTGCACACAGCACTGCGGCTCAAGATGAGTCTTTATTATTTTTTCAGCCACCATAGACCAGATGAGCATTCCAGCAGAAATCAATGAAAGGGCCCCATAGTTTTTGAAACATAAAACATAATAGTAAAAATTATACTGAACATTGAATAATATTGTATACTTGAATGAAATTACAATATGAGCATTTTAGACAGTTTGCTTAAAGGAAGTCATGCAGGACTGGTGATATTCTCCACTTCTGCTCCATTTCTAAAGTGAAATATAAAGCTACATTCTCCATATATGCAACGGGCAAAAGCAAATTCATGAATTATGGTTCTATTTATGGGGTATTTAAACCTCCTCAAGTTGAGGGTAATCCGAAAGACCAAGGGAATGTGGTAACACTGGTTAGGCTCTAACATATTATTAACCAAGAATTGTACAAAAGAAGTAGTGGAAAAGATCTTATCAGGGAGAAGTATGTCCAGAAAAGAAGGAGCTCCAATTTGTGATTACATTCAGTCAACAAACATTTATCAAGGACTTGCTACGTGGGACACATTGTACCAGGCACTAGTATTACAAAGAAAAGCAAAAATATAGTTCCCTGCTCTCATGGTATTCACATTCTAAAGAGGACATAACATGTAAAGAACTATGTATATGCAGATATACACATATATAGGTAATATCAAAGGAAAAGTATTGATAGTAGGGGGATGGGATAGGGCAGGGACCAAAAATAATAATAATTAATGATGTTCAGTTGCGTCCGACTCTTCATGACCCCATTTGGGGTTTTCTTGGCAAAGATACTTGAATAGTTTATCATTTCCTTCCCCAGCTCATTTTACATACGAGGAACTGAGGCAAACAAGGTGAAGTGACTTGGCCGGGATCACACAGCTAGTGAGTGTCTGAGGCTGGGTTTGAACTTGGCTCTTCCTAACTCTAAGTCCAGTACCACCTAGCTTCCCCATCTTTTGCAAGATGAGATTTGAGTTGAGTCTTGAAGGAAGCCAGGAGGCTGAGGCAAAGAGGTAAATTATTCCAACCACGGAGGACAGCAGTGCAAAATAGTCTCTCTAGCGCAAGTGGAGAGGTAGCAAATGGACAGCTTTTGTGTTTCGTTGGCATCTATCCAAATGTTAAGAGAATTAGAAGAAGGCTCCCAGCTCATTTGGTGAATCCCCTGAGGACAAAATGTGGGAGAATGTAGACAAAGCTTACCTAGGCTCAAAGAAAGTGCATGGTCTTTGATATTATGATAAGATTGTGGATACATTAACATATTATATTTTCTTGTATGGAAATGCTATTTCTTAGCTGAAGCATGACCCAAAGCTTATTTTCATGGGTCAGTATAGGAAAATGTGAGCTAAACATGGGCCTTAACTGTGAAATTATGGATTTGAGGATATTTTTTAAGTGTATACTAACAGCAGCTAATAACTTCAATCAAAGTGGAACATCTCACTTATGATGATGAGTGATTAACCTCGGCATCAAAAGTATAAACAGAACTCCAGCTAATTGATTACCTAATTGTCATTCTAAGCTATAAATTTAACCTAGTATTCTGATGGTTAGTCTATGATTTTAATATACACATCTAGCTATACCACACTCGTATAAAGTATATCCTAGACACATCATAGAGAGCTACATAATGCCATCTGCATTGGATTCTGCATGGGCAGAATAATTAGATTCTACTAGAGCATTGAGAAGAATTGAATATCAATTCACTTGAGCTTCTACCAATTTAAATTTTTTATAGAATAAGATCAGGACTTCAGCTGTGAATATTTTATAGCTTTTCACTTAACATACCATGAAAAAATAGAATAATACAATTACTTCTGCCTTATTTTCAAATATGCTTATTTCTGAAGCAAGAAGATTCTAACGTTTGAGCTGATCTAAATTTGGGGTGGTTGTAATATAACCCAAGGAGACACTGTGGTATAAAGATTAGAAAAAAAATTACTAGGAGAAGAGTCAGAAGGGCTGGGTTATAGTCTCAGCTCAGCTACTTTACTACCTATGTGACAGTGAACAGGTGCTTTCATTCTCTGAGGTTTTCTGTTTCTTCATCTGTAAAATGAAGTTTGGGAACTACTAAATAACCTCTAAGTTCCTTTCCAGCTTTAATTCTATGCTCCTAAGTCATTATTTATATAAATATGAGATACTAAATATGACATAAATATGACATAGATTACTTGTATCCCGCTGTATTCATAGGCTTTAGATCATTCTGCTGTTCCTGGACACCTTAGCCACCCTGAATCTAGTTAGCCATAGAGAAAGGATAAGGACTTGGTTCAGTGGTTCATTGATATAAGGATCTGCACGGTGAGGAAATTCTCTCTAGTGGTATAGGTCAGCAACTTCCGTACAACTTATAGTCTAGAGAAAAAAGATAATCTAGCATTTATATAACATATTAAGTCTGCAAAATGATTTATACATGTTATCATATTTGATCCTCACAACAACCTGAAAAGTAGGTGTTAGGGTAGATAAGGAAACAGGCATCTATGGGGCATAGTGGACAGAAAGCTGGGCTTAGAGTAAGAAAGACCTGAGCTCAATTTCAAATTCAGGCATGTTCTAGCTGTATAATCCTGGCCAAATTCCTTAACCTCTTTGGACCTCATTTTCTTCAATCTATGAAATGGGAATAATAATAATAATAAAATATAATTTAAAAAAATAAAAAATAATAATAATAAAAAAATAAAAAAATAATAATAGCATCTACCTCCTTGGATTCTTGTGAGGATCAAATGAAATTCTATTTATAAAACACTTAGCACAGTGCCTGGCACATAGGAGGCACTTACTGAATGCATATTTCCTTCCTTCCTTCCTTCCTTCCTTCCTTCCTTCCTTCCTTCCTTCCTTCCTTGTAGAGTGCCAGCTTTAAGGGTCCTATCTGGGTTTAAGTTCCAGGACAAAGCTTGACCTTTGCCCAGGCTTAACCCACAGGGCTCAATCATTTAGGAGGCAGGGCTCTCCAAATCTCCCCCTGCAAGGAAAATTCCAGAGACATTCCTTCTCATTCGCTGAACCTTAGATTTACATATCACCCCTCTATGCAGGTGGTGCCTAGCTAGGGAAAAGTCTAGGAGTTTTACATCCCAATTTAGGAACTCTGATTATGAGAAAATAGGTATTGTCACTTATCAGCAGATGTTTGGGGAGTGTCTCATGGGGATGACTCTTTGTAGCTAGACTAGATTTTCTCTATATAACTTTCACCCTCAGATGACTAAACTGAGTCAGTCACTACTGATCCACCTGGCTCACATCTCACATTTATTTTGCACCTTCCCATTCAGTGCACTATCTAATTGCTGGCAACACTTCCTTCCTTCCTTCCTTCCTTCTTCCCTTCCTTCCTTCCTTCCTTCCTTCCTTCCTTCCTTCCTTCCTTCCTTCTTTATTTCCTTCCTCTCTTCATATCTCCTTCTCTCCCTCCCTTCCTTGATTCTCAGACATAGATTAGGCAATTTGCACAGGGTCACTCAGTGTCTGATTTTTGAGGTATTAAATGACTTGCCCATGGTCACACATCTGGCATGTGTGAGTAATTTATCTTGTCTTTAAGGCTTCCTTTCCATCTACTACTTCAAACTGCCTCTAACTTAGTGATATTTTTGTTAAAACTGGAAGGCATTGACTCTGTTAGCTATCCACATGTTCTTCAACTGCCCTATGCAAACACTTACTACTGTCTACCCACTGGCAGCATACACCTTTCCTTCACTGTCTTTTCTATTTAAACAGCCATTGGCATGGTTCTGAGCTTAACTTGTAGTGCTGCCAACCCAAAGCTTGGAATTCACATTTGACTCTGTCTCAGTCTTATTGTGAGGCTTCAGGCAGGCAGTTAGCCTTACTTACTCTTTTCTTTAACCTCCAAAATAAAATTTAAAGAAGAAAAAATAATTGTTCAAAATTAAAACATGTTTGTAGAAGCAAAGTGTGACCAGTTTTGACGCTTCCAATTCCTCTCCTGTTAACGTCTCTCAGGCTATTCTGTCCCTGCTTGTCCAAGAGTAGAAAAAAAAATCTTAGAAATTGAGAGGATCCCAATAAATCATCTAGCTAGCAGATTCCCTTCCCACTGGAGATATGCTTAAATTTTCCTTTAAAGTGATACTTCTAAGCTCTCCAAAAATGGAGAATGAATATTAAATAAGTTAAATAAATATTAAAAACTAGTGGAAGGAGAAATAGCCAAGGAATCATGGTTTTAATCCTGGGTTTCTGTTTTCTATATGATAACATATATCAGGGCCTCAATTTCTCCATTTGTAAAATGTTTTTTTTGAAGTAGTTGATCCCTAAGAGTCTTACCATCTGTGATTGACTTTTTTCAGTTGTGTCTGATTCTCCTGATATACGGATGCCATTTTGGTCATCTTTGAGAACAAAGGACAACAAGAAACTAACCGACTAATCCATCTCTAAAGATTCAAGATTTCAGGACTCTCAAAGCCTAATAACAAGATGTGACCAACCAAAGGGGTAAAACAATTTCCTAAAATTAGACATAACAGAAACCTAGAAAATTGGCCTTTTTTGTAAGTTAATTAGAAATATTGGGGGTTGGTTAATTGAGGATTCCCTTGGAAAGCAATGTCAATCAGTCAGTTAAACTAGCATTTTTATATGTACAGTCACTTTGCTCATTTATGTGAATACAAACAAAGGCAAAAACTAGTCTCTGCTCTCAAGGAATTAACAATATAATGTGCCCAACGGTCTAGATAGCAGTGGTGGTGGGTTGTTGGAAGGAGGAGGGATACAAAAGGTATTCTGTGTCCTTGCACCCTCTTTTCTATAACCTGATCAGCATCAAGAACCTGACCACATTAGTGAAATTAGTTCAACCATTTGGACAACCAGCCTTTATTAAGTTCCTACTATGTGCCAGCATTAGTGATATAAGGAACACTGTGAAATATCCCTGCCCTTACAAAGCTTACATTCTATAATGTATATGAAATATATACATACGTATATGCTATCTGAGGGGAATCATGTGGATTGGATAGGACTAGATATACACTGGCAATTCAGAACCAAGCCTTGAGGAACCATTACAATGATCCTGTCCCCTTCTCTTTCTACTTCCAGAAAGAAGCTGAGTTTTCTTATTTGGTAATCAATCCCTTTCAATTCCATGTTGTTACTATTGTTGTCACTGTATTTCTGTTATCCCTTCCCAGATGATTCAATTGTCTTTGATAGTTTCAGTTTCTTTGCATTCAGGATTTGGAGTTAGGAAGACTCATGATCAAACCCTGCTCCATGCACTTCCTTAGCAGGTACTCCTGGGAAAGTCACATAAACTTTTGTAGTCTCAGTTTCCTCATCTGTAAAAGGGGATAATAATAGAAACTATCCTCTAAGTTTGTTGTGAAGACCAAATGAGATAAGCTGTCAAGTCGGTAGACATTCATTAAGCATCTACTATGTAACAGACTTTGTGCTGTGTAAAGAGCTTTGCAATCTGTAAAGCACCATACAAATGCTATGTATGATATTATTGGACTGTTATGAAAGAAAGGAAGGAAGGAAGAAATAAAGAAAGACAGAAAGGAAGAAAGTAGGGAGAAAGGAAGAAAAAGAAAGAAAGGGAGAGAAAAGAGAAAGAAAAGGAAAAGAGTAAAGAAGGGAGGGAGTAAGGGAAAAAAGGAAGAGGAAAGGAAGGGAGGAAAAAGATGTGGGGACAGAAAAGGAAAAGGGGGAAAAAGAAAAAAGAAAACTTTGCCAACAAATCCCGGTTACTTGTTCCAGTATTGAGTTGCACAAAGAGAAAGAGTATTCGTTTTCTTTAAATAGGAGAACTTAATCTGTGGTCTATCAATTTTTTTTCTTTTAATATTTGAATATCTACATTCTAATATATTTGATTTTTTAATGCTATGCATTTTATTGTAAGAAGTTAAAATATTGTTCTTAGAATGGATCTATGGCAAATGTGCATACAATTTCAATCAATCAATCAATAAACATTCATTAAATGTCTACTAGGGCTAGATTAGCTCCTGTAACTGAAAATCTTAGAAAGTTGAGTGGACCCTTGAGGGGTTAAATGACTAATCCATAGTCACACATATAGTATGTGATAAAGTAAAGATAAGACTTAATCAGGTCTTCCAGCCTCTGACTTCAGCTCTCTACTACACCAATTAAAACTTTGAGTGAAAAAGTAGATACATAAAGAACTTCTGAGTCTTAGCAGTTGTAAGCTCTATGCAAAAATGGTAACTGAATGGGGCTCAGATTTTCATGCTTATTTCATCTTTGTATTTGTTTACATAACAATATCATGATTTATACTTTGCATTCATTTTTGAACTTTTTTATTGATTTCAGTATTGCCCCTTAGTAAAATATTGATTTTGTTGCTATTGAGTCCATTCAGTCATATCTGACTCTGTGACCCCATTTGAGGATATTTTTGGCAAAGATACTGGAGTGGTTCACCATTTCCTTCTCCAGCTCATTTTACAGATAAGGAGACTGAGGGAAACAGAGTTAAGTGACTTGCCCAGGGTCACACATTTAATAAGTGTCTGAGGACAGATTCGAATTCAGGAATATGGGTCTTTCTGACTCAAAGACCAGCACTTTATCTACTGAACCACTTAGCTGCTCCAAAATATTGATCCCAACTATTAAATTCTGGATCATTATTTATATCTCAATCAATCAAAATGTGCCAATATTTTTAGCTAAGGTACAGCTTGTTCTGAAGGAAACTGATTGTTAGATAATTAGCAAATCTACTGAAAAATTTACTGATCAAACAGCATTTGTTTGCATGTCCATCAGGTTAATTTCATAGAATGATAGAGTGGTGAAAGCAATGGCTCTCTGGAACCAGGGAACCTGGCTTCAAGTTTCACATCTAGAATTTATTAATTGTGTAACCTTCATGAAGTCACATAATCATATCATCACAATAATGATAATAATTTTTGTTATTGTTCAATTACTTCAGTCATGTCTGACTCTTCATGATCCAATTTGGGATTTTCTTGGCGAAGATATTGGAGTGGTGTCCCAGTTCCTTCTCTAGTTCATTGTAAAAATGAGGAAAATAAGGCAAACTGGGTAAAGTGACTTGCCCATTGTCACACAACTAATAAGTTTCTGAAGCCAGATTTGAACCCTGGAAGATGAGTCTTCCTGACTGCAGGACCAGCACTCTGTCCACTGCACCACCTAGATGCTCAAGTATAATAATTATGACTATCATTTATATAGCTCTTTAAAGTTTGCAAAGCAAGAAAATATTATTTCATTTGATCCTCATAACACTCCTGGGTAGTAGAAGCAATTATTCCCATTTCACAGGTAAGTTACCTGAGGCAGCCAGAAGTTAAATGAATTGTCCAGGGTCATAATGTAAGTATTTGGGGCCAAATTTAAACTCAGAGCTTCTTGATTTTGGGTCCAGTGCTTTATCTGTTGTGCCTTCTGTCTCCTTAGGCCTCACTTTCTTGTTAAATGAAGTTGGACTACATGGATTCTGAAACATTTTCATTTCTAGAGTTATGTTTCTGTGAGTGATCTAGTCCTGTCTTCAAAGTGCTTGCCATCTTCAGGAAATTTTCATACAGTCTAGTAGTCCAAGTAAAGCTGTAGTTTCATGGGTCCTGTCTTTCTGATCTACCCATGTCTACCCTGTTTCATTCTGGAACTTCTACCTTTTATATTTGAAAGCTTTGAAATTAGAAAGTTCAGTGCACCATTTGGATTTGATAATCCAGACATCAGAGGTAGGAAAAAGAACAGACTAATCCTATGTGAATCCTCTTCTCACTTATTAAATACTTGGCTTTCATTTGAATCAGGGCACAGCTGAGTTGTGTGACATAATTCACATACTCTGGCACCAAAATAGGAAGAATAGCAGGAGCTTGGCATAACCCGGTAAAATGTCAGGAAGGTAACCTCTTACTCTCCTCACGTCACTGATTCCTTTGATTCTCTCATTTTTGCTTTGGCCTGGGGATCCTAATAAATGGCTATCACATAGTGTTTCACATATATGACATCATTTGATCCTCCAAAAAAAAATCTCATTTTAAATGATGAGGAAAGTAAGGTTCAAAAGACTCAAGTGATTTTTCCAGGACCAAATAATGAGTATATATCAGAGATATGATTTGAACTCAAGTATTCTTAACATCAGATCTGTGTTTTATCCTTTGAGTTGTCTCTCATGATACAGTTACTATCAAGTAAAGATCAAAGAACCATGCCTTTACCTCTTACCCATCACTCCCCACCCTTTATCCCTGCCTTGGCTACAAGTCGTAAATGAAGCTTGCTTTTTCAGAGATCAAGCTGCATCGCTGACTATTTTATGACTATGATCCCCTAGCTGCCTCTTCTTGGGTATAAGTGCTCCAAGATATTCCAAAAATATTCTTTGTTTGTTTGAATTAATTGGGTTGAAATAAAAGCCTGTTATATTTAAGGCCATTGACCACACTGCTTCTTCTCTGAAAGACCTTAAGTATCCCAAAGCAGCTACAGTAGATTGGGCCTCAAATCAACACAAACATTGATAGAAAAATGCAATAATTACAAATTGAATTCCTCTTACTAGGGAAGTGCTGATGGGCCCTTGACTCATTTTCAAGATTCTGTTTTTATTTTGTTGTGGGCATCTGCCTTGGTTACATGTCCTTCCCATATTTTTGTCTCAGTACTACATATCAAAAGTATGCCATTTTGTAATGGAATAGTCAGAAATGAATTTACTTATGTTAGAATTGTCCTCAGTGACATGAAAACAATTGAGAATTCAGTATTTCAGATCATTGCATCAAATGCATGCAAATAAATCCAGATAAATTCATCTGAGAGTCTCACTTCAGATGAAGCAGAATTGATGACCTAGCTGATGTGTGTGTGTGTGTATTTGTGCAACATGTACACCCACATATACTTGTGTGTATGCATGCATTTAGGGTTCACATAACATTCACTTAAGTTTTACTTTCATGGAACCTTTAGTCAACTGACAGCTTCCTTAAAAATATGGCTTTATATTGGACAATTGGGTATAGTTTATTTTTTTTGCTCTGAAATAATGATGCTATAGATAGGGTAATATAAAATAGGGGGAAAGTAGTATATACTCCAGAGAATCATAAATATAAATATACAATGTTCTTTGTGGAAAGGACTGGGGCCTCTCTTTGTCCAACAGTATCATGGATTTTCATATTGTCACTAACAGTACAATAAGCTCTTTTCAGAACTCTGGTGGGGAATGACTCAGCAGTTCGGTAGAAATCTGCCCATCTCCCTATCAATTGCAAGCCATCAGAGGATTCCTATATAGTGGAAGCATAAAGTATACATTCTGGTCTTCAATTAACAGCTTTTAGAATCTTTCAACATGTTTATGTGTGAGATAGTACAAGAAAAGATAAATTAAAATTGGATGATAGATGTTTTTTCTCTCATTCTCAAAACGGGACTGTTGGACCTACAATAGGCTGAGAAACAAAAAAGATTCAAAAGCTCAGTTCATAGTATCTGTTTTCTTGAAAACTGGGAACTGATTGGATGATGGGCTTGAATCATTGGTATGCTGGTAAATATTTAATATCTGATTCTCTGGTAGGCATGGCATACTTTTAAGCTTAATTTGAATTATTAGTATTTTATCTAGCACTTTTTAAAGTCTAGATATCCAGGAAAACAATAAATAAAGTCTTGATTTTTGGTATTTCCTGATTTCCCAGGTGTAAATATTTACACTAAAAATTTAACAATTTGGGGCAGGTAGGTGGTGTAATGGATAGAGCACCAGCCCTGTATTCAGGAGGACCTGAGTTCAAATCTGGCCTCAGACACATAACACTTACTAACTGTGTGACCCTGGGCAAGTCACTTAAACCCACTGCTTAGCCAGAGAGAGAGAGAGAGAGAGAGAGAGAGAGAGAGAGAGAGAGAGAGATTTAACAATTTGGCCCTATGAAGAGTCTATATATGGCCTGGCTTCATCAGGCCCAGTTTGAAACCTGACTGCTTTCTTTTTCTTTCTTTTCTTTTTCTTTTCTTTCTTTCTTTTTTTTGCAATTGGGGTTAAGTGACTTGCCTAGGGTCACACAGCTAGTGTCAAGTGACTATAACTGGTCGGATTTGAACTCAAGTCTTACTGACTCCAAGGCTATTGCTCTATTCAATGTGCCACCTAGCTGCCCATTGACTGCTTCTTTCAATGAAATTGGATAAGTAATTTAACATAGCTGATCCTCATTTTCCTTTTTTAAAAATTTTATTTATTTATTTTTAGTTTTTAACATTCACTTCCTTAAGGTCTTGAGTTCCAAATTTTCTCCCCATCTGTCACCTCCCCACTGCAAGACAACATGCAATTTGATATAGACTCTACATATACATTCATACTGAACTATTTTCACATTAGCAATGCTGTAAAGAAGAATTAGAACCAATGAGAGAGACTATGAGAAAGAAGAAATAAGCAAAGGAAAAGGTAAAAAGAAGAGAGAGAGAGAGGAGAGAGAAGAGAGAGAGAGAGTAAATAATGTGCTTTGATCTGCATTCAGACTCCATAGCTCTTTTTCTGGATGTAGACAATGTTTTTCCATTGTGAGTCCTTTGGAGTTATATTGGATCCTTGCATTGCTAAGAAAAGATAAGTCTATCAAAGTTAGTCATCACATAGTGCGGCTGTTACTGGGTAAATGTTCTTCTGGTTATACTCACTTCACTCAGCATCACTTCATATTAGTCTTTTCAGATTTTTCTGAAGTCTGCCTGTTCATCATTTCTTATAGCAAAATAATATTCCATTACATTTATATACCACAACTTGTTCAGCCCAACTGATGGACATCCTCTCAATTTCCAATTCTTTGCTACCACAAAAAAAGAGCTGCTATAAATATTTTTATACATGTTGGTCCTTTTCCCATTTGTATGATCTCTTTGAGATACAGACCTAGAAGAGGTATTGCTGGGTCAAAAGGTATGTACAGTTTTATAGCCCTTTGGACACAGTTCGAAATTGCTCTCCAAAATGGTTGGATCATTTCACAACTCCACCAACAATACATTAGTGTTCCAATTTTTCCATATATTTTCCAACATTTATCTTTTCCTGTTTGGTCAAGTTAACCAATCTGATAGATGTGATATGGTACCTCACAGTTGTTAATGATGTAGAGAATTTTTTTTTTCATATGACTAAAGATATCTTTAATTTCCTCATCTGAAAATTGCCTGTTCATATCCTTTGACCATTTCTCAACTTTGGAATGACTTGTGTTCTTATAAATTTGACTCAGTTCTCTATGTATTTTAGAAATGAGGCCGTTATCAGAGACACTGATTGTAAAAATTATTTTCCAGTTTTCTGCTTCCCTCCTAATCTTGGTTGCATTGGCTTTGTTTGTGCTAAAAAATTTCAATTTAATGTAATCAAAATTACCTATTTTGACTTTCATGATGTTCTCTATCTCTTGTTTGGTCATAAATTCTACTGTTCTCCATATATCTGACTGGAAACTATTCCATGCTCTCTTAGTTTGCTTCTAGTATCAGCTTTTCTATCTAAATCATATACAAATTTTGTTTTATTTTGCTATATGGTTTAAGATGTTGGTCTATGCCCAGTTTCTGCCATACTACTTTCCAGTTTTCCCAGCAGTTTTTGTCAATAGTGAGTTCTTATCCCAGAAGCTGGAGTCTTTGGGTTTATCAAACAGTAGATTACTATAGTCGTTGACTACTGTGTCTTGTGTACCTAACCTATTCTACTGATCTATTTATTACTCTGTTTCTTAACCACTACCAAGTAGTTTTCATGATTGCTGCTTTATAATACAACTTAATATCTGGCATGGCTAAGTCAACTTCCCTAACATTTCTTTCCATTAATTCCCTTGATATTATAGAACTTTCATTCTTCCAAATGAATTGTTACCATTTTTTCTAGATCTATGAAATATATTTTTGGTAGTTTGATTGGTATGGCACTGAATAAGTAAATTAATTTAGGAAGGACTGTCATTTTTATTATATTAGCTCGGCCTACCCATGAGCAACTGATTTTTTTTTTTCCAATTACTTAGATATGGCTTTATTTGTATGAAAAGTGTTTTGTAATTGTGTTCATACAGTTTCTGGGTTTCTTTTGTCAGACAGACTCACATATTTTATAATGTTTATATTAACTTTAAGTGAAATTTCTCTTTCTATCTCTTATTGGTAGGGTCTGTTAGTAATATATAGAAATGCTAACGATTTATGTAGGGTTTTTTATATCCTGCAATTTTGCTAAAGTTGTTTGTTATTTGAAGTAGCTTTTTTTACTTGATTCTCTAGGATTCTCTAAGTATATTATCATATCATCTATAAAGAGTGATAATTTTGTATCTTTGCCTATTCTAATTCCTTCAATTTATTTTTCTTCTCTTATCATTAAAGGTAACATTTCTAGTACCATATTAAGTAACAGTGGTGAAAATGGGCATCCTTGTATCACTCTCGATCTTATTGGAAATGCTTCTAACTTATCTCCATTATATGTAATGTTTGCTGATGGTTTTAGGTAGAGGCTACTTATTTTAAGGAAGATTCCATTTATTCCTATACTTTTTAACATTTTCAGTAGGAATGGGTGCTGTATTTTCTCAAAAGCTTTTTCTGCATCTATCAAGATAATCATATGGTTTCTGTTAGTTTTGTTGTTGATATGGTCAATTATGCTGATAGTTTTCTTAATATTAAACCAACCTTGCATTCCAGGTATAAATCCTGCCTGGTCATATTTTATTATTCTCATGATGCTACTGTAATATTTTTGCCAACATTTTATTCAAAATTTTGGCTTCTATATTTATTAAGGGAATTAGTATTCTTTCCTACCTCCCTTCAATTTCTCCAGAGGTCTACCGTATTTAACTTTTCTAAAATAATTCTATTCCCCTCCTTAACTTCTTTATTGTTTGTTTTGTGGTCAGATATATCTAGTTCAGAGGGAGAAGGTTTAGGTCCTCCACTAGTATAGTTTTATTGTCTATTTCTTCCTGTAATTCCCTTAACTTCCCTAAGAACTTGGATACCATGCCATTTGGTGCATATATGCTTAATGATGTATTACTTCATTGTCTATGTTGCCTTTTAACAGGATGTAGTTTCCTTTCTTATCTCTTTTAATTAGTTCTGTTTTTGCTTTTACTTTGTCTGAAATCAGGATTGCTACCCTTGCTTTTTTTTTTTACTTCACCTGAAGCATAATATATTCTACTCCAGCCTTTTGCCTTTACCCTGTGTGCATTCTTCTGTTTCAGATGTGTTTTCTTATAAACAACATATAGGATTATGGTTTCTAATCCATTATGCCATTCACTTCCTTTTTATGGGAGACTTCAACCCCTTCACATTCACAATTATGATGACTATCTGTGTCTTTCTCTCCCCCCCCCCCCACTTATGCTTTTTTTCCTCCTTTCTCCCTTTCCCTCCTTACTAGAGTTTTGCTTTTGACCACTGCCTCCCTCAATCTGCTCTCTTTTCTATTAGTCCCCTCCCTTTTCTTTCCCCTTTCTTCTCCTACTGCCTATATCACAAGTTAGATTTCTATACCTAAGAATGTCCTTCCCTCCTTGAGCCAAATCTGAAGACAGTAAAGTTCAAACAACAATCATCTACCGCCCTTTTTTCCCCTCTACTGTAATATATCTTTGTGCCTCTTTGTGTGATGTAATTAACTCTTTTCTGCTCCCTCCTTTCCTCTTATCCTATTACAACCTCTTTTCACCACTTAAATAGTTTTTTTTATCATCACCTCAAAGTCAACTTAAGCCCACCCTCTCTGTCTATGTATATATCTTCTAAATGTCACAATAAAGATACAGTTCTTAAAAGTTATAAGTATCATCTTCCCAGGTAGAGATGTAAACAGTTTGCCCTTATTAAATAACATTTTTTCCTTTCCTTTTTACTTTTTTATGCCTCTCTTGAGTCTTGTATTTGAAGATCAAATTTTCCATTGAGCTCTGGTCTTTTCATCAGAAAAGTCTGGAAGTCCCCTATTTCATTCAATGTCCATCTCCTCCCCTGAAAGATTATGCTCTGTTTCACTGGGTAGTTGATCCTTGGTTGCAATCCAAATTCCTTTGCTTTAAGGAATATTATATTCTAAGCCCTCCTGTTTTTTTAATGTAGAAGCTGCAAGGTCCTGTGTAAGCCTGACTGTGGTTCAACAAGTGATACTTGAATTTCTGGGGGGTTTTTTCCTGTCTGCTTGCAGTATTTTCTCCTTGACTTGATAATTCTGGAGTTTGGCTACAATATTCCTTGGCATTTTCAATTTGAAATCTCTTTCAGGAGGAAAATCCTGAAAAATCTCTTTTGTTGCCCTTAGCTTCCCCCACCCTCCTCTCAGAGCCTTAGATCATTTTAAGCTATGGCACTCCTGATTCTGTTTTCAAAGAACCGTGCTATACTGTAACCATTCTCCATTACCTACCCTACTTTCCATCTTATAAATACATCAACTAATTCATAGCTTCATGGTTATACTATATTTTTGTTCAGTCATTTTTCAATCATATCCAACTCTTTGTGATCCCATTCGCAGTTTTCTTGGCAAAAATACTGGAATGATTTGCCATTTCCTTCTCGAGCTCGTTTTATAGTTGAGGAAGCTGAGGCAAACAGGATTAAGTGACTTCCAGGATCACACAATTAGGAAATGTCTGAGACCAGATTTCAACACAAAAAGGTGAGTCTTCATTATTCCAGGCCTGGTACTGCATCTACTGCATCACTTGGGTGCTCCATACCACATGTAGTCAAACAGTTAACCAATGGAATTATTAGTATAATATAGACATACTTTTTTAAAGGTAATCATAATTCTACCATCTGTTTTAGTACTATAATAGGGAGATATGCATAGGAAGGAAATAGTATAATTACAGGAAGCACATTGATATTTGTTTTGGGCCTTCATTTTATTATCCTTTGTCATTGATCTTACTATTTTTATTTTATTTTTGTTTTAAAGAAATAGGATCTGTAGTGGACAGGACACATGAAGAAGAAGTAGTTTCAAAATATATACCTAACATGTATTAGCTTCATGACCAAAGGCAAGCCACTTAGCCTCTGATATGCCTCGCATTACTCATCAGTAAAATAAGATTATAAAAACTGTAGTATGTATTTCACCTCATTTGTATGGCTGTTGTAAGAATAATTACCTAAAATAATTTGTAACCCTGAAAGTGGTGTATGTGTGCATACACACATATACCTCTGAAGCATGGAAGGTATGATTTTGCCATAAATAAAATAATAAATAAACAAACAAATAAATTAATATATGTATGTGTGTGTGAGTGTGTGTGTGCCTGTGTATGTGTGTGTGTATGTATATGATATGTGTATATAATGTATAGGTATCAATGTATTTGTGTGTATATATGCATATATATGTGCATGCATATATACACATAATGCATATATGTATGTATTTGTGTGTGTGTGTGTATGTATATGTGTGTATTTTGTCCTTTTCTAACAAACTCTTTGTCTCATTGAAAGATAAATATTGTATCAGGACGGGGAAGAAGGATTCATACCCTTATTGTTGTTGTTTTCTCATTTGAGAGCTACCTCTAAATTCAAATGTATTCCTTCATTTTTCTAGCCCTTTCCTGTTCTTATAGGCAAAACTTTTTCAATTTTGTTTTGCTTCCTAGCTGGAATCATACAGAATCACTTCTTTTGATTTACTTCCACATATTCCGATACCTTTATTGGTTAAGAATACATTTATTTGTTCTCCAGTTGGGCAGCACCAAAGCTACCATACTTGCATCTTCGTGACTTTTAAAACAATCTCTTCAGTTTCTAGAGTCACCTTCCACAGAAAAAAGGCATATGGAAGTTAAGGAATGGTCAGAGTGTATCAAGGACTTCCACATAGTATTTTTTGTAGTCTGAATTAGAATGAAATGTAGATGGAAGACTCAGAATGCCATAGTAAAAGTTCTTTTTCACATTAATACATTTATAGACCTCAGAAACAGAATTATATCTATAGTTTAGGGGGAAATATGCTGCAAAGGTGAATCATTTGCAAATCTGCCATCTCCTGGGCATATATTTCTAGGAAAATAATACGTAGAACTGGCAAGGTAGAATGCCATTTTGGTGGATTATTTTCTCTATTTTCCTGTGTGTACTAATGCTCAATACCTAATTACAAAGTAATGCATTTATTTTGAAAGAGTGGAAGATGAATGCAAATTCTTATAATGAAAACACATATCAACTCCAAGTGCTTCCTGAGTATAATAAAGCTAACTATGGATTTAAAGTAATAGAATCAAAATTTTCATAAATGAGAGCCAATACAGAAATCTTTAACCTGGAACTACTTTGTGAAAAGCAGGAATTTACATTTTTAAACTCTATTATACTTTATTTTTAAGCCTCAAGAAAAGAGGCTTTTCTTATGTCCCCCACCGTAATGAACAACTTTTCTGATCGATGATTAGCCACCTGCATCTAAATCTTGCAGTTTTGAAGATGACATCTGTGAACTCGTATTTTAAGGCCTGAAGACAAACACCATATGGTATCATTATAAGCATAATCATCTCTGCTATTGAAAGAGGCTCATAAAATCATGTTAAAGGTGAAATGCATTTCCATTTTGTTGTACTTACTTATTTAATATCAGTCAACAATAGTTTCTCCTTTTTTTGCACTCTATTGGTGTTTCTTTTATTTCCTTTAATTTTAACATCTTTTTATTTTAAATTTTGACATCTAAATCGTCTCCCTTCCCCCCCACCCCTCTCCCACCCACTGAGAAGGCAAACAAAATTGTATTGATTATAAATATGAAGTTATGAAAAACATTTCCATATTAACCATATCACAAAAAAGATGAAGAGAGAAAATTATACTTTAATTTGCATCCAGAGTTCACCCGTTCTTTCTCTGAAGGTGAATAGCATTTTTTTTTATCATGAGTCTTTTGAAATTGTGTTGGATCATTGTATTGATCACAGTATCCAAGTCTTTCACAGTTAATCATCATTACAATATTGTTGGTACTGTGTACAGTCTCCTCATTCTCCTCACTTCACTTTGAATCAGTTTACATATATCTTGCCATGGCTTTTTTTCTTCTTGAAACCATACCCCTCATCATTTTTTGTAGCGTAATTGTATTCCATCAAAATCATATACCACAACCAGTCCCTCAATTGATGTACATCCCTTCAATTTTCAAATCATTGCTACCACAAAAAAAGCTACTATAAATATTTTTGTACATATGTCTCCTTTTCCTTTTTCTTTGATCTCTTTTGGGTACAGACCTATTACTGGTATTACTAGGTCAAAGACAATGTACAATTTCATAACCCTTTGGTCATAATTCCAAATTATTCTCCAGAATGTTGGGACCAGTTTACAATTTCACTGATAGTTTATTAGTGTACCTATCTTCACTCATCCCTCTAGCATTTTCCATTTATGATAGGTGAAAGGTGGTACCTCAGAGTTGCTTTAAATTTCCCTTTCTCTAATCAATGGTGGTTTGGAGAATTTTTTTCATATGGCTGCAGGTAGGTTTGATTTCCTTTTCTGAAAACTGTTCATTTCCTTTGATCATTTTTCAACTGGAGACTGGCTCTTATTATTTTCTTTTTTAGAATTATAACTCAGTTCCATATAAATTTGAGAAATTAGGCCTTTATCAGAGAAACTTGCTATGAAAATTTTTAATATTATTTCCCTGTCTATAGTGCCTTTTAACAAATATAGTTTCCCTGATCATATTTTTTAATAATTTCTATTTATACTTTTGTCCTATCTAAGATCATGATTGCTACTCCTACCTTTTTTTACTTCAGCTGAAGCAATATGGATTCTTCTCCAACCCCACTCCAGCTTTTTAAAACTCTCTTTGTCTCCGTTTCAAGTGTGTTTCTTAAATTGTTGGATTCTAGTTTTTAGTCTCTTCTATTACTTTTCTCTGTTTTATGGGTGAGCTCATCCCATTCACATTTAGAGTTATGTTTAACAACTGCACATTTTCCTTCATCCTATTTTCTTCTGCTAATCCTTCTCTCTCTTTTTTTTCTGTCCCTTCTCAAAAGTATGTTTTGCTTCCGAACACTGTCCCCCTTAATCTTCCTTTCCTTTTATAATACCCCACCCCCTGCCTTTCTCTTATCCCTTCTTCTCCTATTTTCCTGTTAGATAACATAGATTTCTTTACTCAGCTGAGTGTACTCTGTGTGTGTGTGTGTGCGTATGTGTGTGTGCATGTGTGTATTCTTCCCTCCTTGAAACTCATACCAATAAGAGTGAGGTTCAAACACTGCTCACTCATCCCATTTCCCTTCCACTATAAAAGCTCTCCTTTGTACACCTCTTTTAAGTGAGAAAAAATGTCCTTATTCTATCTCTCCCTTTCCCCTTTTTCCAATGCATCTTTTTTTTTCACTCCTTCAATTTTAATTTTATTTTTTGGAGATTATCTTAACAAAATTGATTCAAAATTCAAAATCATGCCCTATCTATATAGGACCCTTCTAACTGTCCTAATAATTATAAAGTTTTTGGGAGTTGTATGTGTCATATTCTCATATCGAAATGTAAAGAGTTTACCTTTATCAAGTCCCTTAATATTACTCTTTCACATTTACCTTATTATGCTTCTCTTGAGTCTTGTATTTGAAAATCAAATTTTATATTCAGCTCTGAGAGTCTTTTCATCAGAAATGCTTGAAATTCCTCTATTAAATATCCATTTCCTCCCTCCCCAAAGTATTATACTCAGTTTTTCTGGGTAGGTAATTATTGACCATATTACTAACTCCTTTGCCCTTCTTAATACCATATTTCAAGCTTTCTGCTCCTTTAATATGAAAGCTGATAAATCTTGTGTGATCCTGACTGTTGCTCGACATATTTGAATTCTTTCTTTCTGGCCTCTTGCAATATTTTCCTCTTGACTTCTGAGCTCTGGAATTTGGCTGTGATAATCCTGAGAGTTTTTATTTTGTAACCCTTTTAGAAGATAGTCAGCGGATTTTCAAAATTTCTACTTCACCCTCTGGATCTAAGATATTTGGGCAGTTTTCCTTTATAATTTCTTGAAATGTGATGTCTAGGCTCTTTTTTTGATAATGGATTTTTAGGTAGTCTAGTAATTCTTAAATTATCTCCTCTTGATCTATTATCCAGGTCAGTTCTTCTAATGAAATGTTTCATGTTTTCTTCTTTTTTTTAAAGTTCTTTTACCTTCATTTTATTGTTTCTTGGTGTATCATGAAGTCATTAGCTTCCTTTTGTCCAATTCTAATTTTTAAAGTATTATTTTCCTCAGTTATTTTGGCACCTCTCTTACCAAGCTGTTGATTCTCTTTTCATCTTTTTCTTGCATCACCTTCATTGTTTCCCCAATTTTTCCTTTAGTGCTCTTATCTCTTTCTTTAACTCTTCTAGAATTTTATTTTTGTACTTGGATCCAATTAGCATGTTTTAAGACTTTAGTTGTACCTGTTCTCACCCTGTTTTCTTCTTCTGAGTTTATGTCTTGGTCTTCCCTGCCATTGTAATAGCTTTTTATTGTCAAGTTCTGTTTCTTTGTTTATTTGTTTGCTCATTTTCCTATTTCTATTATATGTCAAATAAGTCAAAGGAAGAGGAAAAGGACTTACATGCACAAATATATTCGTAGCAGGTTTTTTTTTCCTTTGTGGTTGAAAAGAATTGGGAACAAGTATTTACCCATCAGTTAGGAAAGAGCTAGAAAAATTATGGCACATGAAAACAATGCAGTATTATTGTGTCATAATAAATGATGAAAGGGGTGTTTTTAAACAAACATGGAAAGACTTGAATGTCCTTATGTAGATTAAATTGAGCAGAACCAAGGAAGTAATTTATACAGTAATAACAGTATTGTAAATACAATAACCAAAAAGAATTCTGCAAGATTTGTGACAAAGCATGCTATCTTCTTCCTGAAAGTGATGTGGAAAAAGATAAAGATGTCTGAACATTGCTAATGTGGAGATTTGCTTAACTTAGCTATACATATTGTTCCAAATGTTGTCTCTCTCCCCATTCCTTGAATCACCTGGAGGTAAGAGAGAAAATAGATATTTGTTAACTGGGTGGCGGGTGTATGGGAAGTAAAAAAAAAATTATGTGGAGAGCAAAAGGGAACAGAAGGCAAAGCTCACATCCATTCAAGATGACAATATCACAACCTAGAGAGGAACAATAAGTTCAACCTTCTCAAAAATGTACTTGTTAAGTTCCAACATTAAGCAATGAATTTTGGAAGTGACCAAGAAAGGACACTTCTTATATAAGGCTATATTTTAAATCACACAAGATGATTCATTAACAAGGAAACTGCAAAGAAAAAAATGGAATTACTCCAAATAAAAGAAATCCACTTTGAATAATTGAAGGCAAGGAGTAGGAAGTGAACTTTTTTTGGGTAAATTCTTTAGAACTTTGTCAGTCAGGAGATGGAGGGACTTGGCAAAAACAGGAGAGGGTGTAGTGTCACTGGATAATAGAGTGCTTGGTGGTCAGACAAAGGGAAGGAGAATAGATGTAAGGTATAAAAAGTGGAAAGCTAGGAAGGGCAAGGTTATAAAGAATTTTAAAAGGTCAAACAGAGGATGTTATATTTTATCTTAGAGGAAATAGATAGCAACAGGAGTTGATTGAATAGAGGGATATCTTGGTCAGATTGTAATTTAGGATGAACACCATGATTAGAGAAGTGGGCATAAATGAAAAATGGTACAAAGATAGACATTACAAGAAAGGACAGCTAATTCAATAGGATGAAAGAAAATGAGAACTTAAGGATGAAACCTAGGTTGCTAGCCTGGGTAAGTGGATGATAATACCTTTGACAGTAATGGGAAAGCTAGGAAAACAGGAAGTTGAGGGAGTGGTGATGAGTTCAGTTTTGGATATTTTTGAGTTTGAGATGTCTATGAGACATCCAATTAGAGATGTCCAATAGGCAGCTGTGAGAATGGAGGTTAGGGAAGAGATTAAGTTTGTAGGAATAGATTGAGAATTATCTGCATAGACATAGAGATTGATTTCTTCATAGCCAGTAAGATCACTAAGGGAAATAGGATACAAGGAGAAGAGAGGAGGGCTTATGACATAGACTTATGGAGCATGACCTGGATGAAGATCCAGCAATGGAGATATCTACCCAAATGTACAGTCTATTGTTGTTGTTCAGTAGTTTTAGTCAGGTGTGACTCTTGTGACCCCTTTGGGGTTTTCTTTGGCAAAAAAGATGGAATGGTTTGCCATTTCCTTCTCCAGCTCATTTTACAGATGAGGAAACTGAGGCAGTGTTAAGTGACTTGTCCAGGGTCACACAGCTAGAAAGTGTCTGAGACCAAATTAAAACTCAGTTCCTCCTGACTTCACACCTGGCTTAGATAAAAATCCACTGTGCCACCCAGCTTCCTGAGATAATTATAAATGGAAAACAAACCACTAAAAGAATTGTAAATAAAAAAAAAAGCAAAACATTTTTTCAACATGGGGAAGGATTTGAATCATTTCAATAGAAGACATAAGAGGTGAGAATATTTGATATGTAAATTAGTTTTAAAAAAAAACTTTAAGAAAGGAAAATAAGTCTATATTTCATGAAAAGGCTAAGAAGATAAAGCTATAATCAAATAATGCAAAGATGAGACATAGTATCTTACAGAAATTGTATATTGTCTGAGGTTTGTGGAGAGAATAGATAAAGAACATTGGTAGTCAAAAACCATGAAGAGGGATAAGATGAAATTTTTCTAGAGTATCTAAGGAGTAAAACATAGAAATAATTAAATTTGTATTTATGTTAATGGGGCACCATTGAGAAAGGTAATTCAAGCAAATAAGTGGAAAAATCAGGAAGCATGCTGAATCATGGTCCTATCTAGTCTGGGTAAAGGCGTAGCCAAGATTTCTTTGCTTTTTAGAACATTCACCTTTTCTGACATTCACTAAGAAAAAGAAGAGCATATCTATGGACAAATCTCATTAAGGGGATCATATAGGAATACACTAATAGGATTGGGAATCCTGCAGCCTGCAGGCCACATGTGGCCCTCTAGGTACTCAAGTGTAGCCTTTTGACTGAATCCAAACTTCACAGAACAAGTCCCCTTAATAAAAGGATTTGTTCCATAAAACCTTGACATAGTCAAAAGGCCACCCCCAAGGTCCTGGAAGGCTATATGGGGTCTCTAGGCCACAGGTACCCCATCCCTGGTAGATGAAGGAAGGAATACAGAGGTAAAAGAACTTAATGGTTTCATAGAGGGCATATTTGCTTTGGGATTCTCTGACTTAACCCCTTCCTATTGCTAATAGTCAGTTAAAGGACTGAGAAGTAGAGTGCCTTGTTTGGGGTCACAGGTAGTATGTGGCATATCCTATATTCAGGCCCAGATTCTCTGACTACAAATCCAGCTCTGCTTGGTTGTCCAAGTGCTCTTCCCATAGCATGTCTGACCAAGTTTCCCTTTAACTGACCATTCATCCATATCTAGTGGCCATCTATTAGCTTTCAGTATAAATTATAAAATTCTCTGTTTGGTTTTTAAAAACCTTTATTATATCTCCCCTCTATACCTTTCTGGCTCCTTCCCAGTTCCTTTATCACTGTGCAGTGATGTCAGAAGAGGGAGCTAAACTTGAAGATTTCAATCCTTTATGCTATGCTTCTTTTCTTATTACAAAAAGGGTGCAAGTCAGTAAAATGTAGATTTTAAAGAAAATAGATGCTTTTCTACAAAATTTTAAAATATCTCAATTAACAAAATGAAAGGTTAAATTCTCAAACAACCTCATCTCTGAAAGAGAAATGAGGCAAGTAAGAAATGAACTCCCAAAAGAGATAGGGTAGGATTGGGAGGGAGTTTCCTAGACCAGACTGATTTATAAGCGAATTCTATCAAAAATTTAAATATTCCCTATTTTACCCAAACTGCTGTCACAGATGGAAATAAGGACATTCTACTAAACTTCTTACATAAGGAAAATTTTGGTACTGATACCTAATCAAGAAGGTATACAGCAGAGAAAGAGAAAGGGGGCTATGGACATATCACTAATAGATAGTGATGCCCAAAATTTAAACAGAATATAAATG
Source organism: Phascolarctos cinereus (assembly GCF_003287225.1). NCBI lineage: Eukaryota > Metazoa > Chordata > Mammalia > Diprotodontia > Phascolarctidae > Phascolarctos > Phascolarctos cinereus. The sequence continues at coordinate 308,688,782 of NW_027555958.1, read as the reverse complement.
AGGAGACTACAGAAATGTATCTACCATTATTCATTATAAGCAAATTAGATTCATAACAGGAATGTAAAGATGGTCCACTATGCTAAACATTTTGTCAATGGGAATGATTTATAGAATTAAAAAAAAATATTTGTAACACTGTTAGAAGCACAAAAGTTTAAGAATATCAAGAGAAATAATGAAAAGCAAGAATGATTTTGTGTTAATAATTTCCATGTTATCTTATAAAGCTGTCACTGTTAAAAAGTATCTGATCAAAACTCAAAAACAGAGAGGAGAAGATATGAAAAAAATGGAATGTAGGTTAGTGGGAAATACTTGAAATGCAGGTAGGTGGAAAATAGTAAGGGGTGGGGAAATGTACCTCAACTGCTTATGTGCTTAGGTTACTTTCAAAGCCTGTATGTAACATATAATGCCAAGGCTGGTAGTGTGGTTCGATCCAGGTTGACCCAAGACACCAAATGCTGCTCATTCAGGGACATGCGCACAAGAGCCTTCAATTCTGAGTCTGCACTGAGCTTAAAGGGGTCGTGTTTAGTCAGCACTATGTGGTTGGCAGTTAACAAGCTTTGTTTGGGCATAGCACCCCCTGTTACCAGTAGCCCAAAGGACTGGGACAGTTTTCAAGCCGGGGATTCCACAAAAGCTTGGCCATTCTTGGTGTTGTAGTATTTCACCAAGTGCTTCCCAGAGTGCATGGTCTTGGGGTAGAAGAAAAGAAAGTGAACAAGCAAGTGACAGGAGCCTTCATTCTCTCTCATCATCTATACTTACCCAACTACTAAATCTTGCCAGTTGTTCCTGCATAGAATGTCTCACATGTGTCCTCTTCTCCTTACTTATATGGCCATCATTCTAGATGAGAGTATTACCACCTCTCACCTATACTGTTGCAGTAACCATCCCATTGGTCTCTTTTGTAAAGTCTTTCCACTCTCCAATCCATTCTTCACACACTAGCCAAATTAATATTCCTAAAGCATGTGTCTCTAGTTCAAGGTGCTTCAATGATTTCCTGTTCCCTCTAGAATAAAATACACACTCCTCCCCTCCTATTTTAAGCCCTTTAGGGTCTGGCTCCAACCTTCATAGAGTGATTTCATATTCTTCTCTTTCAATCTACACTGCAGCCAAATTGGCTTACCTCCTGTTCCCCGTAGATGATGTTATATCTCTAGTCTTTACACATTTGCATAGGCCTGGAATGTATTCCCTACTCACAGCTGTCTCCTAGAAATCCTACTTTTGTTCAAAATTAGCTTGTTCTATCTCATACAAAATACCTTTTATCTTCCCACTTATTCATTTCCATTCCCTTCAAAGTTATTTGATATTTATTTTGTATATATTCTGTATTGCCTAATCTGTGTGCAATCTATCCACACAAACAGTTAATGAATATTTATCAGATACTTACTATATGCTAGGCCCCCTCAGAAGATCTAAGTTTCTTAAAGGCATAAAGGGTTTGGTTTTTGTCTTTGTATTTCCATTGCCTATCAAGATGCATGGTATATGGTATAACAAATCCTTAATAAATACCTGGCGAATGAATGAAGGGATAAATTGCAAACTGTTCACATAGACACATACACACACACACACACACACACACACACACACACACACATGCACTTGGGTATACCATAAAAAATTAAGGCGAATGCAAAGTTATATAATTCACACCTTTCCATAGGAAGAGAAATTCTAATCAAACCCAGGAAAGAAGAGACTATAAAATATATATATATATATATATATTATATATATATATATATATATATATATACTATATTGTATATGTATGTGCATATATGTATATACATATACATGTATATACATACATATATATATTTTTGAAAGGAAAATCATAAACAAAATCAATATATCCATATGATGAGAAATTATATGGCTTATGAAAACATCTCTATCAAATTCATATGACAGCAGCCTGCCATTCAGAATCTATAGGGAATTGATTAAAAAAAGTAAAAACTTTGAGAATAAATAATTCACCAGCAGATGAGGGGTTAATGGCAATGAACAAAGTTTAAATGTAGAAATGAAAACTATCAGCAATATAGAAACATTTAAAAAATCAATAATGATTAGAGAAATGGAAAGTCGAACTCTGAAGTATCTTTTATCAACCACCAAAGTAGTAGAGATTATAAAAGATGAAAAAATTCATTTTGGAAGTGTTGTGCAAGGACAGGAATTCTAATTCACTCATGGGGGTGAATAAAATAAGTCCAAACATTCTGAAAAATAATTTGGCATCACAATTACAATAAAAATTATGTAACTGTACATATTCTTTGAACTTAACAGTCCCACTACTGAGTTTATGACCAAAAGAGCTCATTGATAAAAACAAAGATCTTATATATATAGCAAAGTATTCCTGGCATCATTATTAGTAATAGCAAAAATCTGAGAATAAATCTTGTGCCCACGAATTGGTGAATAATTGAACAAATTATGGTCTATGAATATAATAAATATTTATGAGTCACAAGAAACAAAGACTATAAAGAATTTCAGGAGAATATGGAAGACTTGTATGAACTGGTGCTTTATGAAGACAACAAAAAAAACAAAAACAAGAGCACAAGATTCCTGGTAACTGACAAGGTGAATAAATTCAACACTAGCTGGCCACAAAATTCAGATGAAATACAATGGATAACATTAATGCAAAATTATTAAAGTACATACATCCTTTCTGTTAAATGATAAACTACAAAAATGAAACATGGTAGGTACTGCCAATTGTAATTATCTTTTAGGTGATTGCACTGTTTTTTTAGGAAGGCACTAGGGATGGGGGTAGTGCTCTGTTTTTTGGGATGCAACTAGCATGTCAAAACAAACAAAATATATCAATTAAAGTGATTTTTATAGGAGGCAACCAGGTAGGCAGGATATCTTTAAAAAAAATTGAGGCCTTCTTTTTTCTCCTTTTGACTCGATAAAGCCACTACCCATTGCCTAGAATTCCTTGTTGTCTTCCATCTTTTTTTTTTTCATCTCTTTTTACATGTCCCGCATTATCAGAATTTTACTGTCCTGGAAGAGTGAAAAGACGACTCTTAAAAACCCCATGCCTAACCTCAACTCAGATTTTGGCTACCAAAAGACTTCATCAGAGAGAAAGAGGCTCTAGGATGAAATGTGGGTAAAAGAACTCCAGTACATATATATATATATACATATATATACATATATATGTGTGTGTGTGTGTGTGTGTGTGTATGCATATATATTTTAATTTATATATGTGTGTGTATGTATGTATGTATATATGTATATGCATGTATGCATGTATATTTATCATAACTAACTTTACTTACCAGATTCCAGATTGTGTATTAATCTATGTATTAGGGGATTATATTGATGAAATTATGTCTTAATATATATGGGTAAATAAATCAAAAGAACCTGGGACCAAGTCTTAGCTCAGGGGCTTACTACCTTTGTGACCTTGAGCCAATGACAAGCCCTTTCTGGTCCTGACTCAGTCTCTTATGATCTGTGTAGCCTTGGACTAGCTGCTCTCTTTCTCTGGCAGTCAATTACCTCCAGTGTAAAAATGAGGGATTTGGACTAAACAATCTCTAAGCTTTTTTCTACCTCTAAAATTCATGAATAGAAACATAGTTTTTGTAAAAAAAAATGTTACAACTATGAAATGATCCCTTTAGACTCATGATTGACTCTGACATGGGACTGTTCTGGCCTGCAAAATGGCTCAATATCCCATGAAAAATCGTTTAGTCTCATGCTGCTGTTAGTGTAAAGAATTATTTACAAACCTTAAAAAGATTGCATCTGGGATCTGTTCAAAATGGAATGAATACATACTTTTAATATAAAGTGTCCATTCTGAGAGAAGCAGCTCTGAATAAACTCAACATGGACAAAGAGTATGAGTAAATCCGTCATCAACCCACAGACTTTATTAACCCACATTGAATTCGGAAAAGGACAGCCTGGGTTTCTCTACTTAGTATATGGTGCACAGCAATAGTGTTAGAGCAGAAGGGAGGAATCCTATGAATACTGTAATGAAAAGATCATATTGGATTGTGATTCATCTTGTCTCCTATACAGGTAAGGTATTAAATTTATCACTTATTGTAAAGCCTTCAATACAGAAACATGTTTGAGAATCCCAAGATCTCTAATTCCCAGAGAGGAACTCTGAAGCACGCATGATACACACATTATTGAAGGGGAAAGACAAAGATATCCAGGACACAAAGGGGAAGGATTTTTTTTTCTCTCAAATGCCACAGATCTAGAGAGGGGAAACTCTCTCAAGGATCTCTCTCTCTCTCTCTCTCTCTCTCTCTCTCTCTCTCTCTCTCTCTCTCTCACACACACACACACACACACACACACACACACAGTTAACCGAGTTAGGTTCAGGGAGAGAATAATACATTTTTCCTTATTCAACAAATGATGATCAAGCATCTACTGTAATTCAAGGGATAGCATTGCATAAATGTTAGAAATTTGGTCTCATAGCTAAGACTTGAATTTAAAGCTGTTTTTCTGACACATATTAACTGTGTAACCATAGACGAGTTATTTAATTTCTCAGTATCCCTAACCAATTCTCTAATACCATGTCTTTAAAAAAAATTTTGTATAAAAAAGCTTTTAAAAAATAAAGTAGCTCATACTATTCTTCTGCAAAAGTTAGGGAAATATTGCTTAGAAAATAATATGATCAAGGGATTCAGAACTGGTTTGAAAGCTAGATTCAAAGATCAGTTGTTTGTAGTTCAAGTGCAACATCTCATGATTCCAGTGGGATGCCACCAGGATCTGTGCTGGGCCCTATGTTGTTTAACATTTTATTATCATTATTATTATTATTATTATTGACTTGGATAAAGTCATAGATGGTATACTTATCAAATTTGCATATTACACAAAACCGAGGCATAGCTATCCCAGTCAGTTAGATCACACACTCTGGAGTGAAAGGCTAGAATGTTAAGGCTACATCTGATAGAATGAAATTTAGTAGAGATAAATGGAAAGTCTTGCACTTGGGTACAAAAATCAATTTCAGAAATATAGGATGAGGAAGCATCATTAGGCATCAGTAGTTCTGAGAGTTTTGGTAGACTAAACATTCAACATGTCAGCATGTATTGTAACAGAAAAAAAGCTAATATAAAATTGGGTTGTATTGAGAGGCATAGCTTTCAGAAATTGGCCAGTGGCAGTCCTACTGTATTCTACCCTCATCTGTATGTCAGAACATATATGAGATATTGTCTTCAATTCTCAACAATTTATTAAGAATAAAGGAAAGATAAAATCTAATTCATTATGACAGGCTAAACAGGAATAATGATGAACATTATACTACTTATACCCTAAAGGAATTTATATTTCAAATCTCACCAATATTTAAATAAAGAACAAAGAGCATAAAACTTTATTAATGAAACAAAGTAGACACACACACGCATTGTACTTCAGTGCCATAGTAAATACTCTTTCTCTTGGGTCTTCCTTCTTTCCTTTATTGCATTTTTTCCCCAGGAGATAAAAAGGAATAAATTCAAGACCGGGAGAATGGACAGAGTGGAAGACATTATGGAGAGTTGCAGACAGACACAGACACAGACACAGAGAGACAGACAGACACAGACAGAGAGGGGGACAAAGGAAAGGCAAGGAAGGGAAAGAGGAGAAAAGAGGAAGGAAGGGAAGGATGAATTGTGAAAGGAAGGAATGAGAGAAAGAAGGAAGAGAAAAAGGAAGGAAAGAAGAAAGGAAAGAAGGGAGAGAGAAAGGAAGGAAAATATCTAGAGGAAATGAGAATGAAGTCATCTTCCAGTGAGTTATACAGATCATCCAGTTATTTTCCCCTAATCATATGCATCTTTTACAATTTCAATCAGAGTTGAAAGCTACTTCCTGAAATATTACTAAGATCTACTCCTACTAACTTTGCCCACATATACATTGCTTCCTTTGACTTTGCAAACAAACTCAAATAGCAAGTTCTAAAGCTATTATTTCCCTATTTTCAGATGAGGAAATTGAGGTTCAGAAAGATGAAATGTCTTGACTGTGGTAACATAGCTAGTAAGTGTCAGAAGCAGAAGTTGAACCCAGCTCTTCCTGAATCCTAGTTTTTATTTACTACTCCACACTACCTCTCAATTGGAGTATGTGTGAGATGTAATTTTAGTGAAAGTAATTTTCTTTACTAATCTACTTCCTCATAGATTAGTCCCTGTAAAAGCATATAATTCCCTATTATGTAGTGACATTTTACTCACCCCAACACACATTCTCTCCCTTCTCCCTGAAAACATCTATCCCTTCTCTTCTTAGGGCCAAAATTATTCCTATTCTCATTTTCCTGGAATGTTCCCTGCATGAAAATAAACAAGTTTAATTGTTATATATTAGCATAACTAAGTATGCAAGTGTCCTGATATAGATATTGTTTTTAAATTCTTGGGATGATACCCAAAGTGATCCATTGAGGAAGCTTGGATCTTCTTTTTTTTAGCTGTCACCATATTAATTTGTAGTGACCTACAACCTCTGCCCCTACATACAGAAGACACAGGTATTATTTATATCTCTGTCTCCATCAGTGTCTAATAGAAGTTTTATTAATAGATGCATTCATAAAAGTAAAATGTATAGATGATGGTATGGTAATTAATAGGACCATTGCACTCCATGGTGAATGCACCCTGTATGAAATATTATACTCAACTCTAGGCAACACATTTCAAGTAGGACATGAATAAACTAAAATGTCTATTGAAGGGCAAACAGTCTGGTGAGGGATATGGACATTAGACTACATAAAAATAGTTGAAAAGTTGAAGTATTTAGTTTATGAACAAGAAAACTAAAGAGATACATAATAGCTGTCATATAATATTTGAAAATCTGTCATGTCAAAAAAAAATTCTAAGTTCAGGAAGCTGAAACTACACTGATGGATATAAATGACTCAGGCAGGTTTCAGCACAGTATAGAAAAGAATTCTCTAACAGTAGATCTGTCCATCAATGGATAGTCACCCTGTTGATAGAGAACTTTCTGTCATGGATGTATTAAAAAACAAAACAAAACAAAATAAAACAGTTGATCGATCATCTGTCAGAGACACTGTAAAAAGTGATTGTTGCACTGAGTTAGAATTGAAACTAGATAGCTTATAAAATCCTTTCCAAGAATAAAGTGTTATGATTTTATCAGATCATTGAGATATAGGGTAATTCAATTCAAATTAATAAACATTTATAAAATGCCTATTATGTGCCAGGCATTGTGCTAAATACTAGGGATACAAATTAGAAAAAAGAGAGTTCCTGCCTGTCCTTATGGAGCTTATAATGTAAAAGGTGAAGATAATACAGAAAAAGAGGAAGCAACAAGAAGCATGCAGCATGGGGTCATCTTATTGCATGGAATTAAAACAAAGCAAAGCTGCAGATGGAGGGTGGGGTGAGAAGGAATTTCAATTTCTGCCCTCTATAAAGGAAAGTTTTGGGAGGAATTTAGTACTCTACCCTCCAAGCCTTACCATCAGAATGGAGAAGAGACTGAGGGAGGTGGGAAGGTGTCTGAGTACCCAAAGGTGAATCAGGGGCATGGTGATGAGATTAGAAGTGATCACTTTATCCTTGGAGAAGCATCTTGTTCCTTGGTGTTGAAAACAAGCAGAGTTGCATATGGAGAGTACAGTAATCAGGGGAAGCTTAATGGAGAAGGTAAGACTTGATCTGGATACAGAAGCATTAGGATTCTCATAAAACCTGGATTCTCATGGGTGTAACACTGATTAGCTAGGTAAACTCCGGCAAATCACATACCCTTTCTAGGTCACAATGTTTTTAATTAAAGGAATAGAGTCTTTATCTGGGATGAAGAGGGGAGCAAACATTTATTAAGCACTTGTTTGACGGGAGTTGTATTAACTTTATAAATATTATATCATTTAATATAGTAGGAAATAGGATGCTGTTGAAAGAATTGTTTAAGTTGGAGTCTGAAGAACCGGTTAAATGGATTTTATGATAATTTAGATGAGGTGATGAGAACCTAGGCTAGGATGTAAGCTGTGGGAATAGAGAAGAAATGGACCAATATGAGAGATAATTTAAAGAAAAAAATAAACAAATTTAGTGACTGGTTGCAAAGTGTAAAGTGACTGGATGTAAAGAGCTACATTTAGAATCAGAAGACCTGGGCTCAAATCTACCTCTGTTATTTAATAGGAAAATATTTGGACCTTAGTTTCCTTGTCTTTAAATTGGGGAAAAAGCAATATAATAATAAAATAAAATAGGAAAAAAAATAATTCCCCTCATTACTTTGCAGATAGTATGCCTACAAGTACTTTGAAAATTATAAAGCATTCTAAAAACATCAGCTATTATTACATAGCAGACCTGGTCTAGATAGAAAGAAAGCATTTTTTATGAAGCATTATTCCTCAAAGTCATGCCTGATTGGAATTTATAAAACTGCATTTGCTATAAGCCCATTGTCCTGGGCAAAAGGCCATTATGTCAAAGTTTTGGTAAGTTGAGGAAAAGCTGGTACACAGGATCTGATCAAGGCATCTCTGAGGCTGTAATGATGGTGTCTTAAAAAAGAAACAAAAACAAACAAAACAAAACAAATAAACAAACAAACAAGCAAACAAAAAACAAGATTCTTGGCATGTTCTTGAAAATCTAAGAAGAGGAGACATATGTCCATAGTAGAAATGCAGAGAATCTCACAATTTGGATACATTCCATTAATGAAAAAAAAGCAACCTTGTTGCCTCACCATGCCAGGGATTATGTCATGTTTTACTGTTACTGAAGTGTGAGTCTTGGAAAGGCTGTTTATTGTTTTGTTTTATTTTGTTTTGCTCAGACTACTCTGATTAGAATTAAGGATGAGCTTATACTCATGTTACTCATGTTGGAATGAAGTTTCATATATATATACACATATATATGTATGTATATGTATATATATGTATATATGTACATATATACACATACAGATATACATATATGTATGTATACATATATACATATATGTATACATATATACACATATATGTATATACATATACATATATACATATACATATATACGTATATACATATACATATATACATATACATATATACATACATATATACATACATACATATATATATACATACATACATACATACATACATATATACATATATATGTATATATATACATATATATATATATGTATATATATACATATATGTACTTTTGGAGTGATCACCATGGAATACACAAAAGAAGCTATGGGAGTGGGTTGACTCTGTGAAGGAGATGTAAGACAGGATCATGGTGAAGGAAAGAGTAAGTGATAATTCATTTAAAAAAAATCTTTTTTTATCTGAAAAAGGCGAAAGGAGCTGGAAAAAGAAGTAGCTTGGCTTGTTTTCTGAATGCCTGGTTTGAAAGCCAATGTGACAGAAGAAGTCAGTTTCCTAGTTGGGGTTGGGGTGAGAAGTGAGAGAGCTACAGAAAGTCTGATTCTGATATTACCAAAAGGACATAAGGTTCTACAATCTGAGAAAGGAGAGACATTTTCCCCTAATCTTATTTTTTTTCTTTACTGGTTCTTTTTGTTCTGTTTTGGATTTTAGAAGATAACTCAGTGAAAAATGAATGTTCTCATGCAAGTATCTTTTGAGTGTATCAAGTGAATAGGTATACCACCGGCTTTGTCTGGGAGCCATCTCTCTGACTCAGAGCACCTCGTGTCTCTTTCATTCAGCTTCTGAAAATAGATTGAGCCACTCTGCCAACTCACCTCATGCTCAGAAGCCTACATTAAAACATTAAAGCACAAGGGAAGTTCATAAGACAAGAAGAACAACAAGTGAAAATAACCAAAATGATAAAGGTTTTTACAGTGTCCCACAATCAAGGAAAAAGCAAAAAACTTGAGTCAACCAGGCACATATCATCTTAATATCATTCAAGTGTTTTCCATGTAGCTAATGATGAACTATCCCAAACATTCCCTAACCTATTGCCCAATCCATCTGGGTACATGCTTATGTTTTATGTTAGAGATTATGCTGCAAGTAGGGATATCTTTGAAAGATTCCAACCCCCTTTCCTGAAACATATTGAAGTGATTCAGGAGAGGAATTACATTGTGATAATGATTTTATGATATCGTAAGGCCTCTGTATGGACGGATGATGATTTTTCACTTTTTCACACAGCCATATATAATAGGAAGGCCACTGAACTGTGAATCAGAGAACTATGTTTCAGCCTTCAATCTGCCCCTAACTAGCTATGCAAACTGCAACATTCCCCTTTTGTAGGCCTCATATTCCTCACTTGCATAAATGAGGGTATTGGAAGAAAAATCTCTAAGGTCCATTTTACTTCCAATATTCTGTGCTTCTGTGAATGTTTGACATCATGCTGACAGAAACAAAAATCATATCAGTGTCCCAACATGTGCAGATTTTAAAACTGCCATCCTTCAAATCAATTAAATTCAACAAGAATTTTAAAGTACCTACTATCAGTTAGGCCCCATCCTAGGCAATGAGTATTCAAACACAAAAAATAGAAAAATCTCTGCCCTTTAGAAATTCACTATGTAATAGGAAGGAGTGGAAGGGTGAATAATATGTTCTCAAATCAGTATTATGCAAAGCATAATGGGATGAGAGCAAAGTTGAGGTACAGAAAAAGTGCTAAAAGAAATGTTGGATAAGAGGTGGTTACTTTCAGTTTGGGTATCATGAAAGGGTGCCAGATTATAGTTTAAGAGATCTAAAATGTAAGCTCCTTTGAAGAAAGACTGTTTCAACTGTCTTTAAATCTCCACTAGCTCCATCTAGGCAACATGGGTTAGACGACCAAACATTGGAGTAAAGAAAACTAGGTTTAATTGCTTCCTCTAACATATATTGACTGTGTGATCACGGGCAAGCCACTTAACCATTTAGTGTACCCAAGAAGTTTCCTAAGACTCTAAGTTACAGGTAAGTTGATGCTATCTACCAATGGGGGAAGATTTTATATCAGGTGTTCCCATGCCATTCTGGAACAACACAAACACTCCTCCTCTCTCTAACATCTAGCACAAAGCTTTGCATGTAGTAGGTACTTAATAACTACTTGTTGAATGAATTAACCAAAACTTCTTTAAAACATTTAGATTGGCTTTGTAGTTCTCCTTTGTCCCATCAGAAACTACCTTGCATTTCATTTGTGCAAAAGTTTAGGTTGGCTTAAACTGCTTCTTGTTTGTTCCTGTCACATCTCCATCCTTTACACATTAGCATGCAACTTGATAGGAAATGGGGAAAGTTTGCTACACAACTCACAGGGTTTTACTCTTTTGAAAGGTTTATACATCAGGTATCTAAAGCCTGGCAGATTGTTGAGAAACTGCTTTGAAATTATGCTTTCAAGATCCACTGCCAGCCTGAGGAACATTCTGAATACCTTTCAGGAAGATGACTTCTTAGTGAAGACTCAGCTGTGGAATGTTTGTATCACACTGATGTAAGGTATAAACCTCTCTTTTTTATGAGCTATTCATTGTTTACTTTCCCTTCAGGGATTCTAGAGGATAACTTGGCAAAAGCTGAACTTCCAAGCTTCACTCTTGTTGCCATTAAGTTTTAAAACATGGTATACCGTGAATACTGGAACAGATTTTATTGCTGTCTATAATGGTATGTATGAGTAAGGCATTGGAAAATAATGCTTGTACTACTTTCACATTAGCCTATCATAAAGAAACAGTTCTAAGAGCCCTCAAGGAATTCAGGGATTGGGGTTTTGGCATAGACAATTTTCCATCATGAGTTCTCTTTTACCCTGCTGACTGTAGAAAATATTCATGATGGGTGTGGAGGCTCAGGGTGATTCAAGGGTCTTGTATTCTAATGTGTATCTCATCTTCATTGCCTCTGTCAACATTCAGATGGAAAATTTTCTTTTTCCCCTTATGCAAGAGGTAGCATTCTGCAGTGAAAATAATGCATGATTGTGGGACAGAAGATGTAGGCTCAAATTCTGGCTTTGCTATTGCCAGTTGGATGATTTTAACAAATCACATCTTCTCTTTGATTCTCAGTTTACTTACCTGCAAAATGGGAGAATAGGCCAAAGTCCCATCCACATCTAAAGTTAAGATCCTATTAGTTTATCCATCAAGCTCACTGAAGGGCAAGCCAATAAATATCATCTTACTCTGCATTCTGTTCATTGTGTCACCACACCATGGTCTCTTCAGACTGCATTTGGAGCATTATGCTCGTTTCTGGGCATTACATTTTCTACAGGACATTGACAAGGTACATCAAATCAGTGAAAGGGTGGCAGAGATAGTTAGCAGACTAGAAACCACGTCATATAAGCACTGACGAAAGAAAGCTAGAATGTTTATTCAGGAGAAGGGATTGTTTAGAGGGGACATGATTGATTTTTTTTTTAAGTATTTGAAAGGCTATCACATGGGAAAGGGATGGAACTTATCTTGCTCTGTCCCAGAGGACAGAACAAGAAGCAAAAGTTGGAAGATACAAAGAGATAGACTTCGAATTTAATGTTATGATAAACTGCTGGACAATTAAACCATCGAAAAATGAAATGTTCATCTTTGGGAGATAATGAGTCCCAATTCATTCGAATTTTTCATGGAAAGCCTTGATGCTGACTAATCAATTTTATTATAGAAACAGTTTTGGCCAGGTATTGATTTATTTCTGAAATGCTTTCAAGATTTAGTCTGTGAGTTTGTTTGAATGTTTTTTGTTAATTAATGGATTTTGGGGTAACAATATTTAACAGTTTGGGATGCTGAGAGAAACATCTCACATATTTACTTCTCAATTACAAATTATCTTCTTTCTATATGTATAGAGAATTACCAGGGCTCACAGAAACATACAATCTGAAACCTGGAAGTGAATTCAGAAGCTTTCTAGAACAATTTATATCTGAATAAGAACCTCTTCCTTGATATTCTCATCTTCTGGTCTATCTTTTGCTTTTAGACCTCAAATTTGATGAAACAAACCACATCTTTCCATGGCATGGCATCTTCCCCTGAAAAAAAAATCAACTTCTGGATATGTTCAGTCATTTCAGTCATGTCAAAATCTTCATGATCCCATTTGGAGTTTTCTTGGCAAAGATACTAGAGTGGTTTGTCATTTCCTTATCCAGTTCATTTGACAGATGAGAAAACTGAGGCAAACAAGGTTAAATGACTTGTCCGGAGTCACACAGTTAATAAGTGTCTGGGGTCAGGTTTGAGTCTCCTTAACTTCAAGCCTGGCATTCTATCCACTATATCACTTAGTTTTTCCTTAGATTCATGATAAATATGCCTCACAAATTCTACCTGTTGGTCCTAATTATGTCCTTCAGAAAAAGTAGAATACGATAAATTCCTCTTATGGAATTAAGTCCTTCAAAACTTTGAAGATAATGATTATCTCCACTCTAAATCTTCTCATCCTCACTTCTTTTCAACTGACCTTCAGATTACATTTTCTCTAGTCAAGTTCTTCGCTGGTCATTCTCGTCTGAATCTTCCCCCAAGTTGTTTATGGCATTTCCAAAATGTGGTACCTATCGATCATTATACCCATGCTGAACTGATGGGATCTCATCAAGACAAGGTATGTTATAGAATTATTACCTCTTTCATTAGGCACAGTATGCTTCCCTTAAGGTGTCCTTAAAGAGTGTGATTATATTTTTGTCTGTTTTTGTTTTGTTTGGGGCTATCAGTTTACACTATTGACACATGTGGCTTGGCACTTATCCAAATCCCCAGATCCTCTTCAGATATGTTATTGTCTAGCTGTGTCCTCACTACACTTAATTTATGATATCGATTTTTGGTATCCAGGTATAGAATTTTACGCGGATCCTTATTAAATGCAATCTTTTGTTATTATTATTTTCCCAAGCCTCTGAATATTTTTTTTTTGTGGGAGAAGAATATGAGCACTTAATGTATTAGCTACCCCTCCAAGTTTCCTGTCATCTGAACTTTTGACAAGCATCTTTTATATATATATATATATATATATATATATAGTTGAAAAGCAAAAGAAGGATAGATTCCATGGCACTTCACTGGAGACTTCCCTACATGTTGACATCGAGCTATTAATGTTTATTCTTTGGATCTGTTCATTAAACTAGTTCCAAATCCACCCAACTTAATATTCTTCTAGCCAGTATCTATCTATTTTGATTACAAAAATAACATGACACACTTGGAAAAAATGTGAGAAACAGAGGCATGCTATTTCCATAGCCACTCTACCAATCTAGTTCTCCAACTTAAAAAAAAATAGAGAAGAAAAAGAAAGAAAGAAAGAAAGAAAGAAAGAAAGAAAGAAAGAAAGAAAGAAAGAAAGAAAGAAAGAAGAAAGAAAGAAAGAAAGAAAGAAAGAAAGAAGAAAAAGAAAGAAAGAGAAAGAAAGAAAGAAAGAAAGAAAGAAAGAAAGAAAGAAAGAAAGAAAGAAAGAAAGAAAAAGAAAGAAAGAAAAAGAAAGAAAGAAAGAAAGAAAGGAAGGAAGGAAGAAAGGAAGAAAGAAAGAAAGAAAGAAAGAAGAAAGAAAGAAAGAAAGAAAGAAAGAAAGAAAGAAAGAAAGAAAGAAAGAAAGAAAGAAAGAAAGAAAGAAAGAAAGAAAGAAAAAAGAAAGAAAGAAAGAAAGGAAGGAAGGAAGAAAGAAAGAAAGAAAGAAAGAAAGAAAGAAAGAAAGAAAGAAAGAAAGAAAGAAAGAAAGAAAGGAGGAAAGAAAGAAGTTTAATCTGGATTGACCTGTTCTTGCTGATGTCACATTGCCTTTTAGCGATTAAATTTTTACAAATGACCCCTTAATGATTTGTTTTAATATATTTTTTAAATGTATTTCTCCAAAATAAATGTAATACTTAATGGGCTATGGCTTATAGATTCAAATCTCTTCTCTGTTTTGAAAATTGCAACAAGATTTGTCCCCTATTATCCTAGCATTGTTCAGTTTTTTTTTTCAAGATCTTTCAAATACCAGTAACAGGAGCTTATTAATCATATTGGCTCATTCTTTTAGTGGAATGAAATATAGTGAAACTGAGCCCAATGCCTTGAACCAATCGAGGGTAGCTAACTATTACCTTACTGACACTTCAATTACATAAGGCTTAAATCCAATACTCACCAATTGTGTTCTGTCTTTCTCAGTGCAAAGCTCATTCTCCTAGACAGAGAAAGTAGAAGTAAACTAAAAGTTGAGTAGTTCACTTATGATCACTCCATTCAACCGGAATACTTATATTCTGTATTGAACCCTTATTTTTTCATCCCTTTCCTTTCCCCCATAATATTTATCATCAGCCTTAGCACTTCATGTGATTTAGGGCCACTGATGCAATTTTTAAAGGACTACATGAACTTTTGTTTCCATCCTCTTTTATATGCTATTGCATCCATTTTTAAGAAATGATTTTTATTATACGAATTTTTTAATGAGTTTCTTTTGCATCTACAACCATCTCTTTAGGAAACTTGCCTCTTTGCTCCTCATTGCAATGATTTTTATTCATGTCTTCATAAATTCATTCTTAAAAATTTGAGAATCAGAAAAAAAGACCCAAAATAATACCACACAAAGAAAAACAAGAAAATTTCATTAAATTTGTACACTTGATTTCATCTTAATGCTTCTCAGAACCCTCCCTATGACAGTCTAAGGTCTATAGACCTAGTTCTGTTGTTATTATTGTTGTTGAGTCATTTTCAGTTGTGTCTCACTCTTTGTGACTCCTTTTTGGTTTGTTGGAGTTTTTGCTTGTCTTATTTTGTTTTGTTTTGCAAAGAGACTGGAGTGATTGACCATTTCCTTTTCTGACTCATTTTACAGATGAAGAAACTGAGGCCAACAGGGTTAAGTGACTTGCCCAGGGTCACACAGATAATAAGTGTCTATGGCCAGATTTGAACTCAGGCATATGAGTCTTCCTGACTCCAGGTATAGCACAAGATCCAGTTTTAAGATGAGGCTTAAGTTATTTAACAGATAGAAGAGTAAAGACATAGGAATATAAAACATCTACTGTCATAGGACTAAATAGACCGGCAGAAGAAAAATCCCTGCCTACTCATATACACATATACATACACATACACAGAGATAGAGACATTAAGGATAGCTTGTAGGATCATATCATTTAGACTTGCAGAGGACTTTAGACATTTTCTAAACTGCTTCCAAATTTTAGAGAGAGATAAAGTGGTAATCAGAGAGGTTAAATGATTATCGCTGTGAGAGATGATCTCTCAAAAGTGAGCCTCCTCAGGAGATCTTGTTAATATTTCTTGATTGTTGCTTTCAAGACCCTCCCCCACTCAGACCCTGTTTTGTTTTTTTTTTTGTTTGTTTGCTTGTTTGTTTGTTTTGACAGGAAGAATGGCCCTACTCCCGGCCTGAACTGTTTCCCCTTGGAGGGCTTCTGCCTTTTCTTGTCTCTGGGATAAGAGGGAAGGGGGTTATTGAGGTGAAATTGCAGTAAATTTCTATTTCCTAGAAATTACCTAACTCATGCGAATTTGGCCTTAAACCACCTCCTGATCACCACACCACTGCTACCAGCATTAGGTTTACTAAATAAGGACATGTATGTTTGGATTGGCTATACCCTGTTTCCTTGTTTTGTCTTTGAATTTTCGCGCCTAGGAATGTAAGCCCGCCTCCCCAGCCAGGGAGAGTAAGGGATAGCGGTGGGTGGAGGTTTTTTTGCATTAGGCTATATAATATCATTTTGCTTTCTGTGCCTCGCCTCTCTCTTCCTGGAAGTGTACCGGGGGAGCAGACACCCCTTCTCAAGAGATTGTAATAAAAAGTAACCTTTGCTTCCACCTTGAGAAGTCTCTGAGTTCAATTGATACAGAGTCGCTGTCCCACACATCGCCAAGGTCCAATAGGTAGCCAATAAAAGCGCCAGGATTCCAACCTAGTACCCTTGACTCCAAGTTCAGAACTCTTTTCCACTGTATCCTACTTCTGAATAGAGAACTCACTTTAAAATCATCTCAAGGAAGGGGATTGGATGAAAAGAAGTACAGGTACTGAAATGAACGAATAAATAAAATTAATAAAACAAGAGTTTTTACAAGATACAGAGTTACCTTGTGTTGGCATAGCATATTAAGCAATCATTTTTCACCGTTTATTTTGAAAGCGGCATGTCCTCTGGTGCCATACCAGAGGAAGAGATAAGGCATGAAAACCTTCCTTCCACTCCAGTCTAACCTGCTTAGATCAAAGATATCAACTCCCCCTCAACTTTCCTGCAAACAATGCTTCCTTTTTTTCCCCATCTCTACACCTGAAGGGAGGATACTAGAATATCCTCTCTATTCTGAGCCTCTAGACTACTATCCCCTTCTAAACAGTTGTGGATCTGGGACCTCTCAAGCTCCGTGGCTGCAGGGTGTATATAGCCATTCATACTACTTCCATGAGAAAGGCATCACAAACTACAATCCTTCCAACAATATAGAAGACCACCAAGTCTTACCATATCCTCCATCACAGAACTCTCACAACCAATAGAACTTCCTAGGTGCTTGACTATTGCATTTTAATGACCCCTGGCCAAATAACTTGCCACTGAATGGGGTTGTTCCTTTAGCACAATAGCTTATCCCTAACAAGTATACTGTCTTCCCAGTTAGAATATGAGCTCTTTGATAGTAGGAACTGTCTCACTTTCTAAACACTTTCCCAGTGTTTAGCTTAGGTCTTAGAACATAGTAGCAATTTATTTTTTTTTATTCGTGTATTTATTTATTTAATAAAATCTCCTCCCAACTGTTCACATGGTAGAAAGGGCAAATTTTCTTGCCTCCATACACAATACAACAGAGTGTCTTTCTGGAAGTTTAGAAAAATGAAATCATCTACTCAACAGATGATCAGAATAATAAGAGTACAGATACAATATTTCCCCTACATATTCTTAGCCATTGACACATAATTTCTTCCTTTTTAAAAAAATAAATGGAACCAATTTCTAGAACTCAGTCAAAGTATCTCCCACTGGAAATTATATCAAAGTCTACTGATATTGATATTGGGATGTCCATGCTTGGCATATAGGTCTATGAGAAAAGTCCTAAAATGGAGTGAAAGGACTTGAGTTCAAGTATTAGCTCTACCACTTACCATACTTGACCTAGGGTAAATTATTAGACTTCCCTGAATTTGTTTTTTTTTTAATCTGTTAAATAAGGCTGTTGGATCCATTGAACCCGAAGATTGCTTCCAAACATAATTTAATGACCCTAAGTCACAGACAATAATCTAAGACCATGAAGCAGGAAAGTCTGACTCAAACAGGTGATTTATTTGATCTGACTGCCTGAGGAGTGGCTGCTAAAAACTATGGTGAAATGACCACTGGAGTAGGAATCACGATTTTGAGCCCTGCCTTTGACATCATTTGACTATGTGACCTCTGTCAAATTTCTTTTTGTCTCTGGCCTTCAGTTTTCACCTCTTTAAAATGAGGGGATTTGGGGGCAGCTAGGTGGTGCAGTGGATAGAGCACTGGCCCTGGAGTCAGGAGGACCTGAGTTCAAATCTGGCTTCAGACACGTAACACTTGCTAGCTGTGTGACCATGGACAAGTCACTTAACCCCATTGCCTAGCTTAAAAAAATAAAATAAAATAAAATAAAATGAGGGGATTTGATCAAATGGTCTTTAAAGTCCCTTATAACCCTAACATGAGATTTTAATGAGTCTGCTGTTGCACATGTTTAAACAGTAGTTTTATTATAGTGTCAATTCTACTAGAAGGAGAAATTTTAGTAATCATTTCCTCAAAATCTACACCAGAAGGCTTTCAAATCTATTGGGTGATAAGCAGAGAAGAAACTCTCAAGCAGTAGCATGAATGATGCTATAAACTTTTTACCCCATGGGAGGATTAGTAGCCCAAGTGAGTTTCTTAGTCACTCAAACTAAGTGATTTTCATTTAAGACTCTAGGAAATGCAAAATTCTATAATAGCTGAATAAAACTGATTCCAAGTTCCGTTTGGGCATGTGTGTTATCTGTTCTCCAATTAACTAACCAGCCTACCTGTCCAAAGTGAGGGAAAAGGTAAAATGGAATTGCTACTTTTGTGTATCATTTAGAACAAATTGATGACAGCAGAAAGCACAGCTGCGATGACTTTGCTCACCGGAGATTAGTTAGACAAGATCTGGACGTAGATTTTAAAATCTACTGCTACTTTCGTCCTTCTCTGTCTTTTTTCCTCCTTCTCTCTCTTACTTGCCTACAGATATAATTAAACCTTAGCAGACAGATTTACAAATTGAATAGATGAATACATCTTGGGCAACTAAACCACTTTCCCCAACTTTCTACCAAGACCGTAACCCAAATACTTCTGCACTTTTCTGTGCTGTGTTATGCTGTATAATGCTTCTATTCTATTCTGTTCTGTTCTATTCTTGTATATTTGTCGCTTTTAACATGGTATTTTGAGACATAAGAACAGTGCCTTTGTGATAGTATATCTAATTATGTTTCTAGTATTTTTTCCCCCTTCATTTATTAAATTGAAAGAGAGTGCTGCTGATCTCATAGGGTTTTGGGGATCTGTGAAGAGATAATTTTGTATTTCCTAGAAAATTCTCCTCCATAAATGCCCATATATAGTTTATTAATCTGTCAGAGTAGACTCAAGGTATTTGGATCTATGACATCTTAAAGGAATTAAAGGAAGTCCTCCAGTTTGTTGGCCTCAATGGAAGACTTATGAAAGGTCAAGAATTAGAATTGTAAAAATGAAATGGTATGAATGGATCACAATCTGCACAGGTAGAAGGGCTAGGGCAGCTAGGTGGCACAGTGGATGGAATATCAGTCCTGGGGTCATGAAGACCTGATTCAAATCTGGACTCAGGTTTTTACTAGCTGTGTAACCCTGACCAAGTCACTTAACCTTGTTTGCCTCAGTTTTCTCACCTATAAATTAAGCTGGAGAAGGAAATGGAAAACTACTCCAGTATCTTCGCCGAGTAAACTCCAAATGGGGTCACGAAGAGTTGGACATGTCTGACATGACTGGACTATAGATTTTTGGTAAAGTAGTGACCTTTTAGGGCAGCTACGTGGCTTAGCGAATAGAGTGCTAGGACTTCACAAAGAGTCATGACTGAAAACAATTGAACAACAACAGTAGGGTACCCAAACCAATAAAACAGTGGATCTAGTGAATAAATGAAAATACGTGATGACTAACAGCTCCTTCCTTTCCTCTATTGTTCTGATGATCAATGTACAGAAACTTGGGAAGTCATTGGTTGTTAATAGGAGGAGAGTTTTAAAATATAAAATACAAATTCTTATCTTTGTCACATGCTTCAATTTTACTTTTTTTTAATTTTTGATGTGTTTGTTTTCATGCCAGATTTCTAAATCTGGGGCTCCCCTGCTTAAGGTGAGGGTACTTTAGCACATTTCTCTGCTTAATTGTCTTGTGAATACATAATGATGTGTTTCTTTTTTTCCTTTACTCCTTGATCTTTGGCAAGAAAAAGGTCTAAAGAAAATTATAACAGTTTGGTTAGGTGCAAAGGTTCTTTGGCTTAGTGTTCTCTAAAATCAAAACACAGCAAAGGACCAGATATCTTCTGAATCAGAGCCATTTGTTCACCTAATATTGGCTTATTAACTAATAGGTCCAATAAATTGGGTTAGGCACTTGGTAAGGGGGGTGAAGTGGTGAATAAAATTATATAATTTATTCTTGCTGACCTTAAGGTACACATAATCTAAAGGCACCTGGTTTTTCTCCTTAGCTTAAAGTCACTTTTATGATCCAGAAAAGTGGTGAGAACTTACCAAAAGAGAAAATACTCATTGTGGGTAAAATAAGTTTGTCAAAAGACACAGAGACTGAACAAGAAGACTTGACAAGTTCTGGAAATATATCACAGAATTACATAACTTCAAATTCAAAGGAACCTCAGAGGTTATTGAATCCAACCCACAAGTTAAGAGCAATGCTTTCTATAACATTTCCTACAAGCAGTCATCTTATGTTAGCTTAAAGGATACCAATGACAAAAAATTTATCTCACAAGGCAACTCACTCAATTTTTTGGATCATTCTAATTGCTAAGAAGTTTTTCCTTACATCAAACATAATATATTTCTGGGAAATTTTCACCTTGTTCTGTCTTTTGAGGAGAAGGCAAGTATAATTCCCTTTTTCATATGAAAGCCCTTCAAATACTTAGAAACAGTAGTAACATTAGAAAGAACACATGGATCTGAAGTCAGAATATAAGTATTCAAAAGCCAATTGTGACACTATCTGTGTAGCCTTGTGAAAATTATTTAACCTTTTAGGACCCATTTCTTCAACTGTAAAATGCAAGTACATGAGATGGTCTCTGAGATTGCTTCCAATACAAAATCTATGATCCCTTTTGGTTAGGGTCCTTCAAGAATATGTCTCCACCCTCACCACTCCCCAAGTCCTTCAAGTGATCCTTGTGTGGCATGGTGTCCAGCTTCCTCATCATCCTAGTTACTTAACTGTGAATAGGCCTTACGTCATCTATGTCTTGCCTAAAAGGTGATGCTCAGAGCTAAAGTACTATAACAGCTATGTCCTGATAGCTGTTTAACAACTTGCTCTGGAAGAAATGCACTAACGACATACTTTTAAATTTAATTGACATTATTGATATTTTCTCTTTGGGCATAATGCCAGAGTGCTCTCTGAGGTTATTGGAATAATTCACAGTTCTACCAACAGTGAAATAGTGTCTCAATTTTTCCACAACTCCTCCAACATTGGTCGATTTCCTTTTCAATCATTTTAGCCAATTTGATAGGTGTAAAATGATACCTCAAGGATGATTTAATTTCCAGTCCTCTAATCAATAATGATTTGGAGCATTTTTTATACCCTTTGACCCAGTGATATGACTACTAAGTCTGTCTCACAAGATAATTAGGGAAAAAGTAAAAGAAACTGTATGTTCTAAAATATTTGTAGCAGCTCTCTTTGTGATGACAAAGAACTGGAAATTGTGGAGATGCCCATCAATTGAGGAATGGCTAAACAAGTTGCAGTATATGATTGTGGCAGAATACCATTGTGCTGTAATAAATGATGAGCTTGATGAACTTAGAAAAACATGAATAGACTTGCTCAAAATAAAGAAGAGCCAAATGAGCAGAACCAAGAAAATGTGTATACAGAAACAGTAACATTGGGTTTTTTAAATTTTTAAAAAATTAATCAATTTATTTGTAGTTTTCAACATTTACTTCCATAAGCTTTCGAGTTTTAAATTTTCTCTCCCTCTCTCCCTTTCTCCCTCTCCAACATGGTGTGCAATCTGATATAGGCTCTACATATACATTCCTATTAAATATGTTTTCATATTAGTTATGTAGTAAAGAAGAATCAGAACGATTGGGAGGAACCACAAGGAAGAAGAAACAAAGAAAAGAAAAACCAAAAAATGGAAGAAAAAAATAGCAAATAGTATGCTTCGATCTGCATTCAGATTGCATCATTCTTTCTCGGGATGTGGATAGCATTTTCCATCATGAGACTTTGGAGATGTCTTAGATATTTGCATTGCTGAGAAAAGCTAAGTCTATTAAAGTTAGTCATCACACAATGTGGCTGTTACTGTGTACAACATTCTCCTGGTTCTGCTCACTCCACTCTACATCAGTCCATACAAGTCTGTCCAGGTTTTTCTGAAGTCTGCTTGCTCATCATTTCTTACACCACAATGGTATTCCATTACATTTATATACCACAACTTGTTCAGCCATTCCCCAACTGATGGGCATCCCCTCAATTTCTAATTCTTTGCCACCACAGAAAGAGCTACTATAAATATTTTTTTAGATGTGGGTCCCATTTTTATGATCTCCTTGGGATACAGCCCTAGAAGGGCTATTGCTGGGTCAAATGGTTATACACATTTTTATAGCCTTTTGGACATAGTTCCAAAGTGCTCTCCAAAATGGTTGGATCAGTTCACAACTTCACCAACAATGCATTAGCGTTCTAATTTCCTCATGTCTTCTCCAACATTTATCATTTTCCTGTTCTGATATCTTAGTCAATCTAATAGGTATGATGTGGTAACTCAGAGTTGTTTTGATTTGCATTTCTCTAATCATTAGTGATTTAGAGCATTTTTTCATATGACTACAGATAGCTTTAATTTCTTCATCTGAAAATTTGTTGTTCATATTTTTTGACCATTTATCAATTGCAGAATGACTTGTATTCTTATAAATTTGAATTAGTTCTCTATATATTTTAGAAATGAAGCCTGTATCAGAGATATTGGTTGTAAAAATTCTCTCCCAGTTTTCTATTTCCCTCCTAATCTTGATTGCATTGGCTTTGTTTGTGCAAAAACTTTTCATTTTAATGTAATCAAAATTATCCATTTTTCGTTTCATAATGTTTGCTGTCTCCTGTTTGGTCATGAAGTCTTCTGTTCTCCATAAATCTGTCAGGTGAGCTATACCTTACTCTCTCAGTTTGCTTATAGAATCAGCCTTTATAACTAAATTGTGTATCCATTTTGACTTTATTTTCATATATTGTGCAAGATGTTGCTCTAGGCCTAATTTCTGTCATACTCTTTTCCAGTTTTCCAAGCAGATTATGTCAAATAGGGACTTCTTATCCCAGAAGCTGGGGTCTTTGGGTTTATCAAACAGTAGATTACTATAGTCATTGACTACTATGACTTGTGTACCTTACCTAATCCACAGATCCACTACTCTATTTCTTAGTCAGTGCCAAGTAGTTTGGATGATTGCTTTATAATATGATTTAAGATCTGGTATGGCTAGGCCACCTTTCCTAGCATTACTTTTCATTAGTTCCCTTGACATTCTGGAACTTTTGTTCTTCCAGATGAATCTTCTTATTATTTTTCTAGCTCTATGAAATATTTTTTGGTAGTTTGATTCGTATGGCACTGAATAAGTCAATTAACTTAGGTGGAATTGACATTTTTATTTTATTACCTCAGCCTACCCATGAGCAACTGATATTTTTTTCAATTATTTAGATCTGACTTTATTTGTGTGAAAAGTGTTTTGTAATTGTGTTCATATAGTTCTTGGGTGTGTTTTGGGAGGTAGATTCCTAAAATATTTCATAATGTCTACATTACAAATGGAATTTCTCTTTCTGTCTCTTGCTACTGGGCTACATTAATAATAGGTAGAAATGCCATTGATTTATGTGGGTTTATAGCAACATTGTTTTAAGAACAACTTTGAGCAACTAAATGATTTTGACTGTAATCAATACCCAAATTAACTACAAAGGACCTATGAAGGAAGATGCTATCTTCTGTATCTAAAAAACACGTAATAAATAGAAGTATGTATAGAATTGTTTTATGTGTATGTACATATGTGCGTGTGTGTGTATTTGTGTGTATTTATCCATTATGTAGCTAATGGTAGCTATCTCGAGGGTAGGGGGAGGGAAGAAAAAAGCTACATGATAACTTATTATATATTTAAAAGGAATAGCGAGTTGTGCATAATAGATTTGCCATTTCATGTGCAATCATCCTTTTTTTTTCCTATTCTGCTATGTTATGGAAATACTTGTTTTATTTCTTAAGTTCATTAATGCATATATATATATATATATATATACACACACATATATATGTATACATATATATACACACATATATATGCATACATATATAGATATACACACATACATGTACACACACACAGAGACACGCACGTGCATATATATATGTATATATAAACAAATATTTTCTCTATTGTTGTCTTAAGTCTGGAAAATCAACAAAACACAAGTCTTGATTTATAGTGTTTCCCAATATGTGAGGTGTAAACATTCACAATGAAAATTTAACATTCTGCTCTTACATGTTGATCCTAGCTATCCCAACACATCCCTGACTATAAATTCTGACTGTACAGACCTATATATTGCAAGAAAAAAAAAGGCTTCCTGAATCTTTTAAATTTTTTTTTATTGTTGCACTGTTTATTTAATCACTTAAGAAGATGGATCACACTGCACTTATGCTGGGACAAAAATATCGTAATCCTGAACACAAGTAGGTAATACGAGTCTATCTGAAATATTCTTTCTTTTTTTATGAACTAGTTGCTGACTACTTTACTATCAATGTTTGAAATCTAGGGTTTTTAGAATTTTAACTTACATAAATAAAAAATTTTGAAAGTTCATTTTAATTATTTTTCAACACGCGTGAATCCTAGAAAGAAAACACAATGAGAAGTACTGTACTGGCTGGTCTCACATTGCCACATCAAATAATACATATTGAGACCTTTCAAATTTAGAAAACTAGATGATGACATGAAACAGAAAGGTAGAAAAATTTGCCACCCAGTAATTGTTCCAGTAAAGATAAGTGAATATTAACTCACTAGCCCATTGCTCAAGACATTTTTGTGTTATTTCACCTTCAAGCTTTCTGCCACTCTCACATTTCTTACATTAATCACTGGAGATTCTGTTTTTCTCCCACACCCCAAGGATGTGTTTATTTCAGACACCTACTTTCATAATCAACTTCTTGGAAATGCTGCAAGGGAAACTCAAACCAGCAAGATGAGATGAGATACATGAATCAGACCAGGACCAAAACTTGAGAACAATGAAAGGGGTCAACTGTAACTTGTAGACAAGATGGTTGAGCAAGGAGGAGATCGTAAATATAGTGATAATTAAAATCATTTTACATAACACAGAAGAAAATAGATACAATCGTTTTATGTAACACAGGAGAAAATAGAGAATAGAGAAAATAGAAACAGAAGTAAAAGAAAGGTAAACAAAGAACTTAAGTGCAATGACTTTTCAGAAAATGCTTCTCAGAAATGTCCTGAGTCGTAATCCTCCAACCCCTCCATGTCTAAACCTTAGGAACTAGCTAAGAAACTAAAAAGGTTTGCAAGAAAACAGTGCATACCAGAAGAATACGATTGGAAAAGTTAGAAAATAAGGCCTGATATCATGACCAAACACAGTCTTATTACAATAGTTTCCCAACTGGTCTCCTTCACATTCAAAGGGAAATATACCTTGTTTTACCCTATGGATCTGGAAGAAAAGAGAGTAGATGGGCTAGAAAGCAGCCACAAACTTACAAGCCTTTAGAAGGGAAATAATTAGCAATCAGAAGCAGATTTTCACTAAGGATAAAAGAGAAAAATAAAAAAATGATTAATAAAAACAGACAACTCCTGATTGAGCAGAACAAATATTTTGAGTAAAAAAAAATAGACCTGTCTTTGATAACTTCTGACTGAGGGACCTCTGTCAAATTTCTTTCTGTCCTTGGCTTTCATTTTTTATGTCCTTAAAATGAGGTGATTTGATCAAATGGTCTTGAAGGTACCTTACTTTGAACAAGTGTTTTCCAACAAATAAAACTGTGGCATAATCGTGTAAGTATGGCGAAAATGTTACAAATATTATTTAAGAATCAAAGAAACAATAATAAATTTACTCCAAGAACCTCAACAATTGTTCAGAAAATCACTTCAAAAATAAGCAAATCTAATTAATTAGAGACTATCAATCCTGAACAAAATTCAGATACTCTGTAACAGTATATTCTCTAAAAAGAAAAGTTACAAGAGAACTGGAAAATAAACATTCAAAGATAGAAAGGAAAAAAAAGTAACTTTTTTTTGAAAGGCCACACAATTGGAAAACCACATAAAAGTGCTATACAACAAACTATTCTACCTGAATATAGGATACATAGAGATAATTTAAATATTACAGAGCTTTCAAAAATTATTAAAATGGACCTGAATACCATACATCAATAAAAGATGCCAAAATTTAGATAGAAGAAATCCACAGACCACCAATGGATAGAATTCCAAAGTTTAACTAAGAAATGTTGGAGTCAGACTTCAGAACTACTATATATATATATATATATATATATATATATATATATATATATATATATATATATATATATATATATATAAAGATTTCACATTTTAGAGGAAAAAAAATCCTACAAATTCCAGGGAAAACAAAATAGCATTAATGCATGGACACCAGAAATCAAAGAAAAATTTGGAACATGGCATTTTGAAAAGCATATGATATAAGGTGGTTTCCCAAATAACATACTGCAAAGCTTAGCCTAAGTAACCAAAAAAAAATCATCAATTCAGTAAAAGGGAAGAATTTTAATCATTCTATGAAAATAATGAAGAAGTATATAGGATATGCTACATGTAAGCTGTCTACTAGAAGTATGCCAAATATATTCAAACTTGACTATGTGTATGGATATATCTATGTTTGTATTAATATATGCATTTATTGTATGTAATTATGTATATTTATATGTGTGCATATATATATTAATAATTACCTACATACTTTGCTTTTCAATATTAATTTTATTTGTATGTGTATGTATAGGTGTGTATCTGAAAGAGTCACAAACTTAATAGTAACCCTAAATGTGAATAGGTTACATTTTACAATAGGAATGATGGAATCATCACACTTGGACATATTAGCCCTAAATGTGTGTAAGGAGGAACTGCTATAGAAATGGTAGTAAATAAAACAAAAACAGGAAAAAAAGCTGGATTGGTCGTAAATGGAGTAAATTTGTATTGAATATATAACACTTATGAGAATGGTGAGGGACCATAAACGCAGATTCCAAAAGTGTGGGGAAAAAAAATCTCAAATCTAATTTGTATAGAACAGGGACTTTGGACTTTGAAAGCTCTGGAGAGACTCAAGAATAAGATCAATGTACTTGTAGTTAGACCAGGAGAGGCTAGGCACCCAGGACTTCAGAGATTCCTCAGATTTGTTTTTGTAACAACACCTCACCAAAAAGTAAAGCATTGAATGGAGGCTGTCCCTGGTGAAAAGTTAAATTCTGGAATTAAAGTTGGAGAAAATAATGAATCAAACAAAACACTTATTGGTATCTAAAATTACTGTATATCTAGATATTCTCCACTCTCTAAAAGAAAGTAGAAATAAACAATGTAACAACTACAAGTAGTAACTTGAAGGAAAAAAAATAAAGTGACTTTTTTTAACCACATCAAGACTACACAAATAATTAGAAAAAACAAGCAAGAAGTTAAAACATCAAGAACAATGATAACATGAAATTAAAACTCTGGAGGACAGACTTGGAAGAACAATAAATAGCATAGATGAGTAAATGGTTTACCTTACCAAGTAATGGATATCCCTGAAATGTAAACTAGACCAAATAGAAATCAATGACATCAAGACTCAGCAAGAAATGTTAGAACAAAATTTAAAAAATTCAGTCACTAGAAGAACAAATTATGAATTAAGAGATAAAAAAAAATAACCTGAAAAAGCAAATCAAGGAAAATATTTTGAGAATTAATAGTCACCTTAAAACAATAATTAAGAAAATAACAGTCTACTTTTCAAGAAATTGTAAATGAAAATTCCCCAAATTTAGTCAACTCATGGGGCAATGTGAAGATAAAAATAATTTACCTATCAGCTTAGCTAAAGAAACACAAAATGAAAAGGTCCAGTAATTTCCAAAATCTTGATCTATATTGAATGAAAGGGGAAAAAAATTCTGAAAAATACAGATAGAAGCAGTCCAAGTACCAAAGAAGCAGAGATAGGATCATACAAAACTCTCTTGGAAGACAGTATGTCAAAAAGGCAAAAAAAAAAAAAAAGATAGGGGCTTACAACTGAAAATAGCTTATTCTGCAAAGCTGACTATAACCTGTAGAGGAAAAAAAAGTCTATAATAGAATAGAGAACTTTCAAGCATTTCGGATGTAAAGAGGAGAGTTAAGTTGAAATTTTAAAATACTAACAGAAGAGTAAAGAGACATTTAGAAAGGGAAAAAAATATTTATGCAATTGGAAGAGGATATATGATATTATAGTGTTAATATCCTAATAGGAGTAGAAACAAGTTTTCCTTCAGAACCTCAAAGTAAAAACATTCAGGTTAAGCACTGAGGGATTCAATAAGATAAATAGAAATCCTAGAGGTGGATTGGTTTTGTTCTGAAATTTTGAATGGGGGATTGGAAAGAAAATGGAGTTTAAAAGGAATACAAAAATGTAGAAAGGAGCAACGAAGGAGTGAAATTAGCTATTTCTGAAAATTAGGGTCTTTGAAAAGAATAATACATAAATATGGACAGGGGAGGCAGGAGAGCATTAAATTAACTTCACTCATCTGAAATAGCTAAAAAAAATTTTGAACACACATATACCAGGAATAATTTAGTGTAGAAATGCACTAAAATCAACAGAGAAACAAGGGGAAATTTTTTGTTTGTAGTGATTAAGAGGGAAGTAATGCTAAATAACCATAAGCAAAACAACCTCATAATGAAGAAGAAATTAAAAAAAAGAGAAAAAAAGGAGTGGGAAGAGCAAAAAGAATCTAAATGGGTGTCCATCAATTGGGGATTGGCAGAACACATTACGGTATATGAATTCAATTTAATACGTTATTCCATTTTAGAAATGATTACAGAGAGCTCTTGACAGGATAAACTAAAGTGAGCAAAAGTAGGAGAGCAGTTTATAAAAGGGCAAAACAACATTGTGAAGTGAAAAGAACCCAAATAATACAGATATGGAAAGCACAGCATTGCAAGAAAAACAACTTTAAAAAGCTTAGTAACTCTGATCAATACAATATGTCTCCAGAGGACCTAGGATGAAGCATGTTTCCACCTTCCTGATAGAGAAGGTGATGGACTGAATAAATAAATTTTTTTGGACACAAACACAATGTGGATTCATTTTACTGGACTACACTTATTTGTTACCTTTTTATTTTCTCTTGGTTTTTAATTGGGGATAAGAGTTTGTGCAACAGGAAGCAATAGTGATCCCCCTGCACCCTAAAAGGATCGGTGAGACATTTTAATACATAAAAGAAGATAGCAGGAAGGTCAAAAGAAAGTGTAAAAAATCAGGACAGTTCTGAAAATAATGTGTGGAATTTATTAGGTATTTTAAAAAAACAAGCTATATAAATATTCACGGTTTCATATAAAATCCTCAATTTGTCTACTGAACATATACCAAAGGATATAAAAAGACAAGCAAAAATAGATGTGCACAGTGTTAATAGTGAGATTCTGAGGTACTAAGTAACTCAATATAAAGTGAGTGTCCATTGATTGAGGGATGATTTTTAAAAGTATTATTTGAATGTAATAGAATATTGTTAGACAGGAAGAAATGAGGAATATGAGAAAATAAAAACAGAAGGTTTTATTTTGTTTTGTTTTGTTTGATGAAACATTGTACAACAAAGTATGGAGACCCAAAATAACTCTATACATAATGATTAAATGATGTAGATGAAAACATCATTATGCCAGTGACAAACTCTAAGTAATGTAAAAATCATCTGAGAGCAGATAATGAGATGTTTTAATTGTCATTATTGTCAGTGGTGTTCCTTCATTCTCAAAGATTACCATAACATCACGGAGTGATATCTTAACTTGGGTGTGAATTGGTTTTAAGTGAGGCAGAATTGTGCAAAGTCATCAGCCTCACTCTCACTTGCAGAGTCACCTAAGCCCAGCGCAAAACAAAAGTCAAGATGACTGGCGATGGACTGAGATGCAATGTCTTTGATGTCTGATCAAGCTGTATGTGCTCCTCAAGGCCTGCTTCAGCTGCTTTTATGGTGTTTGGAACAAATTGTTTTCATCTGCCCATTCCACCATGGCATGTCTCCACACACTTGGGGAAGACATCACCCTAACACACTGACTGGTTTGAGGTCTGTCGGTTACCCTCAACCTGGCTTAGCCAGCTGCAGAGATAGTTTTACTGTGCTGTGGCTGCTGCACATGCTACAGCTTCTTGGAGCCACAGGTGAGAGTTGGTGGCAGGTAAACAGCAAATGTGAATGAGCAACCATGAAAAAGGCTTGGCAAGCCTTGCATTAAAGGTATTAGTTGTTCCTGAACATATGTACATTCCTAATGAGATGTATCTTCTTAGTCACAGCAGAGGCAGGAGATTATTAGGATAAAAATTTGTATACATAATCAGATGTCATTAGATGAAGAGTTTTTTCTTAATTATTTTTCTTTGTCACAGAGGAAAGTTTAGTCTGGGGGTCTGCAGTCTGTGAAATGATTACTATAGAGACAAAAGGAATTAATGAAATGCATTTAGAAGAAAACATACATAAGCAAAAAATATAAATGTAAAATTAACAGTTGATCAGTCCCAATCAAGAGATATCAAGCAAGTTATTTCACTTTCTGTGTGTTTTCTCATCTGTAAAATAAGGCATGTAGACTAGGAGACCTCTGATGTCCTTTCAAGTTCATGATCTGTGATCTGATGATTAGTGATAAGTAACAAGTTTAAAAAATTATTTTTATTTGTTCTATTGGTATTAAGCAGTAGAAGTGATCATTGGAGTAATAGCATTGAAAACACTTACCCCATTGGTCTGCTGGGGTAAGATGCCTCTGCTTACTTAATGCAGTAGGGAGATTGGCCAAGAGCAAATTAAAAATTAATGTATGCATTTCTATCTATTTAAAGATGCTAAATGGATTTCATGTTTGGGGAATGCTGCATAACTGTAGTAGTGATTAATGTTAGATGTGTAATTTTGGTGATATATAAGCCAAACATCACTAACTGGATACCATATCCCATAAGATTATTTTTTACCCCACTGTGCTATTTCCCTGCCAGCAAAATCTTCATCATCCTTCGAAGCTTTCTTTAGTCCTGCTGTTCCGACTTGTTGCAACTGTTCCATGCTGGCATAAAGATGAGTGAAATATTTAATTAAAAACAGTTACATGTAAGAGTATGTTCCAGGATTCTGTGCTCTCTCCAACTTCTACTACATGGTTCCCATAGGATCTCAGATACTAGTCCAAATCACTATGAAGTCAAAGTTCCAGAGGTTAAGGCAGGGGAGAAGAGGGATAGGACACCATGTTAAATGGCCAAATGTGCCGAGATTCTCAGGGTTAGCAGTATAAGGTCCTCTGTGGCCAATGAAAGGAAATTAAATGTGAAATTCAAGAAACGAGACCTGTTTAACCCCAATGGACTATGTAGAAAATAATCATGAATTGCCAAATCTGGAAAAGGAATCACAAACAAATTATAACGTTATTTTTTTTTTCATTGAAATGATTGGCAGAGTTTTATTCTAACCATCAATCAGTCTACAAACATTTATTAAAATGACAGATTTAAGATTAGAGGAAACAGTTTTACTCCTAAAATTAAAAAAAAAAATGAATGGTGATAAGATGAAATAATATTATCATTAATAACTGAGATTTATGTAGAACTTTATAATATAAAAACAAATCTGCACAGATCAAGCGAATTGGACTGAGGGTCAAACGACCTGGATTTGACTCCTATTCTTCAATTTACTATCTGTGTCATGTTTGACAGGCATTTTCCCATCTCTGAGAAACAGTTTGCTGATATGTAAAATCGCTAAGATTTCTGAGGTTCCATCCAGTGTTAAATTCTGTGAACCACAAACTGAGAATTAGTGGTAAGATGCAATGGATACTGGATAACGTGGGGCCATGGACTCATAAGCAAGAAGGGATGTAGTTAAGGCCTCCTATCTCCAGTTGAAGATTACACTGGAGTAGAGTGGAGCAGCTAGGTGTTGCCATAGTACACAGAGTTCTGGGCCTGGCTCAGGAAGAATTGAATTAAAATCTTGCCTCAGACAATTATTTGTTGTGTGACTTGAGGCAAATCACTTAACCCTGTTTGCCTCAGTTTACTCATTTGAAAAATTAGATGGAGAAAGAAATGGCAAACCACTCCAGTATCTTTGCAAAGAAAACCCCAAATGGGGTCAAAAAGAGTCATACATGATTGAACAACAACACTAGTAGAGTAGAAAAAAGAAAATAAAAAGAAGGATCACCCCTCTTTCACATCTAACATTTTTTCCCCTCAACCAACTGATTTTAAGAGAAGGGAACAAAAATAAATTATGAAAAAAGTATATTTTACATGAAAATTAATCCTATGACATCTGGATGAGTCAATTGCAGTTGCTGTCATTTCTGAAATTGGAGGGATCATGAGAATTTAGATTGAACTGAAGACAGATAGAATTATCACCTAAGTCATGGTTCTTACAATGAATGTCTGCCAAAGTGACTGGCTCTATAGATCTTGTGTTATCTTAAGATGCAGATGAGTCATTCCATGAAGGAGTTGACATATTGCTTTCTATCTGAAGTCTAACAAGGACATGAAATTGAACAGGCACAGGGAACCCCTTGCTTTATGGAATTGTTGAACTGATCTTAGCTTGTGACTGAAATCAACAGACTGATGACCTCTGAGATCACTGAGTCAGAAAAAGCTGTCACAGTGGGAGAACACAAGAATTCTGGTAATTCACTTTCCCTGCCTCCACCTCCTACAAATTCATAAGTCAGGTGTGTGTTTGGGGGTTGGGGGTAGGGGCAGGGCATGTTACAAATACCCAGGTTCTAATTCTAGTTCTTCCATCAAATTATTTGAATTTGAGTAAACCATTAAACCTTCCCTGTCTTTCAAATGGTGTTGATAAGGGGTAATTCTGTCCCAAATAGAGACAAGTAAAATAGTCTGTCCTTGCAAAGGAAAAGAATATCTGTCACTGGAGGTTATTAAGCACAGACTTGAATACCACTTTGTCAGGGAGCTTGCATTTTCAGTTTGAGATAGGACTTTGGAATAGATGAACTCTAAAGTTCCTTTTGACACCAATATTCTATACTATAGTGTCTTTCCTACCCATTCCATAGGACTCTTGTGGAAAAAGGAAATTAATAATAATAATAATAATAATAATTTTACATTGTGCCTACTATGTGCCAACCACTTTACAAATATTATCTTAATTCAAAGCAGCCCTGGAAGATAGGTGTTATTAATATCCCTATTTAACAGTTGAGGAAACTGAGGCAAACAGAGGTTAAATGCCTTGCCCAGGGTCACATAGCTATTAAGTGGGTAAGGCTAGAATTGAGCTCAGATCTTCCTGACTCCAGCTTGATACTCTATCAATTATACTACCTAGCTAATGAATCTCAGTGTTTTTGAAACAGAATAAATGGCTAATCTAATATGAGAATCTTACTTAAAGCACCTTAGGATGAAATAAATAAATATGTGACACCTGAAGGCATACAGCTCTCTTTTTAAATTTTAAAATTTTTTTTTTAAATTTTATTAATTTATCTTGATTTATCAACAATCACTTCCATATGCTTTTGAGTTGAAAATTTTTCTCCCCTTTCCTCCCCACCATCCTTCCCAAGATGGCGCACAATCTGATATAGGCTATACATTTACATTCTTATTAAACATATTTTCACATTAGTGAAGTTGTAAGTAAAAATCAAAACCAATAGGAGGAACCATCAGAAAGAGGAAACAAAATTCAGCAGAAGAGAAAAAAAATGATAACGATTCAACTTCCGTAGTTCTTTCTTTGAATGTGGATAGCATTTTCCATCCTGAGGCCTCTGGAGATGTCTTAGATCCTTGTATTGCTGAGAAGGGTTAAGTTTATCAATATGAGTCATCGCACATCGTGTCTGTTATTGTGTATAAAGTTCTCTTGGTTCTGCTCACTTCACTCAGCATCAGATCATACAAGTCTTTACAGGTTTTTCTGAAGTCAGACTGTTCAACATTTATTTTATCACAATAGCATTCCATTACATTCATATACCACAACTTGCTCAGCCATTCCCCAATTGATGGCATCCTCTCAATTTCCAATTCTTTGCCACCACAAAAAGAGCTGCTATGAATATTTTTGTACATGTGGCTCTTTTTCCCATTTGTATGATCTCTTTGGGATATAGCCCTAGAAGTGCTATTGCTGGGTCAAAGGGTATGCACACTTTTATAGTCCTTTGGGCATAGTTTCAAAATGTTTTCCAAAATAGTTGGATCATTTCACAACTCCACCAACAATGCATCAGTGTTCCAATTTTCCCACACCTTCTCCAACATTTACCATTTTCCTGTTTTGTCGTGTTGGCCAATCTGATAGGTGTGATGTGGTACCTCAGAGTTGTTTTGATTTGCATTTCTCTAATCAATAATGATTTAGAGCATTTTTTCATATGACTATAGATGGCTTTAATTTCTTCATCTGAGAACTGTCTGTTCATATCCTTTGACCATTTATCAATTGGGGAATGGCTTGTGTTCTTATAAATTTGTCTTAATTCTCTATATATTTTAGAAATGAAGCCCTTACCAGAGCGACTGGTTGTAAAAATTCTTTCCCAATTTTCTACCTTCCTTCTAATCTTAGTTACATTGGCTTTGTTTGTGCAAAAACTTTTCAATTTAATGTAATCAAAATTATCCATTTTGCTTTTCATAATGTTCTCTATCTCCTGTTTGGTCATGAATTCTTCTGTTCTCCATAGATCTGATAGGTAAACTATTCCTTGTTCTCGTTTACTTATGTATCAGCCTTTATATCTAAGTCATGAACCATTTTGACTTATTTTGTATATGGTATGAGATTTGGGTCTATGCTAGTTTCTGCCATACTCTTTTCCGGTTCCCAGCAGTATTTTTCAAAGAGGGGGTTCTTATCCCAGAAGCTGGCGTCTTTGGGTTTATCAAATAATAGATTACTATAGTCATTGACTACTGTGGCTTGCATATTTAACCTATTCCACTGATCTACCACTCTATTTCTTAGCCAGTACCAAGCAGTTTTGATGATTGCTGCTTTATAATACAATTCAAAATCTGGAATTGCTAGGCCACTTTCCCTTGAATTTCTTTCCATTAGTGCCTTTGATATTTTGGATCTTTTGTTCTTCCAAATGAAACTTGTTACTATTTTTTCTAACTCTATAAAAATTTTTTTTTGTAGTTTGATTGGTATGGCACCGAATAAGTAAATTAGTTTAGGTAGGATTGTCATTTTTATTATGTTAGCTTGGCCTACCCATTAGCAACTGATGTTTTTCCAATTACTTAGATCTGATTTTATTTGTGTGAAAAGTGTTTTGTAATTGTGTTCATAGAGTTCTTGTGTTTATTTCAGAAGGTAGACTCCTAAATATTTTATAATGTCTACAGCAAATTTAAATGGAATTTCTCTTTCTATCTCTTGCTGTTGGGCTGGCATATAGCATTCTTAAATGAAAAATAATGTTCCATTTCACAGGTCCTCAAAATTGTGTGCAACATGGTTATTGAACATTCTGATTTTCTGAGATTGTATTAAGAAATTAGTTTTTAAAACCTTCAATTTTACTTTTATAGGAAGCAATGTAAAATTAAGTCTGAAATCTGAAAAGAAACTCCTCTGTTTTAAACCAATCTAGAGTAGATTTTAAAAATCCAGCAATGACTTTGAGGAGTTATGTCTAATCTTTCTTACAAAACTACCTGATTAACTCAGAGACCTGAGATAGATAGATGCCTTTGACCTCTCCCAGCCCTAACTGACCGCAACTCTAAAATAAAAAGTTTGGATTAGATGATCTCTAAGGACCCTCCCACTCTAAAAGTCAGTGTATCTATGACCTTTGTGCAACAAATACAAGACATTCTCCTTCTAAATCCTCATTTTCTAGCTACTAAGGTTTTTTAAAAAAATTTCCCAGGACCTTGTAATGATTTTCAGAGGTGTCAAAAAATTTCTTAGCTCCTAAATGCCATGGGAGGAGACTATCAGCTATGTATTGTAATGAATTATCCATATTTAATTATATAGATATGTCAATTTTATATTTCCTTAGACTAGCAATTCAAGATTTAAGTTAGTCTAGTGAAATCTATCATTTGATCCTTATCAAATGAGAGTATTTATATAAAGTATTTTGCAAACCTTAGTGCTATATAAATGCTACTACTACTAGTACTACCACCACCACCACCACCAGCAATACTACTACTACTACTACTACCACCACTATTACTACTATATTCCCCAAATGAATCACCCAATCCAAGGGAACATTCTCTTTCTTGTTTCCATTTCTGTCATTGTGCTCAAGCTATAAGACCTACCTATAATATTGTTCTTTCTCTCCCTCTCTTTCCTTGCAAATCTGGGCTTAACTGCCCTATTCTTTTACATAGACTTCCCTGAACCTTCAGCTAATGTGTTTTACCCTCTTCCATTTATGCCTCTCATAGTAATTAATGTCTATAACATTTGTTCAATGTGCTAACCTTCTACATTTAATATTGCTAGTTAAATCATCTACATATCTAAGCAGGCATAAGTACAATGAATGAAATAATTCCTACCCTCTGGGTGCTTCTTTTCTTGCTGTGGAAAATGCACTTGTAAGTATGTGTATAGACACACACACATACTTATGTTTATCTATATGATATTACATATGTACATGTATACCTGCTTACATATATATAATATATATGCATATATCATATACATGCACACACTTACATATTCACTTTTTGTTTTCATAATAAGAATATAAACCCCTTGAGAGTAGGGACTGTTTCATTCTTTCTATTTGTATTCATTCAGTTTGGCACAGTGCCTGGAACATAGTAAACATTTAATAAATATTTTATAGAGTGATTTTTTCCATAGAGAAAGCATTTAGGAAGCCAAAGTATGATCAGAAGTCTGCTTGGTGACTTAAACAGGATCAGAGTGAGAGAAGGTGTAATGTATGAATGATTGAGTTAGACACTCTCATAAAATCTCAATTGTTTACCCACCTACTCTATTGTGGACAACATAGATTCCAACTCTGGAAGAAGTGTTTCATTTGTTCTATGGCTAGTAGATTCTCTAGCAAAATAAATAAAGGGGTCACAACAGAAAGTGGATTATCCTCATGGATATGAAGCATGAAGAGGAGTTTGGGGGAAAAAAATTAAACAACCCAGTTCTACTGCACTCTAATGAAGTGGTACATATTAATCTGTAAATGGTGGCAATCCATTGGCTGTGAATGAAAGCATCCATCCATTCATTTATCAAATACAAATTGAAGATTTCCTACTGTGTGTTCATGGAAGTATAGAGTGCTGAGGAGATATAATGTGAGAAGTTGAAAGGCAAAATATTGTAGTAGAAAGAACAAGAGCCAAGAAAACTGACTTAGAATCTCATCTCCACTAATATGTGACATTGAGCAAGTCATGTAACTTTAATGAGCTCATTTTTTTCCTCATCTCTTTTTCACAAGCGAGATGGTAAAATTAATAGATCCCTCCCTTCCAGTTTCAAATCCTGTAATATTTCACTTTAACTTTCTAAGCCTCAGTTTCCTCATCAGTTAAATGGGAATACTAGCACAGCATTTACTTCAGAGTTGTTTCCAAAGAAATACTTTGTAAACCTTAAAGTGATATAAATTTTTTTTTCATTTATTTTGCATTTGTTTATCTTATTATTTACATTTATAATCTCATTCAAAAATGTTATATTTTATCATTTCAAAATGACTTGCTTTATCATTTCATTTTACTACTTTTATCACTTGTGTGGCCCATGGTCCTTCACTTATACCGGAAGAAAGTGTGACAATGTAACAGTTTTTTAGGAAGGGAGTGCAATATCTGAGACATCCAACATATGTCACTGTCTTGGAGCTGTTTAGCCGAGTCACCTTCTCGGTTTTTATTCCATGGTCAGGAATGGTCTTCCTAAAGACTGCAGTATCCTCAGAAGGCAACTGCATTGATCACCAGCACTTCAGTATTGGTGGTAAGAAATATGGAATAACGAATGTCCAGAAGGTCTAACCAAAATCATTATAGGAAATTGATTCGACTTGTTCAAAATACTAAAATTAAAAAAAGTACCATCTCTAATAAGTATATGAACAAACTATTTCTGAGATTTCCTTCCTTAATTCATGGTCCCTTGAATTCACAGAACTGACAGACAACATGTAGTGATCACATTGTTTATCATGGGTAGATAATTTGGAAAGGAAATAGATTGAGGAATTTACATGGTTATATCCATCTCCAGTTTTAGTGATCTCTTAACCATTTCCTATTTGCCTCCCTACAACTTTGGATACGACCAGAGGAATTCCCCTTTTGCCTAAATGCCCAAATGCCTATCTATCTATCTATCTATCTATCTATCTATCTATCTATCTATCTATCCTCTAAAAGAAATAGGGAAAGTGAATGTCTCACCTAATTTTGGGGCCATAGATTCAAACCAAGGGCATGCAGGGAAAATGTTGAGGGAAATTAGTTTTCCTTTTAACTCACCTAAATACTATTTATAATAGCTAACAGTACTGAGAAATAAAGATCCTCTTTCCAAAAAGTCGCAGTCCATAGACTTCTCTTCCAACACTGATTTCTGGTTACCTCACTCTCCAGGCACACATCTCCTGCCTTCCTCTCTTCTCCCCCCTGAATATTCTTCAGTCAAATGACACTGGCCTTGCTTCTCTATGAACAAGACACTACATTTATGGACTCTGGACATTTTATTTATCTATCCCCCATAGCTGGAATGCTTCCCCTATTTTTCTCCTGAATTTCCTGTCTTCCTTCAAGTCCCAATTAAAATGCCATCTTCTACAGGAAGCTTTTCTTAGCCACTCAATCCTGGTACCTTCTCTCATTTAATTATTTCCTATTTATGCTGTGTACAGCAATTTGTACATATTTGCTTGCTATCTCCCCTATTAGAGTATGAGATTCTTGAGGCAAGGACTATCTTTTGCCTCTTTTTATATCCCCAGTGCTTAGCACAGTGTTTGGCACATAGAAAGTGCTTAATAAATGCTTATTGGCTGACTGGTTGTACTGCTGGTTCTAACTTCTCTTACAGCATAGTTTCTTTTTTTTTTCTTTCTTTCTTTTTAAGGCAGTTGGGGATAAGTGACTTGCCCAGAGTCACACAGCTAGTTAAGTGTCAAGTGTTTGGTGTGAGGCCGGATTTGAACTCAGGTCCTCTTGACTTTGGGGCCGGTACTCTATCCACTGCACCACCTAGCTGTCCCTACAGCCATAGTTTCTATAGCCACTATCCTAGCTGCTCTTTCTTTCTCAAGGAACCTCAGAAGTCTGAGTCCAAGGTAAATAGAAAGAAGACAGGAAGTGAATCTTGGCTGCCATAGAGTAATACTTTGTCCCTCTTTTTGCTGGCAAGTGAGATCTTTGTGTTCTTAAGGGACACAATCTCTACCCTCAAAGAGCATCTAATTCAACAGGGTGTTAAGATATATGTAATGTAATGTAATGTAACAAATATAATAAGAAAGTTGTATGCAAAAAATGCATAAAGGTACAAAGTGTGTGCCATGTAAGTTGTGAGAAGAATGATATTTATAAGAAATTGAATAAATCCACTGAAAATTCCACCAAGGAGTTTTAAAACAATAATTAATAATTTCTCAAACTGTGATCATTTACACTGACTGAATAAATCCATGAAAAAGCCTTTATTAAGAGCCTGTTATGTGTGAAACATGATGTGCTGAGGATGGAGGTACTTTGGGAGCATTACAGTGCCAGCAACATGTTTTCCCCATTAACTTTTAAAAATAAATTTATAATGATATATTCCTTTTTCACATCACTTAAATTTCCCCTGTATCCCTGTACCTCCCCCTCTGAGAGCCATCCCATATTATACAGAATATTTTTAAGTCAAGGAAGAATCAGAAAAACAAAATAATAAGTAAAAATATAAATATACATGCAATGTACTAAACACATGACTTTTTATCTATTCAAAGGAGTAGGGGCAATGTATCTTTTCATATCTTTTCTTTGGATTTGTGCTTATCCTCTATAATTTTGCCTCATTCACTTTCAAATTGTGATTCCTGTTCTGTTTGTTGTAGCCATTGTGTATATTGGTTTCTTGACTCTGTTTACAGTTTTCTACCTGCTCATGTAAGTTTTTCCATGCTTCTCTGTGTTGCTCTGCTGTTTCTTAAGACAGTAAATATTCCACTGTATTTATGTAACACAATTAGCCATTCCATAATCAATGGAGCAGCTAGGTGGTACAGGGGATAGAGTACCAAGCCTGGAGTCAGGAAGTTTCATCTTTCTGAGCTCAAATCTGGCCTCAGCTACTTACAAGATCTATGACCTGGGGTTAATCACTTAACTCTGTTTGCCTCAGTTTCTTCTTGTGTAAAATGAGCTGGAGAAGGAAATGGAAAACCATTCCAGTATCTTTACCAAGAAAATCCCAAATGGGGTCACTGAGAGTTGGACACAACTAAAACTACTGAGTTACAGCAAGCCAATGGGTATCTGTTTTGATCCCAGTTCTTTTCTCCTACAAAAGATGTTGCTAGCAATAATTTAGCATATATGCAAACTTCGTTCTCATCAATTACCTCTTTCAGGTATACTCCTATTAGTAAAATCCTTTGGTCAAAGAATTTAGATATGACAGTCACCTAATTTACATAATTCCAAATTGTCTTCCAAAATGACTGTACTAAATCAAAACCCATTAGCAATGTTCTCAGCAGTATTCCTTTCTTCTT
The DNA here is from genome assembly GCF_003287225.1 of Phascolarctos cinereus. NCBI lineage: Eukaryota > Metazoa > Chordata > Mammalia > Diprotodontia > Phascolarctidae > Phascolarctos > Phascolarctos cinereus. The sequence goes on along the minus strand of NW_027555958.1, from coordinate 308,647,125 downwards.
TTGATCCCTCCACCATTGATTATGCCCATCTTTTTTCACTCACTGAGGTTTAAAATATTATTATATATCTACTTCTATCTCTATCACATGCAGTGATTTTTCAAGGTGAAAATTGGCTTATTTTACCTAATTTTACTACAGATTTTCCCCCTTCACTTTCCTTTACCATAGTGAATTGTTGTTCATCTTTCATTTCTTTTTTTTTTAAATTTTATTAATTTATTTTGATTTTTCAACACTCACTTCCACATGCTTTTGAGTTTAAAATTTTTCTCCCCCTTCCTCCCCACTACCTTCCTTAAGACAGTGCACAGTCTGATATAGGCTATACATTTACATTCCTAGTAAATATATTTTCACATTAGTGAAGTTGTAAGTAAAAATTAAAACCAATAGGAGGAACCATCAGAAAGAGGAAACAAAACTCAACAAAGAGAAAAAAATGATAGCAATTCAGCTTCCATATTTCTTTCTTTGAATGTGGATAGCATTTTCCATCCTGAGGCCTCTGGAGATGTCTTAGATCCTTGTAATGTTGAGAAGAGTTAAGTTTGCCAATATTAATCACCGCATAATGTGGCTGTTATTGTGTACAAATTTCTCTTGGTTCTGCTCACTTCACTCAGCATCAGACCATACAAGTCTTTACAGGTTTTTCTGAAGTCAGCCTGTTCATCATTTCTTATAGCACAATTACATTCCATTGCATTCATATACCACAACTTGCTCAGCCATTCCCCAATTGATGGGCATCCTCTCAATTTCCAATTCTTTGCCATCACAAAAAGAACTCATCTGAATATTTTTGTATATGAAGGTCCTTTTCCCATCTGCATGATTTCTTTGGGATATAGCCCTAGAAATGCTATTGCTGGATCAAAGGTTATGTACATTTTTATAGCTCTTTGGGCATAGTTCCAAATTGTTCTCCAAAATGGTTGGATCATTTCACAACTCCACCAACAATGTATTAGTGTTCCAATTTTCCCACATCTTCTCCAACATTTGTCATTTTCCTGTTTTGTCATGTTGGCCAATCTGATAGGTGTGATGTGGCCCTGAGTTGTTTTGATTTGCATTTCTCTAATCAATAATGATTTAGAGATTTTTTCATATGACTATAGATGGCTTTAATTTCTTCATCTGAGAACTGTCTGTTCATATCCTTTGACCATTTATCAATTGGGGAATGGCTTGTGTTCTTATAAATTTGCCTTAATTCTCTATATATTTAGAAATGAGCCTTTATCAGAGAGACTGGTTGTAAAAATTCTTTCAATTTTACCTTCCTTCTAATCTTAGTGCATTGGCTTTTTTTGCAAAAACTTTTCAATTTAATGTAATCAAAATTATCCATTTTGCTTTTCATAATGTTCTCTATCTCTGTTTGGTCATGAATTCTTCTGTTCTCCATAGATCTGATAGGTAAACTATTCCTTGTTCTCCCAGTTTACTTATGGTATCAGCCTTTATATCTAAGTCATGAAATTTTGACTTTATTTTGGTATATGGTGTGAGATTTGGGTCTATGCCTAGTTTCTGCCATACTCTTTTCCAGTTTTCCCAGTAGTTTTCTTCAAAGGGTGGGTTCTTATCCCAGAAGCTGGGGTCTTTGGGTTTATCAAATAATAGTTTACTATAGTCATTGACTACTGTGTCTTGCATATTTAACCTATTCCACTGATCCACCTCCCTATTTCTTAGCCAGTACCAAGCAGTTTTGATGATTGCTGCTTTATAATACAATTTAAGATCTGGAATTGCTAGGCCACCTTCCCCTGCATTTCTTTTCATTAGTTCCTTTGATATTCTGGACCTTTTGTTTTCCAAATGAATCTTGTTATTATTTTTTCTAACTCTATAAAATAATTTTAGTTTGATTGGTATGGCACTGAATAAGTAAATTAGCTTAGGTAGGATTGTCATTTTTATTATATTGGCTTGCCTACCCATGAGCAGCTGATGTTTTTCCAGTTATTTAGATCTGATTTTATTTGTGTGAAAAGTGTGTTGTAATTGTGTTCATAGAGTTCCTGGGTTTGTTTCAGGAGGTAGACTCCTAAATATTTTATAATGTCTACAGTAAGTTTAAATGGGATTTCTCTTTATCTCTTGCTGTTGGGCTTTGTTGGTAATATATAGAAATGCTGATGATTTATGTGGGTTTATTTTATAGCCTGCAACTTTGCTAAAGTTGTTTATTATTTCAAGTAGTTTTTTACTTGATTCTCTAGGATTCTCTAAGTATATCATCATGTCATCTGCAAAGAGTGATAGCTTTGTTTCTTCTTTGCCTATTCTAATGCCTTCAATTTCTTTTTCTTCTCTTATTGCTAAAGCTAAGTTTCCAGTACAATATTGAATAACAGTGGTGATAATGGACATCCTTGTTTCACCCCCATCTTATTGGAAATGCTTCTAGCTGTCCCCATTACATATAATGCTTGCTGAAGGTTTTAGATAGATGCTATTTATTATTTTAAGGAAGACTCCATTTATACCTATGCTTTCTAGTGTTTTTAATAGGAATGGGTGTTGTATTTTATCAAAAGCTTTTTCTGCATCTATTGAGATGATCATGTGGTTTCTGTTGGTTTTGGTGTTGATATGCTCAATGATGCTGATAGTTTTCCTAATATTGAACCAACCCTGCATTCCTGGTATAAATCCTACCTGGTCATAGTGTATTATTCTTGTGATAAGTTGCTGCAATCTATTTGCTAGTATTTTGTTTAAAATTTTTGCATCTATATTCATTAGAGAAATTGGTCTATAATTTTCTTTCTCTATTTTGACTCTTCCTGGTTTAGGTATCAACATATTTGTATCATAAAAAGAATTTGGTAAGACTCCTTCTTCACCTATTTTCCCAAATAGTCTATATAGTATTGGAATTAATTGTTCTTTAAATGTTTGATAGAATTGCATGTAAATCCATCTGGCCCTGGAGATTTTTTCCTAGGGAGTTCATCAATGGCTTGTTCAATTTCTTTTTCTGAGATGGGGTTTTTAAGTATTTTACTTCCTCTTCGTTAATCTGGGCAATTTATATTTTTAAATATGTATCCATTTCACTAAGATTGTCAAATTTGTTGGCATATAGTTGGGCAAAATAATTCCTAATTATTGTTTTAATTTCCTCTTCCTTGGTGGTAGCTTCACCTTTTCATTCTTGATACTAGTAATTTGGTTTTCTTCTTTCTTTTTTTAATTAAATTAACCAAAGGTTATCTATTTTATTTTTTTCATAAAACCAGCTCTTAGTTTTATTTATTAGTTCAATAGTTTTCTTAATTTCAATTTTATTAATTTTTCCTTTGGTTTTCAATATTTCTAATTTGTGTTTAGTTGAGGATTTTTAATTGTTCTTTTTCTAGTTTTTTTAGTTGTATGCCCAACTCATTGATCTCCCCTTTTTCTATTTTATTTATGTAAGCATTTAGAGATATAAAACTTCCCCTAAGAACTGCTTTCGCTGCATCCCATAGTTTTGGTATGTTGTCTCATTATTGTCATTCTCTTGAATGAAATTATTGATTGTTTCTATGATTTGTTGTTTGACCCAATCATTTTTTAGGATTAGATTATTTAGTTTCCAATTATTTTTTAGTCTTCTCCATGGCCCTTTATTACATATAATTTTTATTGCATCATGATCTGAAAAGGATGCATTTAATATTTCTGCCTTTCTGCATTGGATTGTGAGGTTTTTATGCCCTAGTACATGGTCAATTTTTGTATATGTGCCATGTACTGCTGAGAAAAAAGTATATTCCTTTCTATCCCATTCAGTTTTCTCCAGAGGTCTATCATACCTAACTTTTCTAATGTTCTATTCACCTCTTTAACTTCTTTCTTGTTTATTTTGTGGTTAGATTTATCTAGTAAGAGGGGGGTTCAGGTCCCCACTAGTATAGTTTTCCTGTCTATTTCTTCCTGTAACTCCCTGAAATTCTCCTCTAAGAATATGGATGCTACACCATTTGGTGCATATATGTTTAGTAATGATATTACTTTATTGTCTCTGGTGCCTTTTAGCAGGATGTTATTTCCTTCCTTATGTCTTTTGATTAGATCTATTTTTGCTTTTGCTTTGTCTGAGATCAGGATTGCTACCCCTGCTTTCTTTTCCCCTTAGCTGAAGCATAATATATTCTGCTCCAGACTTTTACCCTTACCCCATATATGTCACTTTTTTAAAAATGTGTTTCCTTTAAACAACATATTGTAGAATTATATTTTTTAATCCATTACACTATCTGTTTCCGTTTTATGGGAGAGTTCATCCCATCCACATTCACAGGTGTGATTACTATCTGTGTCTTGTTCTCCATCCTTTTCCCCACTGTTTATGTTTTTCTTTCTCCCATCTCCTTACCCCCCCACTAGTGTTTTGCTTTTGACCACCGCCTCCTTCATTCCCTCCTCCCTTCTATTATCCCTTTTCCTTTTCTTCCCCTTTACCCTTACTGCTTCTTCCCTCCCTTCTATCCCTCCTCCCTTTTCTTTCACCTTTTCTTTCCTACTGCCTATAGGGCAAGTTAGTTTTCTATACCTAACTGATTACGTTATTCCCTTTTTGAGCCAAATCTGATGAAAGTAAGGTTCAAACAACGCTCCCCCCCTTCTTTCCCTCTGTGTAGTAGGACTTTGTGTCTTTTCCTCTAATGTAATTTACTCTTGTCGTCCTCCTCCTTTCTCAGTACATTTTTCTAAGATCAGATTAATCCACTTATTTGGATCCATTTAACCCACTTGACTAGATTTTTTTTTCATCGTTACATCAAAGTCAACTAATATTCAACCTCTTTATGTATACTCCTTTAACATAGAGAACAATGCAGTTCTCAAGAGTTGCAAGCGTCATCTTCCCTTGTAGGGATATAACCAGTCAACCCTTGCCAACAACATATTATATCTTTCCGTCCTGTTTACCTTATCTTTCTTGAGTCTTGTACTTGGAGATCAAATTTTTTGTTGAGCTCTGGTCTTTTTATGAGGAAGGCTTGGAAGTCCCCAATTTCATTGAATATCCATCTCCTCCTCTGAAAGATAATGCTCATTTTTGCTGGGTAGTTGATCCTTGGCTGCAATCCAATCTCCTTTGCCTTTCAGAATATCATGTTCCATGCTCTGCATCTTTTAATGTAGAGACTGCAAGATCCTGTGTAATCCTTATTGTGGTTCTATGATATTTACATTGCTTTTTTCTAGCTGCTTGCAACACCATCTCTTTCATCTGGTAATTCTGAAATTTTGCTACTATATTCCTTGGTGTTTTCAATTTAGGATCTCTTTCATGTGGTGAGCAGTATATTGTTTCTGTGGTTATTTTCCCTTCTGCTTCTAGGACTTCAGGCCAGTTTTCCTTTATGATTTCCTGAAAGATACTGTCCAGGTTCTTTTTTTCATCATGATTTTTAGGTAGTCCAATAATTTTTAAATTGTCTCTCCTGAATTGATTTTCCTGGTCAGTTGTTTTACCAATGAGGTATTTTACATTTTCGTCCATTTTTTTTCCTGTTTGACTGATTCTTGCTCTCTCATATAGTCATTAGTTTCCATTTCTCCAATTCTAATTTTTAACAGATTGTTTTCTTCTGTTAGTTTTTGTACTTCCTTCTTCAATTGGCCAATTGCATTTTTTAGGGACTCTTCTACCCTTCTCATTTGACTCTTAAAACCTTCCTTGAGCTCTTCTAAGAAGGCTTTTTGGTCTTCAGACCAGTTCATATTCCCTTTTGATGTTGCAGATGTGGGTTTGTTGACAATGTTGTCCTCTTCAGAATTTCTGTCTTGATCTTCATTCTTCTCATAATATGACTCTTTGGTACGTTTCTTTTTACTTATGGTGTTTCTTTATTCCCTGGCCTTTAAATAGATTGAGCTCTCCTGCTGAGAAACATAGGGCACTGACCCAAGCTTCTTGTGTTGGGAGCCTAGGTCTTGGTCACTGGCTTTGTGTGCTGGGGCCTCTTATGTTGACAATTGGAGGCTATAGGGTTTTAGCAGCTTAACTTTTGTTGGGCTGGAATCAGCAAGACTGGAGTTTTCAGGCAATTCTAGGTGGCCTGATTTTCCTTTCCTTTAGCTTTCTTCAGCTCCCTTTAGATGTTTATCTGCCTGGGGCCCCTTGCAGTGATGCCTCCCTTGTTTCTGCTAATGCACTGGGAGATTCCTTTGCAGTAGAGTGTCGAGGCACCTGGCAGTTTTCTGAGCTGGTTTCCACTGTTTCCCCCACCCTCACTGAGGCACTTGGAGGTCCAGATGTTGGTGTTTACCTGCTCTACCACCGAGGCTTCAGGATCTCTTCCTGGTTGACCATTGGAGGCTGTAGGGTTCTGACAGCTTACCTGGTATTGGGTTGGAATCAGCAAGGCTGGGATTTTAGGAAGACTCTAGGTTGCTTTCTTCAGCTCCTTTCAGATGAATGCTGCAGGGTGCTTATCCACCTGGGGCCCTATGTAGTGCTACTTCCCTTATTTTGGCTGAGGCACTGGGAGACCTGTTTGCTGGGCTGCTGCACTGCTGCTCCCCATCTTTCTTCTAGTTCAGTTGTTCCAGGGCTTTTTTCTGGGGTAATATTTTCTGGATTTTCAGAGGTTGATATGGTAGAGTGAGAATGACTACCTTTTTACTCTGCCATCTTGGCTCCCAAAAGTGAAACTCCCATTTTTATTTCTTAAGAGGACCAATGACATCATAAGGTGAGGTCTTCATTTATGTATGAATTGGATGTAAGTGAAGCAGAGTTGTGCAGTCATCAGCCTCACTCTCCTTTCCAGAGTCATCATGGGAAAAAAATCAAAATGACTGTCAATGACCTAGGTTGCAGGGAATTACCTTGTCATCTTCAATGCCTGACCAAACACTAAGTACTCCACAGTACTTGCTTCAAGATGTCTTCATGTACATTGGAATAAATTGTTCTGGTCTGCCCATTCCTGAGATGTTCAGGGAAGACTAGTAACTTTCATGTGAAAACTTGGGAACCCCTTCTCAGTGCTGCTTATCCGTCTTTAGCATCTACCTTCACCTAACTGTGGTTCCAAGAATCTGTAGCTTGTGCAACACTGACATCCTGGCAAGCCATCTTGGCAGACTGTGGAAACAAGATTGAGGGTAACCAATAGTCCTCAAACCTGTTAGTGAATTAGGGAATATCTACCCCAAACATATAAAGACTTCTACATGTGGATGAGAATCATATCGATTAATCCACACCCATCACCCCACTACCTCAAGCTAGCATTTCTGGTTTTTTGCCATGCATTTCAAGCTCTAAAATATTCTAGGACCAAACCATTACCAAAGAGTTAAAACTTGTAAAAGCATGGTGATGCAAAATCCATTTCCCAGAATCAGTCCAGGAAATTCTATGCAGAAAGTGTGTTGACCATGGAGAATGGAGAATAACATTGATGTTGCATGGAATTGTTGACATGTTGTCGTTTGTGGTTGTTGTTATTGTTTTTGCTTTATCGCTCACTCTCTGTGCAAGATTCTTACCTCTACTTACTTGCCATGGATAACAGTGGCAAAATGTTGATGTTGTAAGGGATAAAAATCATGTCTCCAGGAGCTATACATGTGTCATGTGAGATGTCTGTAAGGTATATTGAATTACTCTAACAAGGTAATGGAGTTAAAAGTGGCACAGATTCAGATGAAATACTAGAAATCAGGGGAAAATTGTCCTTACGTAATGAATGAAAAGCAGCAAGGCTATATCTCTGAGGTGCTTTTTCAGTAACACTTTTTTCCCTACGACATTAGCAGAGGTAATCTAGTAGATGGCCTTACAGTGCCTTCTTTGGAATATTTAAAAATTAACTTTGAACTGCCGGCTGGACTACAACCCTGCATCCACTTTCACTCTCAGAATATTACCTTTCTGCTCTCTGTGTGTAGGTGGAGTGGAGTGTTTCAAAGTTATTCTCTATCAATGACAGGTTGGAAAAAAGCTTTCAGCTGTGCTTTGACTCCATCTGCCTCTCTTTTCATCAGAGATAGCTATCATGGGCTCCTCTGAAATCTCTGGGTCATATACACTGATGAGATTCTAACGTGGGCATTCGTATAAGTGGCAAAAGTTTGTAAATGCCAGCTGATAGATATTGAGGTTATTTTTGTTTTTGTTGTTGTTGTTGTTTTAGCAGGTGGGGGACAGCTCTACCTCTCAGTTATTGTTAGAGAATAAATAACATCATCTCCCTATGGCATTAATATGCCTAGATAGAATTCGAGTCTCTTGAATTGGGGACTTTTTCAATTTTCTCCTTGTATACCAATGGCTAGCAGTGTCCAGCACATGGTAGGCCTTTAATACATGTTTGTTATTTATTGATAGGTTGGCTATTGTGACTGATAACATGGTTAGTATTTCAATGCAGCTACCTCATTAATAAGTCATTTTTATAAACAAAGTAAAGAAAATGTGTCTTCTATCAGCATTCAGGCTCCACCAGTTCTTTCTCTGGAGAGCCTTTTATCATAAGTCCTTTAGAATTGTCTTGTATCATTATATTGCTGAGAATAGCTAAGTTATTCATAGTAGATCATCATTCAATATTGCTGTTTTTGTGTACACTAGTTCTGCTCATTTCACATTGCATCGGCTCATGTAAGTCTTTCCAGGTTTTTCTGACATCAGCCAGCTCGTCATTCATTTTTTTATAACACAATAATATTTCATCGCAATCATATACGACTTGGACAGCCGTTCCCCAATTGACAGACATTCCCTCAATTTCCAATTCTTTGCCACAGCAAAAAGAGCTGCTTTATATATTTTGTACATGTAGGTCCTTTTCCTTTATTAAAAAAAAATCTTTGGAATATAGAACCAATAACAGTATTGCTTAGTCAAAGAGTATGCATGGCTTTATGGTCCTTTAGGCATAGTTCTAAATTGCTCTTTGGTTGAATCAGTACACAACTTCACAAACAGTGCATCAGTGTTTTAATTTTCCCACATCTCCTCCAACATTGGTCATTTTTCTTTTCTGTCATATTAATCGGTCTGACAGGTATATGGTGTTAGTTCACTGATAATTTTTTCTTGAGTAACCAGTAGCAAAGTTACCTCATCTTTCTGGGAGGTTTGTCTTTTAAACAAGAGGATTGAATTTTATGGCTTTTGAGGTCCATTCCAAATCTATATCTGTGATTTTAGAAATTTGAAACTCTCATTTATTTTTATTTTTTAGTTTAATAGTATTTTATTTTTCCCTCAGATACGTCACGAAAAATTTTAGCATTCATTTTTATAAGATTTTGAGTTTCATATTTTTCTTCCTTTTTCCATTTTCTACCCTCTTCTGAAAATGTTAGGCAGTTCGATATAGTTTATACATGTGCTATTATGTAAAAAAAAAAAAAATTCCGTATTAGTCACAGTTGTGAAAGAAGAAACAGATGAAAAGGAAAAAAACACACACACAAAAGAATAAAGTAAAGGAAAACATATACTTCAAAATGCATTTGGTCCATCAGTTTTTCATCTGGTTATAGATAGTATTTTCCTTCATGAGTCCTTTGTATTTGTTTTGGACCATTGGTTTGCTGAGAAGAGCTGAATCATTCATAGTTAATCATCACACAATGTTGCTGTTGCTGTGTACAATGTTTTCCTGGTTCTGTTCACTTCACTCAGCATCAGTTGGTACAAGCCTTTCTGAAGCTTTTCTGAAATCTGCCTGTTCATCATTTCTTATTGCACAATAGTATTCTATTACATTCATATACCATTGATTGTTCAGCCATTTCCCAATTGTAGGGCATCCCCTCAATTTCCAATATTTTTCTTCCACAAAAAGGACTGCTATAAATATTTTGCACATATAGGTTCTTTCCCCTTTTTATGATCTCTTTGGCATGCTAGTAGTGGTATTACTGGATAAAAATGCATGCACAATTTGGTTACCATTTGGACATAGTTCCATATTGCTCTCCAGAATGAGTGGATCAGTTCACAACTCCACTAACATTGTATCAGTGTCCCAATTTTCCCAGATCCTTTCCAAAATTTAGCATTTTCCTTTTTTGTCATATTAGCCAATCTGATAGGTAGAGATGGGGTCTCAGAGTTGTTTAAATGTGCATTTCTATAATAAAATGTTATTTAAAGCACTTGTTCATATGTCTATAGATAGTTTTGATTTTTTCATGTGAAAACTGCCTGTTCATATCATTTGGCTATTTGTCAATTTGGGAATGGCTTGTATTCTCATACATTTGACTCAATTCTCTATATATTTGAGAAATGAAGTCTTTAAGAGACACTTGCTGTAAAGATTGTTTCCCAGCTTTCTGCTTTTCTTTTAATCTTGGTTGTACTGGCTTTATTTGTACAAAAGCTTTTTAATTTAACATAATCAAAATTATGTAATTTACATTTTGTAATGATTGCTATCTCTTGTTTGGTCATGAATTCTTCCCATCCATACATCTGACAGGTAGACCATTTCTTTCTCTTCTAATTTGCCTATGGTATCACTCTTTATGTTCTAAAATTCTCTTTACCTCTTTAGTCTCTTTCTTGTTTATTTTTGGTTGGATTTATCGAGTTCTGTGAAGGGAAAGTTGAGGTCCCCCAATAGTATAGTTTTGCTGTCTATTTTTTCCTGTAGCTTACTTAATTTCTCCTTTAAGAATATGGATGCTATACCATTTGGTGCATACGTATTGCTTCATTGTCCATGGTACCTTTTAGCAAGATGTAGTTTCATTCCTTATCTCTTTCAATTACATCTATTTTTTTGTTTTCATTTTGTCTGAGATCAAGATTTCTACCCCTGCTTTTTGTACTTCCATTGAAGCAGAATAAATTCTGCTCCATCCCCTTACCTTTACTCTGTGTTTTTCTCTGTTACTCTACTTCAAGTGTATCTCTTGTAAGCAACATATTGTAGGATTCTTGTTTTTGATCCACTATGCTATCTGTTTCCATCTTATAGGAGAGTTCATCCCATTCAGATTCACAGTTAGGATTACTAATTGTGATTTCCCTCCATCCTTTTTCCTCCTCTTTGTTGTCTCTCTCCTTTCACTCTTTCTCTCCTCACCAGTATGTGACCTCTCCTGATATGCCCTCTCTTCTATCAGCACCCATTTCCCCTTTACTTAATCTCCTCCCCTCCTACTTCCTTATCACATAAGACAGATTTCTATATTGAGCCAATTTTGTATATTATTCCCTCTTTGAACCAATCCTGATGAGAGTAAGGTTCAGGCTATGGTCATCATCTATCCTTCCATCTTCCCCTCCTCTGTAATAGGTCTTCTGCACCTCTTCATGTGTAACAATTTACCCCATTCTTTCTTCTTCCTTCTACACCCAGTGTACTCCGCTTTCTCATCGCTTAATTTTTTGTTTATGTCATTCCTTTAAATTTGCCTTATACCCATATCCTCTGTCTATGCATATTCCTTCTGGCTTCACTGTTACAGATACAATTTTTAAGGATTAAAAGCATCATCTTCCCATGTAGGGATGTAAATAGTTTAGCTATATTGAATGCTTTATGTTCTCTTTTCCTTTTTTACCTGTTTATGCTTCTCTTGGGTCTTGGCATCAGAGGTCAAATTTTTGGTTTATTTCTGGTCTTCTTATGAAAGCTTGAAATCCTTCTTTTTCCTTCAATGATCATTTTTCCCCTTCATGCATTGTGTTTAATTTCTGTGGGTAGATGATTCTTGGTTGTAGTACTAGCTCCTTTGCCTTCTGGAATATCATGTTCCATGATATTCCTGATTGTGACTCCCTAATATTTGATTTGTTTCTGGCCACTTGCAGTATTTTTTTTCTTGACCTGATAGTTCTGAAATTTGGCTATAATGCTCCCTGGAGTTTTTATTTTAGTATTCCTTTCCTGAAATTATTGGTGGATTCTTTCAGCGTGTGTTTTGCCATCTGGTTCTAGGACATCAGGGTAGCTTTCCTTGATAATTAATTCAAAGGTGTTGTCCAGATCCTCCTTTTGATTATGGCTTTCAAGTAGTTTAATGATTCTGATATTGTCTCTCTTGGATCTATTTTCCAGGTCAATGTTTTTTCCCATGAGTTATTTTACATTTTCTCCCATTTTTTTTTCCATTTTTTTCCATTTCATTTGTTTCATTTTCATTTCTCATATAGTCATTAGCTTCCACTTGACCAATTCTAACTATTAAGGTGTTGTTTTCCTCAATTAGCTTCTGTACTTTCTTTTCCATTTGGCCAGTTGTACTCTTTAAGGAGATGTTTTCTGCAGTGGATTTTTTGTATCTCCTTTCAATTTGGCCAATTTTATTTTTTAACAGGTTTTTCAAGTTGACTCATTTTTTTATAATTCTCTTATATCACTCTTATTTATTTTCCCAATTTTTCTTCTACCCCTATTTTATGATTTTTAAACTCCTTTATGAGCTCTTCCATGAGTTATTTCTGGCTTGATATCACTTCCTGTTTTTCTTTGGGGTTTTGACCTTAGGCATTTTGGCATTGCTGTCCTCTTTTGATTTTGTGTCTTGGTCTTCCCTGTAACCGTAATAGCTTTCTTTGGTCAGAATCTTTGTGGTTATTGTTGTTGTTGTTGCTTTTTTCTCATCTTTTTTTTTCTTATCCATTTTCCTTTTTTTTTTTAAATTTTATTTCTGTTCCCAGGGTGGAATAGCCTGTCTCAGGTTTCTTACACCAGTGGTTGTGGCTATTTACCTGTGGCTACACTTATGTTGCCCTGAGGCCCACAGGGGACCCTCTTCTCTGGTACTATGTTGAGGGAGTGGAGTGGGGAGTGGCTGGCACTGCTGGAGATCAGAGGGGTCTGACAGCTTACCTGGTTTTGATCTAGGGTCCTAGTGGTGGTGTCTGGCATTTGCTGAGGCCCGATGCAGTGTTTCTGCATTTTCCTGGGACTACACTGAAACATGTGGAGATCTGGTCACTGGAGGGTGCCTGTTTGCCCTGGGCTGTGCTGAAACACTTGGATGTCTGGCTGCTGAAGGATGCCTGTTTGCCTCGGACTGCACTGAAGCACAGGTGGCTCTCAGAGTTGGAGTCTGCCTGTTTCCTGGATATGCAAAGGCATATGGTCCTGCTGTTGGTGTTTGCTTGCTCCACCTTACTGGGGCTCCAGATCTCAGGCTGGTTTACTGAGGTTGAATTTGCTGCTGGCTTGCTCAGCCACTTCCTGTCCTGTAATGCACTCCCTTTTACCCTAGGGATATGGATCTTTCTTGCCTATTCTCCAGGTCTCCCAAGCTAAAAGACTGCTCCATCCAATCTTTCCACTAGCTCCGATGTTCCAAGATTTGTTCTGCAGTGCTATTTTATGGTTGTTTGGAGGTGAATATGAGAAAGCTACAGTGATTTACTGCTTACACCTCCATTTTGGCTCCTGATGTCTGCCACTTTTTATTTGTGTTGTGTAGGGCAAGTTATTTAATCTCCATTGGTCTCAGTTTCCCCAGCTATACAATAAGAAGGTTGAACTCAATGACCTTGAAGTTCCCTTTCAGCTCTAAATTTATCTTCCTGTGACCACTGACCATGGTGACAATCATCTGTAAAAAAGGAAGCAGAAAATAATGAAACTAAAGGCTTAAATAATCCACACTCAAAAGACTCAGCTTTTAAATTACTGAGAGCTGGCTATAATAGTGTAAATATGTGCAAACCAAATCCTCTTTCAAGTGTATAGTGGACTCTTGCAGCAGATATAGCTCTGATTTTAAGAAAATGTTTTATGATGTTTTGCTATATATGTTGTACTTGATAAATGGACAATGGTGGGAGAGCTCATAAATGATTTACAGTTTGTCATAGTTACTGCTATTCTCTAAATGTTCAGAAAAGCATTAACAATAAATGAATGTTGATAGAATGGCTCTGTACATGCTAGTGATTTAATGTATTTGTAACACATGCAAGAAGTGGCATAAAATTAGCTATCAAAGTTTAATAAATGATTTTTTTCACAACAAATAGTATACATTATAACTGAATGACATAAAATATGTATTGAATGTAGGGCTTATTAGTACTCCTTTGCTGTACCTGTTTAAGGAATCATTAATAAGAAAACAAATTTAGGTATACAGTAATGGGCTTTGGAGTGATTCATCCTTTAAGGCATTTTTACATATGGATGAGATAAATTAGATGTTACAATCTCTCTCTCTCTCTCTCTCTCTCTCTCTCTCTCTCTCTCTCTCTCTCTCTCACACACACACACACACACACACACACACACACACACATGCGCGCACATAAACACTCAACATCAAAAGTGATGCTAACCCAAACCTATATCATCTAATCCACGTATCTTTTTTTATCTTTTTTCTTTTTTTTTGCTATGGACCCCTTGTCAGTATGGCAAAGTCTTTGTGGAGTAATGTTAAAAGGAAAAAAAAATAGAATTAAATGAAATGCTAAATTTCAGTTAGAAGACTGTGGAAATAAAGATATATTATATATACACACACACACACACACACACACACACACACACACACACACACACACATATATATATATATATATATATATATATGTGTATGTATGTATGTTTTCCATTCAAGTCAGGATTAGGGTGAAAAACACCTGATCTAATCAAAAGTTACCCCTTTTATAGAATGTGAACATTTAAATAATGTAAGACAATGCTATTCCAGAGATTCCCAATTATATCTAGGATCAAATACAAACTTCTCATTTTTTACATGTCAGGTCTTTAGCAACCTTGCCCTTCTAGCTATAGTATGCATGATTCCCCTTCACATACTCCTTGTCCAGTTTATCTGTCCTTTCTGTTCCTTACACATGACAATCTAGCACCCATCTTTGTGATTTTAAACAGGCATACTATTCCCCATGCCTGGAATACGTTCCCTCCTCATCTTTCTTTAGAGTCCTTAGTTTCTGTCAAAGCTTAGTTCAAGCACGGCCTTTTCATGAACTTTTCATGATCTCCCTAGCTGATATAGCACTCCCTCCCCAAAATGACTTTGTATATAGTTTGATAATATTTTGTATATACAGGATTGTGAGTTTACCCCCTACACACACCCCAAATAGTATAACCTCCCTGAGGATGTGCTTAATACGTACCTGTTGAATAGTTGATTGATAAGTTTATTTTGGTCAAAGTGAAGGAGTGTTTGTACCCACCACAGTCTGGTTCCTAGAACTCTTTTTATATATTTCATCAACCTTTCCTCTAGCGTTTTGTTTTAGTTGTTGTTGTTCACTTGTTTCAGTCAGGTCCAACTCTTTGTGACCCCATTTGGGGATTTCTTAGCAAATACTGGAATGATTGGCCATTTACTTCTCCAGCTCATTTTACAGAGGAGGAACTGAAGCAAACAGGATTAAGTGACTTGCCCAGGGCCACACAGCTAATAAGTGTCTGAGGTCAGATTTGAACTCAGGAAGATGAGTCTTCCTAATTTCAGGCCATGTGCTCTATCCACTTTACCATCTAGCTCTCCTTCCTTTTAGTAGACATGGTCAAAGTCTCCAAATTTTTAGATATATCAACCTTTTTAGTTAGGTTGGACTAGCTTTCACTCTTTCAATCCAAGATATATTCTTGGTCCCCTGATCCTTCTGATATATTCTTCTCAGTATCCTCTACCATGATTAGAGAACTATAATACTAAAACCTAAAATTCCAGAAATCATAGTGCTAGTAACAGAAAAAGGAAGCAATAACAGGATTACTTCACACAATGAAAATTTCAGTAATATTGTCCAGAATCACAAATTCATTTTTCATAGGCCTTTGCTAACTAATGAATCCTAGACCTGAAAGGGCCAACTGGAATCATTTCACCAAAACATAACCAAAGTATCAGTCCATCAGGACACAATGAATCTATGATGGTAGATCAGAAGAGGTCATTTAGCTCCAAGTTCCACCAGTAACTATCCTTGTCACATTGGTTCAACTGCTTGTGTTCTCTTTGTCTTCTACCTCTAAATCACAACAGCAGTATTTCTATAATTACTTTTATATTAAGATGTTATAAAGGAAAAATGAAGTTGTGCATAAAGTGTTTAGGGCTGCAAAGCATTTCTAGAGTTAATGGTGAAGTGTTAGCTCTTTAATTTCTCAATGAGCACCTTTACGTCATAACAATAGCTGACATTGATATTAAGCCTTAAAATTGTTAAGTAATTTATAAGTCTTTTGAGCTTCAAAATATCCTGTCAAGTAGGTGCTTCAGGTATTCTTGGTTGCATTTCACAGATGAGGAACTCATGATCATTGATGTAAGAGTGTGGCCCGTGGCCATACAGACTATAAATGTTAGGAGCAAATTTTGAACCCAGATCTTCATGATTGCAAGTACAGCCCTCTATCTTTTATGCTATACAGTTAAACCTTCCACATCATGAGGATTAGGGATGCTGCCCCCTTAAGCTGGAAAATCCATGTAAATTTTTTTTTGGTTCTCCCTTTGTACCAAAGAAAAGATCTGATTTTATTTTTATTTTTTGATTGTTTACCATATCTTATTTTAAAATTTGGATTAAGTATTTGGTCATGGGTTCTGTGTTGTCTACTGGCCTTTGCATGCTGTCTTCAGTTTCCACAAAACCCTCAAAAACTTCCCATTCTTTTGTTTTTTTTAATGTGGACCTGAGATATATTGAAATGTGATGGGGAAAATTGCAATGTGGAAGGGATACCTTTAAGCATTCCTTGAACCCCACTAATTTGGAGCCTACTTACATGCCTAGTGAGACAGTATTATTTGTTGCTAAACCAAGTACTGAGGATTTTAAAAGTGTGTTATTTAAAATTATATTCATTTCTCTCCATTCCATTTTTCCCAGTTGAAGATTAAAAACCAAACAAGCACCAACAACAAACAAAAATACTTCACAGCAAATACACATCAAGCAAGGAAAAACAAAACAAAACAAAAGAAACAAATAAAAACACCTTTATTCCCATATTAGCCACTGTGGCCATACATTCGTGTCACATTCTGGATTTTAAGTCTACCCCTTTCTGGAGGGAGGTGGGTGGTATAATTTAGCTTCAATTCTCTGCTTTATCATTGTATTAATAACGTTTTCCATAATTTTCTTTAGTTGTAAACTTTTCTAAATTTCTAAACTTTACTAAATTTGTATTTCTCTGTAAATATTATTGTATAACATCTTCTCTAGTTCAATTCACTTCACTCAGTATCAGATCGTAAAGGCTTCCCAATTTGCTCTGAAACTATCAACTGGTGTATATTTAATTTCTTGTGGTATAACAGTATTCCACTGTGATCATATATAATTCATTTACCTATTCCCCAATAGTTGAACACTGTCTTAGTTTCTGTTCTGAGGTTGGTATAAAAATATACACACATGCATATGTATGTGTGTATGTATGTGTGTCATAGTCTTGGGTATCACCTTTATTTTAGTTACATTTTATAATTTCTAATAATCATGATATATGCTTCTGCATGTATAGGTATATGTATATGTGTTTGCATATACATGTGTATATGTACATATACATACATATATACATATGTTGTTCTGTCACTGCTGATTCATAATGAGCTTGCATTCTACTAAAATTTCTGGATATTCCCCAGACAAACTGCTACATGGAAATGCCTCCTTCATCTTGTACTTGTGAGATTCAACCCAAGTTTAAGACTCTGTATTGATCACTACATAATTTCTTTTTTTTATTAGTTTCAATCAAATATTCTAGCCTATCAAGATCTTTTCAGTTGCAATCTTTCACATCTAGTATGTTAGGATATAATTCATATGAGTTAAGTTCCTTGAATTCATCAAATCCAACAGGTACTCTTTTACTAATGTTTTACTAATCTTGGGTGTCAATTTCCTTTTTAGCTGTTTTTGTTCGTAATTAGTAATAATAATAATAATATACATTTATGTCTCCAAGCTCTAGGTAATTACATATAAGTAAATATGTATGTATGTATATGTATATATGTATGGCTGTGTTTGTGTGTGTATCTGAAAAGCATGACATCTATGCCTTTAACCAGCCATTGATAAGAATGTGAAATAACATAGGGCTGAGCATCTGACTGAAGACCCAAGTTAACACTGAACAATTTAATTACTACTCTTTGAATACAGCCATTCAACTGATTCCAAATACATGTAATTGCATTAATATCTAGACCATATTTCTCTATCTTTTCTATAAAAATGATATGAGATATTTCAACTAATTTGTTAAAATTCAGTAACCTTTATAGAATTTTCTTGATTTGCAAATTTAGCAAAAAAAAAAACAGACTAAAGTATTTATGAAACTAAGGTAATATGATTTACACTTGGTGAAATAATGCTAACTCTATGAAATCACTTTCTTCTTTCTGATGGGTTTGCTATCATTTAAAGATCCATTCTAAATTTCCCCAGGAATCAAAGTGAAGCTCACTAGATTAGTTTGCAGACTCTACTCTCTTTCCCATTTTGAAAGTCACTACATTTGTACTTTTTCAGATCTGTGGTTTCTCATTCTCCATCATCTTTCCAACACCATGCACAATTACATAGTAAACACATTCCCCAGTGCTTTCACTATATGAAGATATAGTTCATATGAATTAAGTCCCTTGAATTTATCACAGCAAATAGTTTTGTTTTACTTGTCTTGGGTATCAACTTCCTTTGAGCTATTTTTGTTCTTCAATTTGTGATTGTTGTTATCATGAACATTTATTTTTTGGCTAGGCAATGGGGTTAAGTGACTTGCCCAGGGTCACGCAGCTAGTAAGTGTTATGTTTGAGGGCGTATTTGAACTCAGGTCCTCCTGAATATAGGATCGGTGCTCTATCGCTGTGCTACCTACCAGACCCCATCATAAACATTTATAAAGTCCCTACTATGCGCTAAGTACTTTACAATTATTATCTCATTTGGTTCTCATAACCCTGGGAGATAGGAGCTATTATTTATCGCAATTTTATAGATGATGAATCTGAGACAAACAGAAGTCAAGTCACTTGCCTATCATGTAGCCAAGTGTCTGAGGCTGAGATATGAATTCAGGTCTTCCTGACTCCAAGTCCTGTCCTCTATCCACTGCACCTCCTACCTTATACAAATATCATTATCTTTGACAGAAATAAAAGAAACAAAATAAGAATGTAGAACTCCTAACCTAAGCAGTCGTTTTCTCCTTTCTTAGAACTTTCTCATTTACACAATATATTTCCTCAACTCTTTTTATAGTTCTTTGCTTTCCTCACTAACTTCAGTTCATTTTGAGGTCTAGCACTTTCTAACATCTTTTCCCTAGGCATGTGTCATGCTTTCATTTTTTTTTTATTTCAGAAAATTTATTGATGTTTTAGTTTTCAACATTTACTTTCATAAGATTTTGAGTTTTAAATGTTCTCCCCCTCCCACTCCTCTCTCCCCCTCCCCAAGATGGCAGCATGCAATCTGAGATAGCCTCTACTTATATATTCATATTAAGCGTATTTTCCCATTAGTCATGATGTAAAGAACAATTGGAACTAATGGGAGGAACCACAAGGAAGAAGAAACAAAACAACTAAGTAAAAGGAGAACAAGGAGTATGCTTCTATCTGCATTCAGCTCCATAGTTCTTTCTCCGGATATGGATAGCAATTTGCATCATGAGTCTTTCTGAGTTGTCTTAGATTCTTGTAATGCTGTGAAGAGCCAAGTCTATCAAAGTCAGTCATTACACAATATAGCTTTTCTGCATACAATGTTCTCTTGGTTCTGCTCATTTCACTCTGAATCAGTTCATGTAAGTCTTTCCAAGTTTTTTTTTTAATTCTGCCTGCTCAACATTTCTTATTACAAAATAGTATTCCATTACATTCATATGCCACGATTTGTTCAGCCATTCCCTAATTGATGGACATCCCCTCAATTTTCAATTCTTTGCCACCACAGAAAGAGCTGCTATAAATATTTTTTGTACATGTGGGTCCTTTTCCCATTTTTATGATCTCTTTGGGATACAGCCCTAGAAGTGGTATTGATGGGTCAAAGGGTATTCACAATTTTATAGCCCTTTGAGCATAGTTCCAAATTGCTATCCAAAATGGTTGGATCAGTTCACAATTTTACCAATAATGCATTAGTGTTCCAATTTTCACACATATTTTCCAACATTTGTCATTGTCCTGTTTTGTCATGTTAGCCAATCTGATATATGTGATCCCTCTTTTGAAAGATAAACTTTTCATTAAGGTAAGTCAAAAAGTTATTGCTGTTTAACTTTTGCAGAATGAGAAGTCCAGCTATTGTCTCAATAATTGAAGTCCCACATTACATCTGTATCATGCTTCTAGACCAGACTTTTTATCTCTTTCCCAAACTTTTCACTGAATTCCATTCTTTTTGTTTAGGTGAGACATAGTATACTTGGGCAAAAAAAAAAAAGATCATTTCATTTTCTCCCTCAATTGAGCTTCACCCAAATATTTCTTTTTTTAATTGTGTTTTTAAAAAATTCTGATAGCAATATAAAACAGCTAAAATAAACACTGCCATATGTGATAGTGATTACCCTGGTACCTACTACCTGAAACCCAGGTATGCTACCTCCTCCAGGGGTCTTAAGTAAATTTAAGGGAGATTGGGGAAGGGTGATCACTCTCTGCCATTAGTACCAGAGAGTAACGGTGTTGCCTCATCTGTAGAGGGTCATCTACACTTCAATTCCATTTGGCCATTTAATAGTGAAATTAACTTTAACAAAGGGATATTTACTTCAAAGAAAAAGCAGTAACAAACATCCTCCTAACACCTAGGTACATATGAGGATATAGGGTGTGTTCAGAGAAAGCTAATCCATCTCGTATGAATACTGCCAACCCCTTTTCAGGGCTGCTTTCCAACTTTGGTGTCCTCCTGTTCCATGTAACTCCCATTTGTGGTTCCAAGAAGCTGTAGCATACACAGTGACCACACACTGCATTAAACAATTTAGGTAGTCTCTAACATTTAGGGGTCTCAAACAAATTGGTGAGTTAAGGGTGTCTACCCCAAACATGCAAAGACTTCCCCTGGGCAGATGAGAACAATTTATTCCAACAGCCATGAAGGCAGCAGAAGCAGGCATTGTGGAGCGTTTAGAACTTGGTTAGACATCAAAAATGCCAGTCTCATCCACTGCATCTTGAGCCATCACCAGACAGGCTCAAGACAATGTGATTGCCACTAACAGGAAAACACCATACAGGCAACTGATAAGTGCCTATGCTCCCACCGTGACAAATCCTGAAGAGCTCAAAGGAAAATTTTATAAAGAACTGAGGACCCTTATCATCAATGTGCCAAAAGAGGACAAGTTTATAATTTTGGGTACTAGAGCAGGCTCATTACCAGACTTGACAGGGAGTTCCAGTGAGGAATGCAGTTGGAAACATAACACTAATGGTCACTTACTACTGAAAACTTGTGCATCTCACAATCTTCTCATCACCAACACTGTCTTCCATTTACCTAAATGCAATAAAACTTTGTGGATGCAACCTCACAAAAACAATTGTCATTTAATAGACTGTGTGATTGTAAGGAGAAGAGACAGACAGGATGTGAGAGTGATGAAGGCAATGTGTGGCACAGAATGCTGGACTGATCATAGACTTATCCTCTCTAAGTTAAATATCTGCATTCAACAAAAGTGGCTTCCCCAAGGCAAAATGACTACCAGGAGAATTAATGTCAACAGATTAGAGCTCTTCTCAGAGCAGAAACAGTTTGTTTCTAACTTGGAGGGAAAGTTGAGCCAATACACAGTTGGCAACAGTGGAGCCAGAAAAGGAATGGGAAGCTTTCAGAGCTGGTGTACAGCACTGAATTTGCTCATCTGGGTCAGAACAATCACAAACATCAAGACTGGTTTGATGAAGATAATGGGGAAATTCAGAAGCTGCTAAATAAAAAAAGAGAACTCCACAGGTTACCAGCAGGATAGTTCATGCATCAAGATGAATGAACTATCTAAGAAGGCAGCATTTCATTACAGCAAAAGTAAAGTACAAGCAAAGCTTAGAGAGATGTAGGATTCTTGGCTCAGTAAGAAGGCAGATGGAATTCAGTTTCATGCTGATAGTAACAATCCAAAGTGCTTTTATGATGCCTGAAGGCTATTTATGGGCCAAAGACCTATGGTGCATATCAACTACTCAGTGCTGATGGAGTCACACAGATTAGTGACAAGGACATGATCTTAGAGAGAGATGGGCTGAATACTTTCATAATGTTCTCAGCAGACCATCATCAATCAATGCTGAAGCCATTGACTGTTTACCTCAAGTTGAAGTTAATCTCTCCCTAGCTAAAGTTCCAACTGAAGAAGAGGTTTTTAATTACATTAGGTCCCTTTTGTATGGCTAAACACCTCATGCTGATTTTATTCCAGCTGAGATTTACAAGGTAAGAGGGTCCATTGCTCATACAAAAGCTCACTGAATTTTTCCTGGTTGTATGAGAAGAGGAGGTTATCCTCCAGGACTTCAAGGATGCCTCCATTGTCCATCTCTATAAAGGTAAAGGAAATAGATTGTCCTGTGTCAGTCATGGGGTGAGGGAGAAGGTTTCTTTTTAGTCATTGCTAGCAAGATTTTTGCCAGACTCCTCCTTAATAGGCTGATTTTCCACCTCGAAGATGGCCATCTGCCTGAGAATCAGTGTAGCTTCAGAAAGGTCTAAGGAGTGGTTGATATGGTGTTTGCTGCCCAACTCCAGAAGAAATGTCAGGAGCAGAACAGAGGGTTGTATACCACATTTGTAGATCTGACCAAGGCCTTTGATATTGTCAGTCATGAAGGCTTATGGAAAATTACGTCAAAATTTGATTGCCCAGAGAAGTTCATCAGTATCATACATCAACTTCATGATGGCATGCTTGCCTGGGTTCTGGATAATGGACAATGGTCTTGTACTTTCCCAGTCGTCAATGGTGTGAAGCATGGCAATGTGCTTGCTTCCATATTTTTTAGCATGATGTTTTCAGCCATGTTGTCAAATGCTTTCAATGAGGATGAACATGTCATCAAGGCCACCTACTGCACTGATGCTAAATTATTCAACTTGAAAAGACTACAAGCCAAGACCAAAGTGGAGGGAGTGTTGGTGAATGGTTTTCTGTTTGCAGATGATTGTGCACTCAATGCAGCCTCTGAAGCTGAGATACAAGATATGGATCAGTTCTCTGCTGCTTGTGCTAATTTTGACCTAACAATTAGCACTAAGAAAACACAGGTGCTCCATCAGCCACCACTATACCACCCACATGTGGAACCATCAGTTACAACAAGTGGAGAAGTTTTGAATGCTGTGGATAAGTTCACTTACCTTGGTAGTGTACTTTCCAGAGAGGTACACATTAATAATAAGGTTGATGCACACATTGCCAGAGCTAGCTCAGTGTTTGGTAAGCTCTGAAGGAAAGTATGGGAGAGAAGAGGTGTTAGACTGACTACCAAAATGAAGGTGTGCAGAGCCAATGTGCTGACCTCAGTGTTGTATTCCTGTGAAACCTGGAAAGTATACCAGTGTCATGCCAGGAAACTGAATTGCTTCCATTTGAATTGTCTTAGAAAGATTCTGAAGATCACATGGCAGGATAAGATACCAGACATTGAGGTTCTTTCTTGAACTATACTGCCAAGCATTCAAACTCTGCTTCAGAGAGCACAACTCCAATGGGCTGACCATGGTGTTCAAAAGCAAAATGCATGCTTGCCAAAAAGACTATTTTATGTAGAACTCACACAGGGCAAGCGTTCACATGGTAGTCAGAAGAAGTGACACAAGGACACTCTCAAGATCTCTCTTAAAGACTTTGTAATTGATTGTGTGATATGGAATACACTGGCACAGCACCACATGGTGTGTTC
>NW_027555958.1:307783250-308020750 GCF_003287225.1 Phascolarctos cinereus | reverse complement strand
GTCAGAAGGTGAGATGAATAGAATCCCACCCTTCTAGAGACAGTCAATTATGGGTCCATATTCACATCTATCTTTCACCCACGAGATCTCAGTACTCCCACATTTTATCTCCCTCTGATCAATGTTAAAACTCATAAACCTCTTCCTTTTGGGCCTCAGCACATTTATCCCAGCAAAGCTACACAGATTTTGGGAAAATCCTTCCTCCAACTTCCACACCCGGAGATGGGGATGGAATTTACTGATGTTGGGTGTAGACCAAGAAAGAGTTTGGAGACCACATTAGTCAATAGTCTAAAGTACTGAGTCATTCAAAGTTAAGTGACAAGTAGCCTCTTAAGTGCAAGTATCCCAGTTTCAACTCAAATCCAGATCTTTCTGATTCCAAGTAAACACTTTCTCTTTTTCTCTATTACCCCATGTCACCATTCATATATAATGCACACAGAGTATATATTCTCTATATAAGATCATATCACAAAGTAGCGGTTATTTAAGGACAGTAAAGTAAGCATTTGCTTCAGAAAGTCATCTTCTCTTTAGTTACCTGAGATATGAGATCAAATGACAGTACATATCTCTCTTTTTGGAGTATGACACAGATAAATTCTAGAACAGTCTAGTGTTGAGAATTAGGCAGAAGGGAAAGTCAATGAACTAGTCTGTTATAAATTAGCATTTTGTTTATAATCTTTTCAGCTCTAAAGATTTATTTATTTGACTTAAAGTCTTCTGACTTCACTATAGCTATTAGTGTGTGACTATAATAACAATAATAATAACATTTTTAAATGACTGGAGTATGTTAGAAATTTAAACATGTTCTATTTCCCTAGCAAAGATTGACTCTCAATCATTATATTCATATACTTATAAAGAAGGCAAAGGACTAAAGATAACAATCATAACCTACTGCTACTATACTCTTCTTTGCTTTTCCAGGTCATTCATCTTTCAACCCCGTTCTGGCCTCACTTTTTTCCCTCCATATCTTGTTAACCAGTTTAATTTTACACCGTTCTTTATCACTGAATCTTTTGCCCTCTTTTCCTAACAATGTTCATCCCTTTCCAAACTGTAACCATGGATTGTCACCATTTGCTTTCTCCACTCCTGCATGTATGTATCTGAACACAGATGAAGGAAGTCAAACAATGAGATGACTGAATCCATTACAGATCCCCATTAGGAAATTACCTCATTTGGGCCATAATTGCTACATAACAATTCTTTTCGTCTTCACTGATTGACCTTCTCTCCCATTTCCTGAAGCATGTATTCCAAACCTTCAACGTTCTTTCTGATCATTTCCTTCTCCTCCCTCTCTATCTCAGCAGAAGACTTTGTCAAATACTTCAATGAAAAAAAAATTGAGGCAATCATCAGAGCACCTGATCATTTCTAGTTGTTCACTCTGAACCATAACAACACCATTCTCTATTCTTCCCTCCTTAGAGGTGCCCCTTCTCCTTGCAAGCATTAACATTTCTGCTGGTCCTCATGAAACCAATCCCTACAGCAGAAGCTTGCCCCTCGTGGAAGAAACAACAATTCCCAACTTACAAATATCTATAACAAGGTGTCTACTCGATATAGGTGAGACTAGTTTTCCACAAAAGCACAATTAAATTGCCCTCAAAGTTTACTTTGTCCAATGCAGTAAGATTTGACTGGCATAGCTTCCTGGTCACATAAATATGAAAGCCCAGAGTGAGAGGTGCTGAATGATCTTCAGGATTATTATACTGGCTTGACCAGGCATTCCACCTTGACAAATGAGCAAGCAAGGGAACTGTATTCAACTAAATCATGACTATATCCTTTCTGCATACTCTGGCCATGCTCTTGTTAATTAAATTTTTCCTAGAAGATGTTAAATGTTAGGTTGAGTGCCTTATTTTTCTTCAGTCTGACCTTGATCTACCCTGAGTCGGTCTTGGACAAAAAGGAGCAGTTAGGGAATCAGTATGACCTTGGATAAATTTCTAAACCTCCCTGTACCCCAGTTTCTTCAACCATAAAATAAAGATGTTGGATTAGATTTTCCCCAAGGTTCTTTCCTGCTCTAGATCTGTGATCTTTAAATCCTATAACCAATCTTATCACACTAAGACTGGGATTGATATTACTAATTTGGCTTACCCCTTCAAAATCCCAAACTTAGTGTGGGGGAGGGGGGAAAGGGGAGAAGGTGGTATGGTTAAGCTCTATACAACAAGACTGAGAAGGAGCTTGGAAGGGATATAATCAAAGGTATTGACGGAAAGACTGGAGGTAAGGTCTTCATGTCATAGGAGAAGTTTTTTGTTTTGTTTTGCTATTTCAATATCATTGGTTTTCTTAGTAATACACAGATATTTTGTTTTATGTATTTAAAAATCTCTTCTAAGAAGGGGTCCATAGGCTTCATATGCCATCAAAGAAGTGAAGAAACCAGGGTGTAGAAGGAAGTCCATCATAGTCCTAGGCCCATTGTTTCAGGATAACTTACACACCTGCCTCAATTTGGAGATCGTAGCAGCTCTCTCAGGTTGCACATTATGGCAGTTTGCACAGCTTCAAGGGAAGGTTTCAAAGATCCTGGATCAGAGTTTCTAAGGAGTTTTGTTAGGGAAAGGGGATAGCCCAGGCAGGTCTATTATGTTTCCAACCCCTGGGGTTAGTGTCAGGGAGGCAGTAATCAGCTAGGAAATAGGAAGTTCCTAGCCTGAAAATTCCCGGATATAGAGGAACAAAATAAATGGGGTTCCAAAAAAAAGGAACAGTGTAAGAGTAAGGCGGTATCAATAATGGGGTGGGGGGGAGATGACTAAGGGATAGACAGTGTAATGGACAAAGATAGTCTAGACCTGAAAAATCAGATTTCCCAGAGGACAACAAGTTCATATTCCTCCATGTTCACATATGCAGTATAGACCATTCTGATCTTTGGAAGGGAAATTAGAAATATGAGGGCTTAGAAAGGAGAATGGCTTATGGTGGTTTGTATTTCAGGATATCAATTTCCAAAAGATCATGTTAAATGAGAAGTTGCTTGTTTTTGTGGTTCAAGGTCACTGCTACTACTGACATTTATCAAGGAACCTGATAAGGCTGTGTGATAGCTAGATATTTTGGATTAGGTGAGATATTTAAAAGAAAGTTCTTTTAACTTTTAACCTTAGCTTGAAACAAAGGAAGAACTGTTTCTCTTTTGTCATTTTGTTAGCAGCAATCATAGGATTGGTACAGCTTTAGGATTGTAAGACAGCATTTCAGACACAGGGATTTACTCTAAAGTCAAAGAAGTCAGGTATAAATGACATGGTTTGTACCTTTTCTTCGTTTCAATGAATAATGGGAAAAAAAGAAAATGCTTTGGTGCAGACTGCAAATGAACAGGGGTTATAGACGGTTCTTATGATGTCCATGGCTATGACCAAAAAAACATCTAATAGCAATCAAAGGAGGTACTAAAGGGGAGCATTTCTGTCCTTCCTACAGTGTGGCTCAGCACTGGTAACAATACATCCTAAGTTTGAGAGCTGATGAATTACTCAAATTGCTGAGCTCAATAACTTCCCAAAGATATTTCTAACACCAGAATAACAGAGACATGTGGTAAGCAAGCCTAAAAATGGCAAAGGCTCTAAAATAGAATACTGTGAGACTAAATAGATGAAATGGCAATGTTAGCCATGAAAATGGTGATCCCTGGCCTTTCCTTCAAGTTATCTTGTTTTCTTTTTAAATATTAGTTTTATTTTTACAAACACTTGCTACCTGCCCTTTCCACTCCCTCTGCTTTGAATTTTTTTGAAAATAAAAGAGAAAGAAAACATTTAAAATAAATATGCATGATCTAGGAAAACAAATTCCCACATTGGCCATGTCCAAAAATCTTTTTCTTTTTTTTTCAAGTTCATAATCTCCCTGGCAAGATGTGGAGCAAATTTTCTCTTTGTTCCACTGGACACGTGGTTTATCATTGCATTAATCAGAGTTTTGAAGTATATAATGGTTATTTTTATTTATAATATCCTAGATATCATATATCTTTTTTTCCTTCTACTTCTACTCAAGCCACTCTGCATTAGTCCATAAAGGCTTTTCAATTTCCTCCTTCCAGTTTCAGTGGGCTCAACAATGGGTCTTATCTACCCTATTCCTCCTAACACACCCACAACCAAGATTGATAGGGTAGAAAACCCAACAATTTCCTGCAAACAAAATTTTGTAGAGTAGAAAATCCAACGATATCTCTCCTACAAGTTCCCCAAAGAAAAGCCAAACTCTTCCTCTCTCATATACATATTCAGCTCTCTTACTTACCTTTACAATTAGATCATATCTAAACTTATCCTAGGTCAACACTAAGGACAAATTTAGCACTGGATCAGGGAAAGTGAGCTCATGTTTTCTCATTAATCTGAAGATGGAAAGGTTTAGCATCAATCACTTAACAAATATTATTTATAAAATGTCCAACAAAAAAATGGGCAAATTGTAGGTTGAAACGTCTCTGAAAAGTTGTTTTATTTAATACTGTTAGGAGGAAAGACAGGAATAACTTTCCAGAAAAAATTATTTATAATTCTTTAAAGTTTCACTAAAATATTTAGTTAAGGGAAGAAAACTCTTGATTTCAAGTGTTTGTGACTGCTTTGTATATGACATTCCATTTTGTTGTTTAGTTCTTTTCAGTCATGCCCAAATCTTCATGACCCCTTTCTGGGGTTTTCTTGGTATAGGTACTGGAATGGTTTGCCATTTCCTTCTACAACTCCTTTTACAGATGAGGAAATTGAGACAAAAAGGGTCAAATGACTTGCTGAGGGTCACACAGTTAATAAGTGTCTAAGGCTGGATTTTAATTCAGGTCCTTCCTGACTTCAAGTCTAGCACTCTATCCACTGTGCCACCTAGCTACCCAACATCCCATATTAGATCTTGGAATTACTGTGTTAGAAATGGATGAGACAATAATGACCACCCCAGGGGTAGAAAACCTGTGGCCTTGAGGCCACATGTGGCCCTCTAGGTCCTCAAGTGCAGCCCTTTGACTGAATCCAAACTTCCCAGAACAAATCCCTTTAATAAAAAGATTTGTTCTGTGAATTTTGGATTCAGTCAAAAGGCCACAGCCAAGGACCTAGAAGGCCACATGTGGCTTTGAGACCACAAGTTCCCCACCTCTGATCTAGTTTGACCCCCTCATTTGTAGAGGAATAAAGTAATACACAGACTGGTTCAGTAACATATCCAAGATCAAGCAGTTATTTCACTTTATCTCCGAGGACCTTAAACTAAGACCTGTAAGCTGTATTCTTTTTATAACTATGCTTTAGTATGATTGGTTTCCTTTGTAATCTTGCATATTTTGTTGCACGCATTTTAAAGCATTACCCTTTGCAGAAGTCCATAGGCTTCAGCAAACCACAAAAAAAGTTTTTGAAGGTGTATATTTGTATATAAGATGTATATTTTGAAGCCAGTATATTTGGTGGGCAGAGGATATTTCCCATACCATTTTATTCAATCACATATAATTTCAGAAAATAGTTTCAATAGAGAAAATGGTACCCACAAAAAATGACCTTGAGAAATTAATCAGTCAGTAAGTATTTATTAAGTCCTTATTACGTGACAGGGACTGAGACAAAGAATGTAGAAGCAACCCGTGATTTCAAGAAGCTTACATTCAAACTGGGGAAAAAACAAGTATATAAATAAGGTGATACAAGACCCATGGGGGGGGTAGGTAGAAGATAGTTTGAGGAAGGAAGTTTCTAGCATCTAGGGGAATCAGTGAAAGTCTCCTGAAGAAAAACGTAACATTTGAACTGAACCATGAATGAATCTAGGGATCTTAAGAAATGGAAGTGAGAGGGAAGAATATTGCAGGCTTGTGGAATAGCCAGCATAAAAGTGAAGACATGAGAGATGAAAGGCTGTTTAAACTCTGTAAGCCTCATTTATAAGATGAGGATAATATCCAAAGTCCCTGAGTTAAAGGGAAATGTCATTTTTAGATTCACTAATAGCCTATTTATAATGCATGCCTCCAGAGGCACATACTTTAATCCTATAAAGTTGTAGAGCCTTACGGTAGAAGGGCTTTTGTCTCCAGAACCCAGCAGAGGGAAGAAGACATTTAAGCTCCTTGTTGGCAGATTCTGATTAATATTTGCCTTATGAGCCTCAGTGTCTGATACATAGTGAATATTCAATAAATGCTTCTTAAATGAATGAATTGTAGAGACCTTATATATGTATATAGGTAGAGATAAGAGAGGTCAGGGACTTAGTATATTTCATGGAAATCCTTCCCACTTGCCCAAAGGAAGGTAATTACCAAGTTCACACAAAGAACAGCCAAAGTCAGAGACCAATTGTCTGGCTGATGAGGATGTTGGAAACGGAAGAAGGCAGGATGCTGAGGATGCCAATAATGACAAGGGCTGAGAAGCTAGAATGTAAGGATAAAAGCCAGGGATAAGCATCAGCCCATATAGAGTTACAGAGAGGAAGAAAATAGTCCAGACAGACAGATAGGGATTTCTACAAGGCAGTTGGCTCTGACAGTGAGCTTATGGGCTCCACTTTTCTCCTATTCAGCCTTTACTCTCAATCTCTTAAGGTAGTTCTGATCCAGGTAGGCTGAGCACCTCTGGGACTTCTGATAAATCCATCCATTCACCCAAGAAACATTAATTAAGTGTTTACTATATACAAGGGACCATCCTAGGTACTAGGTACAAAAATACAGAAACAAAACAGTCTCTACATTCTTCTGGATGGGAATACATACGTATTCAGCTCACAAAAAAAAAACCAAGATAAATTGATTCAGGAGAAAATAGTAACATTTAGAAATAACAGATGAAAGCTGAGCTGATCCTTGAAGAAAGATTCTCCTGAAAGGTAGAGAAGAAGAAGAAGAAGAAAGCATGATATGGGCATGGGTAAATCATTAAATAAATGCAACTTACATTAGCAGTCCATTTCAGTCCAGGGTCTCATTGGGTGAAGCTCTAGTCTCTCAGTGAGAGAATCTTAATGGTCACCTTACTCATAAATGATTAGATCTTGAGAAAACTGATTCATACTACCTGAGTTAATATAAGATTGACTTGTGTTTGAAATCCAGTCAATCACAGTAATAAATTATACTGCAAGACAATCAGATATTTATGTCAGGAAAGGGCTCATTCTCTTCTCATTGGAGAAAACCACCTGATGCAGAAAACATCTGCATCTCAGGTACTTGTTAGGGAATTAAATCATGAAAACACTGGTATCAATAATCTGTGAAAAATTCAATGAGGATATGTAAGCAGATTGCCCATTCCACCTAACACTTGGCCGGCTCCTCCTCACTCAGCCCCTTTTGGCCTCACTTCATTGCTTTGGATCCTATGCTAGTTGCCTATCATCCTAAACCATGTATACACAGAATTTGAGAGTTGGAAAGGGCCTGAGAGACCGCTTTGGCTGGCCCAACATGCTGCACAAATGGTTATCCATACTTGAAGACTTAAGCTGGTAGGTGGATTGGGGTTGCAGTGGAGGAGGTAGAGAGGGAGAAAATTGCTTCCCAGAATGGTTCATTTCTCTTTTCCTAACACTAAGCCAAATTTTTTTTTCTCTACAGCTTTCACCTGTGCCTCCTGCAGATGCCCTTTGTGGCCAAGGAGGATAAATCTAACCATTCTTTCACATGATATCCCTGTGAATGCTTGAAAACTGTTGTCATTCCCTTATCTCCTAAACCTCTTCTTCAATTCCTTTATCTGAGCCTCATATGACATAATCTTGGAGATCTTCATCAAAACGCTTGGCTTCATTTGGATGCTCTCCAGTCCATCAGTGACCACTTAGGTGGGGCTACCATTAACATCCCACTTGTTATCTTATTAAGGCACAGCCAAGATGAACACCCTCACTCATGTCTTCCCTACAGATGAATCATTTCCCCATTTCAGAGTCATGAGTCACTGGTCCTACCTCAGGTCTCCCTCTTGGGTATGGAATTCCCAAACCATATTGCTATTGTGATTACAAATAAAGACTCATAGCCATATCAAAATATCTACAGATCACTAAGTGCCACTCTATTGCTGGGTGATTTTGAAGAGTATTTCTGCGTCTTTTCTTAAACTAATATCAATGTCTCTGACATTTTTCTAAACAATGTCCTTCATACAATGACCTACAAGGTATATTTCTACTGATTCTACACTAATTGCTATAAAGATCTTGGTCAGGTCATTTGGTCTCCTTGAGCCTCAGCTCCCTCATTTGTCAAACAGGAATAATACAATTCCATAAATATTTAAAGTAACTACTGCATACAGAGCCCCATTCTAGGAAATGGGAGAGATAGGAAGTTTTTATGACAAATTACGTTCCTTCAAGCAGGTTATAGTCTAATAGGGGAATAAGATATATAATCCACTAAGTATTATACACAGTAATATATTAAGAGTGCATCAGAGAAGTGTACATGAGGAGAAAAGTTATCTACCAGTGGAGAAGGATTCATGGTGGAGTTAGTATATGAATTGGATTTAAAAGCAACTATGTAAGGACAGAATCAGAGCTTAATTTTATGTGATCTATTGCAAATATAGTGTGGAATTATTATTGCTCTTACCAAAACCTTCATTCATTAAACAGACTTCTTCTTTTTTCTTTTTTTGAATATCCATTTTGTGCAAGACATTATGTTGGGAGCTATGGGAGATATAAAGAAGATAACAAAGGCCCTTCCCTCAAGGAAATTACAGAAACATTGCAGTCTAGTGTCAACAGCCTCCATGATAGGTATAGCATGTCCACTCTGATTATTATGGAGGACAGTCCATAGAGGTTGATATCCCCAGGATATAGTAGTAGGCATTCCTACTCACAGGGATAGGAGTTTCTTGAAGGGAACATAACATAGGACTCAGTTTCAAGGGTTGTTAGTTATTAAAATAAGCACTATTATTCTGCAGAGGCAGAATGCAATTTCTAATGACTTTAAGAATGAGGGATAAAGTAGAAGAGTCCCTTAATTAATTGTGCTTTCCCAAATCTCTGTTCTAATATCAATATTCTTTTCTCTACATCCTCACACTTGGTAATTTCATTAGTTCTCTGGGATTAATTACTTTCTTTATGTAGATGACTCCCCAAAACATTTTATCATTTTTGTTATTATTAATAATGCTGTATGTTATTGTACATAATAACGTATACATAATATAATATTGTTAATAATAATGGAATAACTATAGCCAGAATTTATATAGCATTTTAAGGTTTGCAAAGTACTTTACAAACATTATTTCAAATATTATCTCATTTTATCTTCACAACAACCTGGGAGATTAGCACAATTTTTATTCCCATTTTACAAATTAGAAAAGTGAAGCATCCAAGAGTTGTGGCCCAGGGTCACACAGCTATTAAGTATCTGAGGCAGGATTTGAATTCGGCTATTCTTGCCAAATCCAGGATTCTATTCATGGTGCCACCTAGCTGGTTCTGTACCTTCATTTTCAACCTAAATTTCTCTCCTGAGTTCCAATTCTGAACTCCTAATTTCCTGCTGGATATCTTAATTTGAAAGTCCCAAATGAATCTAAAATTTAACATGACCAACATGAAACCCATTATTTCTCTTCTCACTCCTTTAGATTTTCCCTGTTTAAAGGTTCCCTTTTGATATTACAAATACCATCAGCCTTTTACTTACTCAAATTTGCAATCTTAGAATCATCCTTGACACTTCTTTTTTTTTTCTCACTTCCTCCTTTTGTTAATGAATTGCCAAATTTTCCAGTTTTGCCTCCACGACTCTCATACCTTTACCCTTTTCTCTGCTCGCATTCCTACCACCCTACCTCTGTTCTTCACTATTCTCCCATGGACTATGACAATAGAGAGCTAATTGGCCTCTTTGTATTTCTCCTCCTTACAGCTACAAAACAAACAAACTTCCTAAAGTGCAGGTGTGACCTTGCTGCTCCCCTGCTTAGAATCTTCTTTGGCTCCCTAATGCCTTTAGTATTAAATACAAACCTCTTAGTTTGGCATTTAATGTCCTGCACAATCTTGCTCAGTCTTCCTTCCCAGACTTATAAACCATTCACTATGCTCACGTCCAACTAGCAGGATTATTGATTTATCTGGTACTAGGGACATATGGCAATTTCTTGAATTTCTTAATTTCAGGAAGCTACCAAATGATGCTCTGTGCTGGAGTGAACAATTTAGGCAACTGTCCATGCTCATACAGAATCTATCAGCCCTAAACTCAGTCACAATATAATTTGGGAATGCTCTGGTTATCCCCAGCCTTCTCATCTTTCAAGTGGAAGTTGGATGATCATCTGTATTTTATATTATAGTTTGAGTTTCTTTCACGTATAGGTTGGACTAGAAGAACGCTGAAGTCCCTTAACCTCTCCAATTCTGTGACTCTGTGTGCAGCATTTTTCACATGGTCACATAAGTAGCCAGTTGAAGAGTCATCATTCAGACATTCAAAGTGAGGCTTCTTGACCCCAAATGTCAACCTCTTACCACTGTACCACATTGCCTCTCAAGTTCCAAATAAATAGTTCACTTATATATTAAAGGTAACTGAAAAAAAGGAATAAAATGGTTGGAGATAGCTTTCATAATTATAACTTAGGGTAAAGATTAGTGTCACTGATTACACGGAATTAAGAAATTTTTCCAAGAACAAAATCAATGCAACTAAAATAAAAAGAGAAAACATTGAATAGGAAAGATCTTTGTATCAAATAACTCTAATAAGGGTCTGATAGTAAAAATCTATTGGGAATTCACAGAAATATATCAGAGCTATATCCCCAGTAGAAATGTTCAACAGACATCAAAAGTTTTTGAGAGAATTGCTAAACTATTAACAACCACAAGAAAAATTGTTCAACTCATTAATATGAGTGGACAATAATATTGTCCATGAGGTTTCCTTGAAAAAGATACTACAGTGTTTTACCATTTCCTTCTCCAATGGATTAAGGCAAATAGAGGTTAAGTGACTTGCCCAGGGTCATAAAGCTAGTAAGTTTCTAAGGCTGGATTTGATCTCAGATTTTCCTGACTCCAGGTCCAGAGCTTTATCTGCTGAGCCACTGGCTATCTCCTATATACAACAGTTTCATCTATACAAGTGAAAGAACAACAAAGTAAGACCAAATACTGTATTGATATCATAAGCAAACTTGTGCCCAGAAAAAAGAGGAAAATACATCTCCCTTTCTTCTTTGCACAGGCTGGGGACTATGGTTGCAAAATGTTGCATATGTCATCAAACTGATTTTGCTGAACTGTTTTGTTTTTCTTTTTTTCACTCTTTGTTAACGAGGCAAAATTTTTTGGAGTGAGAGTATCCTTACAACAGATTGAGAAATAAATGTGATGTAAGAATAAAAGACTTAAATACATAAAACAAAAATAAGAACTCTGGAGTGAGATTATTATTATAAGGATTATTATTCTTTAACTAAGTCTAAATTTTCAAATCTATCTCCTCATATATATGCATGCATACATATCCACTATTTTCTGTATCTGTTTTCACAGATGCATCCAAAAACCATTTTTATTAAGCTTTATTAGTTTCATGATCATAAGAAAAGAAGCTGCTTCACCAGCAATGGTTTTCAAAATGTCCCTCCTTCTGCAGAGATCGATTTCTTTCTCACATTTCTGTCTGACAACCTAGTGAACTCACAGTTCAATACATCCATAGGCTAGTCCTGGCTTACCTGGTTGCCCATGAGGTCAGATGTTTTCTTGCCATCATCTTTGTATGTTACTGTAGAACAATATGAAAGAGTAACCACCTGACAAGTGTATACTGTAGGTGCAAACCTAAGGAAAAGAGGAGAGAATCCCTCAAGGGAGAGACTCTGAGAGACACATAAAGCTACACCTTAGGGGGGGGTTATTTTTTTTCTTTAAGTACAACTTTATTTATTTTTAGTTTTCAATATTTACTTCCACAAGATTTTGAGTCCCAAATTTTCACCCCATCTCAACCCTCCCCCCACCCCAAGATGGCATGCATTCTGAATATCCCTTCCCCTAGTCCGTCCTCTCTTCTGTCTCTCCCCCCCCCTTCTCTTATTCCCTTCCCCTTCTATTTTCCTGTAGGGTAGGATGGACTTCTATACCCCATTTCATGTATTTCTTATTTCCCAGTAGCATGTGAAAACATTTTTTTAAACATACGTTTTTAGAACTTTAGGTTTCAAATTTTCTCCCTTCCTCCCTCCCCACCCACCCTCATTGAAAAGGAAAGCAACTCATTATAGGTTGTACCTGTGCAGTTATGCAAAACACTTCCACAGTAGACATGTTGTGAAAAACTAACTCTATTTCCCTTAATCCTATTCTGCTCTCCCATTTATTCTATTTTTTCTTTTGACCCTGTCTCTCCTCAGAAGTATTTACTTCTGATTACCCCCTTTCCCAATCTGCCCTCCTTTCTATTATCCCCCTGCTCTCTTGTCCCCTTCTCCCCCTATTTTCCTGTTGGGTAAGACAGATTTCCATACCCAATTGAATGTGTATGTTATTCCCTCCTTAAGCCAAATCCTGTGAGAATAAGATTCACTCGTTCCCTCTCACCTTCCCCCATTTCCCCTCCACTGTAAGAGATTTTTCTTTTCTGTTTTTTTTTGTGAGATAATTTACCCCATTCTACCTCTCCCTTTCTTCTTCTCCGTGTATAATCCTCTCTCATCCCTTAATTTTATTCTCCAGATGTGACGCCTTAATCTTCAACTCACCCTGTGCCTTCTATCTATCTATCTATCTATCTATCTATCTATCTATCTATCTAAACATACATTTAATTTTTTTCCTCCAACTTCCCTAATACTGACAAAGATCTCATGAGTTATAAATATAATCTTTCCGTGCAGGAATGTAAACAGTTCAACTTTAATAAGTCTCTTATGATTTCTCTTTCCTGTTTACCTCTTCCTGTTCCACTTGAGTATTGTATTTGAAAGTCAAGTTTTCTATTCAGCTCTGGTCTTTTCATCAAGAATGCTTGGAAGTCCTCTATTTCACTGAATGACAATTTTTTTCCCCAAAGGATTATACTCAGTTTTTCTGGGTAGGTGATTCTTGGTTGTAATCCTATCTCCTTTGCCCTCCAGAATATTATATTCAATGCCTGCGTGCCCGCGCTGTACTTCACTCTGCTTCCAGCTCAGCATGATATACCTTTCTGATCAATCATCCTGATTGTCTTGGGCTGGAAATTGATTTCACTCTGTCTTTTTGTGGGTTCTGCTGCTTTAGAATTTGTCTAGAGACATCTTTTATGAGTGTGTTTGAGGGAGAGCTCAAGCAAGTCACTGCTTTCACTCTGCCATCTTGGCTCCACCCCCCAGCCCTCTACACCTTGTGTTTTCAAAAGTCCTGCCATAGCTCAAGAATTCTCAGAACTTGGACAATTTCCCTTTACTGTAGGAGAGCCTGTGACTATATAGTTCCATAACATTATGGTTTCCTCTTTAGTACCTAACAATATAAAAATGTTTAAGGTGGAAAAAAAATACACCAGAGATCTACTGCTCAGTGGGACCTGATACTGGAAGTGCTATACTTATTTTGCTCCTTTTCATGTACTTTGTATTCTAATGAAACTAGTTTAATTGGTTTTCCAAAACTTAACATTCCATCCCCTCCCTCCATGCTTTTTGCACAGTCTCCATTACCCAGAATGTATTGCCTTCTTACCTGCAAGTCTTAGAATCCCTAGCTTCCTTCATGGCTCAACTCATATTCCTGAACCCGTCATTGTTACTGTGTGCCTAGCACAGTGCCTATCCACAGTAGATACTTAATAATTTTTTGTTGAATTAAATTAATCTCTCATGGCATGTGAAAGCATCCATACTATCTTTGGAAGTCTAAGTTTGTCCTTCCTCATCAAAGTGTACACTATATTGTCCTGAGAGGCTTGCTTAGGCTTTCAAATGTACTTTCTCCCATAAAGATCAGTAATGTAAGTATGTTGCTGGTCTGGTGTATCATGACTGTGGAAGACTGTTCAAAGAATCCTGGCACCAGTATCCACTAGGAAAATTCACTTTGGATGCCAGATTTCCACATACTTAACAGTTACTGATTTTCATAACACATTTAAAGTTCATTTTCCGTATGTCCATATCATTAGCTAGAGTAGAGGTTCTGAGCCCTAGACATTCAGGACTTGGTTCTTCCTATTTTCCTACATTGTTGTGTTTTGCTGTAGCTATTTTCATAAGAAGTACTTGTAAGAACAACTGAATAGCTATGAAGAACAAATAACTTTACAGCCAAGGGGTATTTGCATAAAGAATATCATGTCAAGCAAAAAAAAAGAATAATAATGAACTAATTGTGGAATTTTAGCATCATCATGTCATTGGTGAGGAAAAGGTGTGGATATTTATCAGTGATTTTTAAATCATAATAAGTAGATGGCCACCTATTCTTTTTTCCCCTTTCTTATTTAATATTTTGTTTTCCCAATTACATGTTAAAACAATTTTAACATTTTTTTTGAACTTTTAGCTCCAAATTCTCTTTCTCCCTCCCCTCCTCTCCTATTGAGAAGGCAATTAATTTGACATAGTTATACATGTGTAGTCATTTAGAACACATTTCCACATAAGTCATTGTGTAAAACAAAACACAGTTTAAAAAAATGAAGTAAAGAAAAAGTATCTTTGATCTGAATTCAAGCTCTACTAGTTCTTTCTCTGGGAGATGGATAGCATCTTTCATCATAAGTCCTACAGAATCATCTTGGATCTTTGTTTTGCTGAGAATAGATAAGTCATAGTAGATCATCATACAATATTGCTGTTACTGAGCACAATGTTCTCTTGGTTTTTCTCATTTCATTTTGCATCAGTTCATGTAAGTCTTCCCATGTTTTTCTGAGAGCATCCTACTCATAATTTCCTAAATCACAATAGTATTCCATCACAATCATATACACAACAATTTGTTCAGCCATTCCCCAATTAATGGATATCCACTCAATTTTCAATTCTTTACCACCACTAAAAGAGCTTCTATAAATATTTTTGTACACATAGTTCCTTTTCCTTTTTGTTTTATTTGTTTTTTTTTAATTTGTTATTTTGTTTGTTTTGTATTCTCTTTAGGATACATACCTAGTAGTGGTATTACATGGACAAAGGGTATGCATGATTTTAATAGCCTTTTGGGCATAGTTCCACAATGCTCTCTAGAATAGTTGAATCAATATACAATTTCTTCTATAGTACATTAGTGTTTTAATTTTTCCACAACCCATCCAACATCTGTCATTTTCCTTTTCTATCATATTAGTCAATCTGAAAGGTGTGAAATACTTGTTCAGAGTTGTTTTAATTTGCATTTATCTTCTCAATAGTTATTTAGAGCATTTTTATATGACTATGGCTAATTTTGATTACTTTGTCTGAAAACTGCCTGTTCATATCCTTTGACCATTTATGAATTGAGAAATGCCTTTTATTTCTATAAATTTGACTCAGTTTTTTATGTGTTTGAGAAATTAAGTCTTTATCAAAGAAACTCACTGTAATTTTTTTTCACAGTAATGATTACCTACTCTGTATTTTCCTCCATCTTATTTTCACCAATTATCCTACTCCCTCTCTCATTTTACCCTGGACCATTCTCAAAAGTTTTTTTGCTTCTAACTTTTACCTCCTCCAAATTGCCTTCCCTTCTATCAGTCCCATCCCTTTTCTTATGGCCTTCCCTTCCTAGTTTCCTGTATGGTAAGATAGATTTCTACAGCCAAATGAGTGTGTATATTATTCCCTCTTTGAATCAATTCAAATGAGAGCAAGGTTCATGTACTCCCATCCCCACTTTCTCCATTTTCCCCTCCACTGTAAAATCCCTTTCAGGCCTCTTTTATGTCAGATAATTTATCCCATTCTACCTCTCCCATTTTCCTTCTCCTAGTGTATTTTTCTTTCTCATCCCTTAATTTTATTTTTAAGATAATCCTGCCATCACATTCAACTCACTCCTCTGCTTTCTGTCTATATATATTCCTTCTAACTGCCCTAATAATGAAAAAGTTTTTAGGACTTATAAATATGATTTTCCCATGTAGGAATACAAGTGGTTTGACCTTATCAAATGCCTTATGATTTTTCTTTCGTGTTTACTTTTTTATGCTTCATATGTGTCTTACATTTGAAAGTTAAATTTTCTATTCACCTCTCCTCTTTTCATCAGAAGTGCTTGAAAGTCCTCTATTTCATTGAATATCCATTTTTTCTTTGAAGAATTATACTCAGTTTTGCTAGGCAGGTAATTCTTTCTTGTGATACTAGCTCTTTTGCCCTCCAGAATATCATATTCCAAGCCCTCTGATCTTTTAATGCTCTTAGAAGTTGCTAAATCTTCTATTATCCTCACTGTATCTCCATAATATTTGAATTATTTCTTTTTTGGCTACTTGCAGTATTTTCTCCTTGATCTGGGAGGTCTGAAATTTGGCTATAATATTCCTGGGAGTTTCCACTTGGGGAACTCTTTCAGGAATTGATTAGTGGATTCTTTCCATTTCTATTTTACCTTCCGGACCTAAGAGATTGTGAAAGCTTTCCATCATAATATTTTGAAATATAATATCTAGGCTCTTTTTTTATTATGATTTTCAGATAGTCCAGTAATTCTTAAATTATTTCTCTTGGACTACTTTCCAGGTCAGCTGTTTTAATAATGAGATAGTTCACATTTTCCTCTATTTTTTCATTCTTTTGATTTTGTTTGATTATTTCTTGATGTGTCATATAATCATTAGCTTCCACTTGCCCAATTCTAACCTTTAAGGAATTATTTTCTTCAGTGAGTTTTTGTACCTCCTTTTCCATTTGGCCAATTCTACTTTTAAAGAGTTCTTCTCTTCAATGAAGTTTTATATATCATTTTCCATGGAGCAGATTCTGCTTTTCAAGGCATTTTTCTCTCTCTCCATTGAATTTTTGTGCCTCTTTTACCATTTGGCCTATTCTGGTTTTTAGGTTGTTATTTTCTTCAGTGTTTTCTGGGCCTCCTTTACCAAGTTCTTGACTCTTTTTTCATCATTTTCTTTCTTCACTCTCATTTCTCTTCCCAATTTTTCCTCTACCTCTCTTACTTAATTTTTAAAATGCTTTTTGATCTCTTCTCTGGCCTGATATCAATTCATATTTTCCTTTGAGGCTTTCCATGCAGACATTTTGACATTGTTCTCTTCTTCTGAGTGTGGGTTTTGATATTCCATGTCACCATAGTAACTTTCTATGGTCAAAATTTTTTTGTTGTTTGCTCACTTTCCAGCCTATTTCTTGACTTTCAACTCTATGTTAAAATGGGGCTCTGTTTCCTAAGTGGAGGAGGCACTGTCCCAAGCTTCAAGTATTTTGTGCAGCTGTTTTCAGAGGTAATTCTGGGGACCTGTAAGTTTCTGGCTTTTCCAAGTTGTCATGATCTAGAGAGAGGTGTGTTTATTACTCTTCTGTACTGTGCACTGGTTTGTGAGTAACCACAAGCACTCTTTTCAACCCTGGAATTGTGATGAGGGTCCCTGCTCCCCTGCAGCTGCAAGCTCTGCAGTGCTAGTGCTGCTCCTCCACTGGGACTAAGACCCAGGGGCTGAGATCCAGATCCAAGTATAGGCAATGCAACAGAGTCCTGCCCCTTGTGCCAGCAAAGTGACCCCTGTAAATCTCTTGCTGACCTATTATCAGATACCCTTATCATCTGTGGGCTGAATGGTCTAGAAGCCACCACTATTGCCACTGGTTCAGTTGCCCCAAGGCCTGTTCCAGGCTTCCTGGGGCCTAGTCTGTGCTGGTGCTCCTTTCTCATCCCGGTGCAATAGACATTTCCTGCTGACCTTCTAAGTTGTCATGGGCTGAAAAAAGTTTTCATTCTATATTTTTACGGGTTCTGCCACTCTTGAATTTATTTAGAGTCATTATTTAAAGATATTTGGAGGGGTTTGGGGGAGAGGTTAGGAGAATCCCTGCCTTTACTCTGCCATCTTGGCTCCACTCCTCAAGCAACCTACTCTTTTAAATAAAAAAGATTAGATTTTGGTTTTGCATTAGCCACACTTCTCTTTGCCCCTTCCAAGGGGTCATGTCATCCTTTATAACAAAGAATAAAAAAAGTAGAGGAAAAGAAGATTAGAAAAATGTCCAACACATTGAAAACACCTGACATTATATGCAGTATTTTATATCCATAATCATCCCACTTTGCAAAGAAGAGGGGAAGGGGTCTGCTCATATCCTTTCTTTAAGGGTGAGTTTGATCAGATACAATTTCACAGTATTCCAGTTTGATTGTTTTGTTGTTGATTTTCTTGATATATATATATATATCTATATATATATATCTATATATATATATATAGTTGTATATATATGTATATATATATACACATATATATACAACTATATATATATATAGATATATATATATCTATATATATATATAGTTGTATATATATATATGTATATATATACAACTATATATATATATATAGTTGTATATATATGTGTATATATATATATACATATATATACAACTATATATATATATATATATATATAGTTGTATATATATATGTATATATATATGTATATATATATATGTATATATATATATGTATATATATATATATATAGTTGTATACATTATATGTATTCCTTTTCTGGCTGTACTTTGCTTTGCACTGATTCATATAGCTCTTCCTTTGCCTCTCTGTGCTCATTAAATTAATTCACTTGTTAGAATGTTTAGCATATTTGGTGTATTATAAATGCTTTTGACTATTGACTATTGACTCATAGAATGGTAACATTCCTTTAAATTCTAGTATTTTATATTTAGTAACCCCAACCTTTTCTATTCAATATGTTCAGCCATTTACTTTGTTTCCAGTTATTTGTTATTAATTGTTGATATGTGTGTGTGTGAATTAAAAGGAAAGCTTCATATATACTCCTTGTGTGTATGTGTGTGTGTGTGTGTGTGTGTGTGTGTGTGTGTGTGTGTGTGTGAGAGAGAGAGACATATGGTCATATACACAGAAGAATGCTGAAGTCCTTTTCACCTCTTCAATTCTGATTCTACAGGCAGCAACTGTCCCTTGTTCACATACGTGATAAGTTTCAGAGCCAGCATTCAGACTGAGGCTCCTTGATTCTGGTTCTCATTCACTTGCCACTATACTACATTGCCTCTCAAGTTCCAAATGAATAGTTTACTTAAATATTAAAGGTTACTGAAAAAAAGAATGAAATGATTGCAGATATCTTTCATAACTGTGGCTGAGGGTAAAGGTTAGGGTCATTGATCACATGAAATTGAAAAACTTTTGCAGGAAAAAGCACAGACACAGTATATATGGGAGCTTTCTTTTTATGACTGACCTCTGTAGGATATGCATCTAGCAACAGGATCTCTTGATATAAGCATTTTAGTTACTTCCTTCACATGACCCCAAATTGTTTTTGAGAACATTTGTTCCATTAACAATACATTAGCATACCTGTCTTTCCACACCCCCTCCAACTTTGACCATTCTTGTCTTTTTTCATCTTTCTCAATTCGCTGAATGGGAAGCAAAATCTCAGAGCCATTTTGACTTACATTTCTCTTATTATTAATAATAAGTATTATTATCAATATTAATAATATTATTAATTATTATTAATAATATGGAGCTATATTTCTTTGGTTGTTAATAATTTGAAAAATTTGTCTTTTAAGAACTCTTAGTTTATGTCCTTAGTTCACTTAGTTCTTAGGGAATGACTTTTGGTTTTGCATATTTCTATTATTTGTCAATACATCTTGAGTAGTGTATCCCTAGCAGATGTTTTGATACATTTTCCTTTTCTCAATCAATTAGAAATGCATGCATACATGTGTGTGCAATACATACAAACACATATATGTACAGACACATGCATAAATGTGTACAGCATTCATGCATACAAGCTCACTCATTAGATCTAATTTCCACAACTCTTATTCCACTGCCCTAAAGAGAAAATAGTCAGGATGCTCATTTTTAAATGCCTATTCACTCACATCAAAATGGATGAAGTTTATTCCTGTCTTCTGACTTTCCTGTTGCATTTATAGCTATCTTCCATAAGCACCTTTTCTTGATATGTTTTGCCTCTATGACCTTCAGAGGCACTTTTCCCTCCTTGTCCTTTCCTCCCACTCTATAATTGTAATTGTCCCCAGAGTATTCATCTCAGGTCTGTTATCTCTATACATACTCCACTGCGTCATTTATCTACTCTAAGAGAATATTTGAAGGCATTCTTCTACATTCATTTATGCTTTCCTGAGACAGGATAATGATGAGGGTGCTGGTGGTTGTGACTCAGATTTGTAGTCTTTTAATGTTTTCAAGGCCCATTCACAGACATTCTTAATGTGCTTTCACAACAACCTAGTGAAAAGGCACCACAGGTTTTACTGTCCTTGTCTTACAGATGAGAAAACTGAGGATTAGAAGGTAAGTGACTTATCTAAGATCATACAGCTACTTAGGTGTGGAACTATTTTGAACCTACATTTCCTCCTACTCTATACCAGTAGCTCAGTTCAGAGTTCTAATGCCAAAGACCTGAAAAATGAACTGAGTTTATCTCCTCTTTTATATGGCTTGCACTGTGTATTTCAGTGGTGGATAAATAGCTCTTGTTGCTCCCTGCCAATTCACTTAGACTTCAGGAATCAAAATAAATTATTCCATTATTACTTTGAAAGTTTTCCTCACCCTCCAGATGTTGAGAAACTTCAGTACTAATAAACTGCTGTTATTATCAAAATTCAGAGTGTGTGTGAATTCATTCTATCTCTCAAATTTTGAGAATTTTGCTCATATGATAGAATAATTTAATGTTTTAAAATTATTTTAAAATCTCTGAGCTAACTCTTTATGGTCTAAAGTCTCACTTAACATTTACTAGGTGTTAAACAGTGTGTTGGTTCTTTGATAAAGCATGGCAGCT
The DNA here is from genome assembly GCF_003287225.1 of Phascolarctos cinereus. Classification (NCBI taxonomy): domain Eukaryota; kingdom Metazoa; phylum Chordata; class Mammalia; order Diprotodontia; family Phascolarctidae; genus Phascolarctos; species Phascolarctos cinereus. The sequence goes on along the minus strand of NW_027555958.1, from coordinate 307,999,694 downwards.
TCACTGTATAATGACTTAAGTTGACATTTGGAACCAACCCACATTTCAATGTCTTAAGCTATCCATCTGTCTGTACACACACACACACACACACACACACACACACACACACACACACAAACTTGTTTGTGTACATAAATGTATATATTTACATACAAACTCCAAATCAAATCCAGCTTCTTATACTTTAGTTAGGCTCTGTAAGGAACCAAATAAGTGGATACAAGAGGTGTAGGGATAGAAAATAGGATAAAATATCCATGGATAAATCAGTTACATACATTTTTTCCTACCTCCACATCTCCAGGTCTCTCATAGCTATCCCATTCACTTTATTAAGATGCTCATCAGTCTAGTTAAGGCCTTTATAACCTGGACTATTGCAATAAGATCCTAAATTAGCCTCCATGTTTCTCGTCTCTTTAACCAAGCCATTTTACCCACAACTGCCAAAATGACCTCCCTACAAGACAGGCTTGATTATATTACTATAATGGTCCAAAACCTGTAGTGGATTCCTATCACCTCTAGGATAAAATACAAACTCTTTAGGTTGACATTTAAGTCTCCGCATCACATATTTCCAAATGATCCTTTCAGACATTTTACCTGTTCCCTTTCATGGATCCTGCATTTTAGGCAACTGGTCGCTTATTGCTCCCTAAACTCAGAATTGTATCTCTTGCCTCCTTTGCAGAGGCTATTCCCTGTGCCTGGAATACATTTCCTCCTTTCCTCTCTAGCTTTTAAAATCTTTAGCTTCCTTTAATATTCAAATCAAGTACCAACTCCTATAGAAAGCTTTTCCTGATCCCGTTTGTAATCATCATCATCATGGACAACATCATCATTATCACTATTTTAACTAATAATTACATGTTAATATTATGCCATTAGCATATGAGTATGCTAGCCTAATATTATATATCCTAATACACTACTATATTAATATTAATTATATATTCATTTATTAATAATAATAGTAGCTATTATTTCTATGGAACTTTAAGGTTTACAAATTACTTACGTGTTATCTTTATCTGACCCTCACAATAACTCTGTGAGATAGATGCTATTAATATCCCCATTTTAGAGATAAGGAAATGGAGTCTAAGAGGTGTTGTTACTTGAGTCACAAGGCTAATAAGTGTCTGAGGAGAATTTGAACTCAGGTCTTTCAAGTCCAACACTGTGTAACACAACGGCATCATTAGCACACTAGTCCTCCTAAAATCATCTGGTATTTGCTGTTCTGTTTATGTATTGTAGTCTCCTATTAGAATGTAAGTTCCTGAATCCAGGGACAGGTTCTGTTTATATCTCCCCAGTGGCCTAACACAGTCCTGTACACATAGCAGAAACTTAATAAATGCTTATTAACTTCTTGTTAAATTGAATCAGTATAAATGGGACAATATGATCCTTTACTAAGAAAAAATGTTTGTAGGATTGAAGATGGAAAATAATAAGGCAATGGATGCATGAGATGAGGCATGAAAAGGACACCAAAAAGAGGAGTGATAGGGCTCAAAAAAAAAAGTCTGGAACACTTGCTTTTTCCCAGTTTCACCTAGAGCTTGTCCCATAGGGAGAGAGGGAGGTACTAACCCATTAACACTTGGTCAGCTGAATATGTTCTTGAAAGAAGATTGTATAACATATTCTGTCTGTATATCAAACAGCTCATTATTAGTGAGCAAAGGCAAGGATATGCACTAAATATTTTAGAAACTGCTAGTTTGGGATAAAATAAAATGAACTGTAAGTTTGGAGATCATAGTATAGAAGGTGTTACTATAGATGAATGAAGAGGGAATCCTCACCCCAGAGAATACTTAACATTAAGTATCATAGCAATATCAAACACAAATAGGAGTTACATGAGTGTAAAGAAAGGAGAACAGATCTCTGAATCGCAATAGGAACAGAAAGTAAATTTTCAGTACATGTATGAAAATTAAAGTTTAATTATAAGACAATTTCTTGAAGTTGATTTCTCTCAGCTGTCTCTACACGCAAGTTCTATATCAGAGTGAGAATTTATAAGTAGGTCTGTTTAATTAGCAGTCTGGAGGTAAATGTTCTGTGAAAAGTTGAGTGGGGCCTCCTGTCACAAGGCTGCACAGGGAAAACACAATGAATTATGAGCCCTATGCTTACTTACTAATATAAATTTCATCTTATATTGTTTTTCTGCTTAAAATGCCTGACAGACAAATTCCCGAGGTGGAGGCTATAGTTCCTGGTAAGCAGGCCCACCTGAGGACTGGTACCTAATCTTAAGGGTAGGTATGCCTGTTTTCCCTTCTAACACTATGAAATGCAACTTGTAGCTTCTTTACTGCAGTTTTTGCTTTTTCTTTGTTTGTTTTTTGAGCAATTGGGGTTAAGTGACTTGCCCACGGTCACACAGCTGATAAGTGTCTGAGGTCAGATTGGAACTCAGGTTCTCCTGTCTCCAGGGCCAGTGCTCTATCCACTATGCCACCTAGTTTCCCCTTTACTGCAATTTCTGCTTCTCTCAAGCTCAAGCTTTCTAGGAGCCCAGATAAATTATTTTGGGGAAGCCACTCTTGCCCTTTTGAAAAGTACAAGATAAATGTATCCCCCCAAAGTTAGAGCTTATACTGATTAACTACTGCACTGCCAGAGCTTCTGGATGTTATTTGTCTGCCCAAATTCTAGCATAGAATGTTAATTATGTGTGTGTTTCTATACACACATATGCATATTAATTAGTAAACATGTATGTATGCAGTATAGGCGAAAGGGTTATTGGACTTAAAGACAGATCTGCTTAGAATCCCAACTTCATCATCTATGCTCCCATCTAGGAGCAGCTATGGTACTCTGGACAAGTTTCTTCACCATATTAAGCCTCAGTTTTCCTCATCTTTAAATTCTGCACATACTGTCTGGCTCCTAAGGTTGTTGTGGGAAAAGATACTTCATCAATTGGGAAGTGTCTCGTAAGTGTGAGCTCAGACGTTTCTTCATGATCATTACTCAAATGCAAATGAATTCATGATTTCATCAATTCAGACCTTCCCATCAGTGTTACATATACCTTGCTTTCATGTACAACTCTTGTCCATTTTCTCCCATGAGTTCACCACAGATGATTCTACCAAAAGGTTCAGAGGCCTTCTTTGCCTTCTGACATTGGAAGGATGCCAGTGGAGCTTTGAGATTGTCTATGTACCATGTCTTGCCCTTGCCACACAATAAGCCAATCTTGTCTTCTTGTCATGTAATTCCTCAATGGCTTTTTCTTCTCCAACAGTGGTACCAATCATCATCACCATCGTTGGTGATAATATTAATAATACTAAAATGACAAGTTATAATACAAGATACACTGAGCAAAAGTCATACTGAGGAGCAGTCTATGGCTAAATACATTAAGAGGCTTGTTTACATCCTGAAATCAAAACTAAATGGGAAGAACACATATAAAGCAATTAATATTTAGGCAATAACAGTTTCTTTTTTTTTAATACAAATTTATTTATTTTTAGTTTTCAACATTTACTTCCACAAGTCTTTGAGTTCCAAATTTTTACCCCATCTCACCCCTCCCCCACCCCAAGATGGCATGCATTCTGAATATCCCTTCCCCTAGTCTGTCCTCTCTTCTATCTCCCCCCCCTTCTCTTATCCCCTTCCCCTTCTATTTTCCTGTAGGGCAGGATAGATTTCTGCACCCCATTTCCTGTATTTCTTATTTCCCAGTAGCATGTGAAAATATTTTTTTAAACATATGTTTTTCTTCCTCCCTCCCCACCCACCCTCATTGAAAAGGCAAGCAACTCAATATAGGTTGTACATGTGTAGTTATGCAAAACACTTCCATAGTAGATATGTTGTGAAAAACTAACTCTATTTCCCTTAATCCTATCCTGCTCACCCATTTATTCTATTCTTTCTTTTGATCCTGTCCCTCCTCAGAAGTATTTACTTCTGATTATACTCTTTCCCAATCTGCCCTCCTCTCTATCCCCCTGCTCTCTTGTCCCCTTCGCCCCCTATTTTCCTGTAGGGTAAGACAGAGTTCCATACCCAATTGAATGTGTGTTATTCCCTCCTTAAGCCCAATCCTGTGAGAATAAGATTCACTCATTCCCCCTTACCTTCTCCTGTTTCCCCTCCACTGTAAGAGCCTTTTCTTTTTCGGGGGGGGGGGTTTTGTGAAATAATTTACCCCATTCTACCTCTCCCTTTCTTCTTCTCCATGTACAATCCTCCCTAATCCCTTAATTTTATTCTCCAGATATGACCCCTTAATCTTCAACTCACCCTGTGCCCTCTATCTATCTATCTATATATACATACATATAATTTTTTCCTCCAACTACCCTAATACTGACAAAGTCTCATGAGTTATAAATATCATCTTTCCATGCAGGAATGTAAACAGTTCAATCTTAATAAGTCTCTTATGATTTCTCTTTCCTGTTTACCTCTTCATGTTCCACTTGAGTCCTGTATTTGAAAGTCAAATTTTCTATTCAGCTCTGGTCTTTTCATCAGAATGCTTGAAAGTCCTCTATTTCACTGAATGACCATTTTTTCCCCTGAAGGATTATACTCAGTTTTGCTGGGTAGGTGATTCTTGGTTGTAATCCTATCTCCTTTGCCCTCCGGAATATTATATTCCATGCCCTGCGGTCCTTTAATGTAGAAGCTGCTAAATCTTGTGTTATCCTGATTGTGTTTCCACAGTACTTGAATTGTTTCCTTCTGGCAGCTTGTAATATTTTCTCCTTGACCTGGGAACTCTGGAATTTGGCTATATATTCCTAGGAGTTTTCCTTTGGGGATCTCTTTCAGGAGGAGATCTGTGGATTCTTTCAATTTCTATTTTGCCCTCTGGTTCTAATATATCAGGGCAGTTTTCCTTGATAATTTCTTGAAAGATGATGTCTAGGCTCTTTTTTTGATCATGGCTTTCAGATAGTCCAATAATTTTTAAATTCTCTCTCCTGGATCTATTTTCCAGGTCAGTTGTTTTTCCAATGAGATATTTCACATTGTTTTCTAATTTTTCATTCTTTTGGATTTGTTTTACAGTGTCTTGATTTCTCATAAAGTCACTAGCTTCCAATTGCTCTATTCTAATTTTTAAGGAAGTATTTTCTTCAGTAATCTTTTGGACTTCCTTTTCCATTTGGCCAATTTTTCTTTTTAGGGCATTTTTCTCCTCATTGGCTTTTTGGACCTCTTTTGCCATTTGGGTTAGGCTATTTTTTAAGGTGTTATTTTCTTCAGTATTTTTTTGGGTCTCCTTTAGCAAGCTGTTGACTTGTTTTTCATGATTTTCTTGCATCACTCTCATTTCTCTTCCCAGTTTTTCCTCTACTTCCCTTACTTGCTTCTCAAAATCCCTTTTGAGCTCTTCCAAGGCCTGGGACTGATTCATATTTTTCTTGGAGGCTTTGGATGTAGGAGCTTTGACTTTGTCTTCTTCTGGTTGTATATTTTGATCTTCTTTTTCACCAAAGTAAGATAATATAGTCTGACTCTTTTTGCGCTGCTTGCTCATGATCCCAGCCAATTACTTGAGTTTTAAACTCTTTGTTAAGGTAAGAGTCTGCTTCCAATGTGGAGAATGTACTGTCCCAAGCTTCAGGGGTTTGTGTAGCTGTTTTCAGAGATACTTGTAGGGGCCTGTAAATTTTCAGTTCTTGCAAGGTGGTATGATAAGGGATGAGTTGTTTACTCCTTTCCTGGCCTATGACCGCAAGTACTCCTTTCTGTCCTGTAACTGTGAGGAGATGTTTCTCTCCACAGCCACTACAAGCTCCACCACACAGCTCCTCCTCACCCCAGCACCCCAGAACTGACTGCCGCCCAGAAACTGGCAGCAAGAGATTCCTGCCTCAGCACTGGCAAAGAGATCCCTGCAATCCCTCTCTGAACAGCCACTGGATTCCCCCTCAGTCTGTGGGCCAGAAGCTCAGGAAGCAGCTGCCCCTCCCAGGGCCAAGCTCTTGGTGAATGGAGCTGAGACCCCGCCTTCCTCTCTCAACACTGACAGAAACAGACTTTTCCCACTGACCTTCTAAGTTGTCTTTGGCATTCATGGATTGAGGAGTCTGGAAACCTCCACAGCCACCTGAGAATCAGTCCTCTGAGGCCTGCTCTAGGTTCGCTGCAGCCTGTGCTCCCATGCTGCGCTGTGCTCCACTCCCAGCCCTGCATGATACACCTTTCTGATCAATCATCCAGGTTGTCTTGGGCTGGAAATTTGTTTCACTCTGTCTTTTTGTGGGTTCTGCTGCTTCAGAATTTGTTTAGAGCCATTTTTTTTATGAGTATTTGGAGGGATTTGGGGGAGAGCTCAAGCAAGTCACTGCTTTCATTCCGCCATCTTCCAATACCAGTTTCATTGTACACTTTTGGAACTACAAAGTGGAACATAACAATTTGGAAAAACATACAAAACACTCAAATCTCCAAGCCACATGGAATGAAAACCTTTCAAAATACAGAGACCTAGCAGAGGATATAAAAACTATGTGGGACTAGGATGAAGTCTGTATCATGTCTCTTTTCCTGTCAGTAGCTAGAGTTGTACGTAAGATGCTTTCAGTGAGCCTATAGAGGATTAACTCCTATCTAAATACTATATTATTCAATGATAACAAGCAATTATTTTACCCACCTGTACAACAGTTTATAGAACAATAAGTATAAAAGAATATTAGCATGTTAGTAATTTGTCCCAGGAGCATTTCTATCTGAACACCATTGAAAAAGGGGAGAATGAGATAATGATAATGATAATGATAATATAATAATAATAATAATAATAATAATAATAATAATAATACACAATTGAATGGGTAGATTACATACCAAAAGTTTGCTATGGTCCGTACACTTTTTTTGTTGAGTCATTTCGGTTTGTCTGACTCTCTATGACCACATTGTGGGGTTTTCTTGGCAAAGGTACTGCAGTGGTTCACCATTTTCTTCTCCAGCTTGTTTTACAGATGAGGAACTGAATCAAACAGGGTTTAGTGACTTTCCCAGGGTTGCACAGCTAGTAAGTATCTGGGGTCATAGTTGAACTCGGGTCCTCCTGACTCCAGGCCCAGTTCTGTAGCCACTATACCATCTAGCTGCCCTGTTCTATATATTAACAGATGACAAATCTCTGAACCATATGTATTAACCTGAAAATATCCTTTAGAATTTAACAAATAAACAATAGTGGAATAAGAACATTATCACAGATAGAACTATTGTCTCCAAATCAACACATCAAAAGATATGAAGGATGTTTTAAATAAATGTTATTATACCAAATATTGATAGTCTCCAAACTAAATGGACTAAAAATGTTACAAAGTACAGAGATCTCACAAGAGAAATTCAGATCGTTTGAGAATAGGATGAGGAACATATCATCATCATTATTCTAGTGCTGTTGGAGCTGTCCCCAAAATACTTTCGATGAATCTACAGAAAGAGCTACCATTCCAATACTCTGATTGAATCATAAGAAGCAATCATTTTTATCCACCAGTGTAGAAGGTCACAGAATATTAAATATAAAAGAAAAATAGCAGGATAGTAAGTCATTATTGGGCTATTTCTATCCGAGCACCATCAAAAAAAAATGAGAACAAAAGGAGTAGAAGCAAGAGGAGGAGAGATTTAAAAAATTATTAAGTGCGTACTATATGTAAAATGTGCAAAGTACTATGAAATAGTCACTGTCTTCAAGGGGAAAATTCCACAAGCATATGTCAATGTTTCAAATGATAAACTCCTAGAGAACAGGGATATGAATTATCTTACTTTGAAGAGCTCCCAGCACAATGTCGTTGCATCTTGGAGTCCCAAAATACTTTTGGGTGATTTACAATTCCAACAAAGCACATTTTTTATCAATGGCTATTAATGAAACCATTCTGTATAGTAGAAGACACTAAGAGTCTGAGATCAAAGAACCTAGATTCTAAGGCTAACTCTGCAATATGTCCCTTGTGTGACCTCGGGTAATCAATCAAACCAGTACTTATAATTGCTTACAATGTGATTTTCCTAAAGTGAAGGATTGACCATGTCACCCCCCAACACACACAGACTTAATAGACTCTAGTGGCACCCTACTACATACTCCAGGATCAAATAGCAAATTCCATGTCTGGCTTTTAAGGACCTTCATAGCTTGCCTCTTCCAACCTTTCTAGTCTTCTTACCCTTTACTCCCTTCTACATAATTTAGGTTATATCAACATTTGCCTTCTAGCTGTTTCTGGAAAAGTCACTCTAGCTCTTGACTATGTAACTTTTTACTAGCTGACCCCCAGGCATGGAATCATTTCCATCCTTAATTGAACCTCCTGGTTTGTTTGACTTCCTTCAAGATTCAGCTCAAATCTTGCTGAGGCCTTGCTTCTGAGATTTCTTCTCATTTACACTATATCTTCTATGTATATACTTGTTAACATGTTGTCTCACCCATTAGATTCTGAGCTTGAGAACTAGGACTATTTTTGCCTTTCTTTGTATCCCAACAAAGCATAGTGCCATGCATCTATCTATCTGTATATATACATGTATGTTTACATACATATATAGACACATATACATGTATGTATACATACACGTACATATGTGTTCATATTACATATAGTGAGACAAAGACAAAGAGAGACAGAGGAAGAGAAAGAGACAGAGACAGAGAGAAAGTGCTCAACAGATACTTATTGATTGACTATGTGCCAGGCACTTGCACTACAGAGACAAAGGCATGAAAATCCCTGTTGTCAGAGTTTACTCTACTTGGGCAAAACCACATATTTACCAATAAGTAAATACAGGATAGGTAAAAAATAGTTACATTGTGTGTGTGTGTGTGTGTGTGTGTGTGTGTGTGTGTGCGTGCGCGCACACATGAGCGCGTGCACACTTGCGCACAGGGTATGGTGAGTGTGGTGGAGGAATCAGGAAATGCCTGTTAAAGGATATATCACATCAACTGAGCCTAGAAGGGAGGTGGGGATTCCAAGAGTTGACTCTGAAGAGACGATACATTCCAGGCATGACAGGGGTTAAAGATACAAAGACAGGGGATAGAATTCCAAATTCAGGAATAACAATAGGCCAGTTTGACTCAGATAGAGAGAGCATGAAGGGAGTAATACAAAATAATTTTGATATTCGATATAGTAGCCTCCCACTGAACAACAGGTACTCATTGGCCCTGGCTAACCACTTCCTCCTAACTTCCTTTTATGGTACCTACTTGGAAAGATTTCATTCAACTCAACAAGTATGTATTAAGTGCCTACTACATGCCAAGAACTCTACTAGGTGAAGGGGATAGATTTTTTTGAAAGAAAGAGAGAGAGAGAGAGAGAGAGAGAGAGAGAGGAGAGAGAGAGGAGGGAGGAGGGAAGGAAGGAGGAAGGAAGGAAGGAAGGAGAAGGAAGGAAGAAGGAAGGAAGGAAGGAAGGAAGGAAGGAAGGAAGAAGGAAGGAAGGGAAGGAGGAGGAGGGAGGAGAGAAAGGAGAAGAGAAAGAAAGAAGAGAAGAAGAGAAAGAGGGAGAGAAAGAAGAGAGAGAGAGAGAGAAAAGAGAGAAAGAGAGAAAGAGAGAAGAGAGAAGAAGGAAAGAGAGGAGAGGAAAAAGAAGAGAAAAGAGAAAGAAGAGAAAGAGAGAAAGAAAGAAAGAAAAAGAAAGAGAAAGAAAAAGAAAAGAAGAAAAAAGAAGAAAGAAAAGAAGAAAGAAAGAAAGAAAGAAGGAAGAAAGAAAAAGAAAGAAAGAAAGAAAGAAAGAAAGAAAAGAAAGAAAGAAAGAAAGAAAGAAGAAAAGAAAGAAAAGGAAAAAGAAAGAAAGAAAAGAAAGAAAGAAAAGAAAAGAAAGGAAGAAAGAGAAGAAAGAAGAAAAGAAAGAAGAAGAAGAAAGGAGGAGGAAGGAAGAAAGGAAGAGGAAGGAAGGAAGGAAGAAAAGAAAAGAAAGAAAGAAAGAAAGAAAGAAAGAAAGAAAGAAAGAAAGAAAAAGAAAGAAAAAAGAAAGAAAGAAAGAAAGAAAAAAGAGAAGAAGAAAGAAAGAAAGAGTCTTGGCCCTCAAGATGCTTACATTTTATGGAGGGAAATAATGTGTTCTCCATGTCAATGTAAAATATATTGAAAATAAATGCAACATTATCTGGGAATGTGGAGAACCACCAAAAGGGGAAAACAGCAAGTCCTCTTATAGAGGTCATCCTTGAGCCGAATATTAAAGGGAGCTGGGGATTTTCAAGAAGCAGCGAGGAAGAAGGAAAATATTCCAGGAATTGGGGAAATATCATACACAAGACACAGAGGTGAGAGATGGAATTTTTATGAGGAAGATCAAGCCAGTTTGGCTGAAACAGAGTGTTCAATGGGATATAATATAGAGTTATCCGGGAAAGATAAACTGAAGACCAATTGTGAAGGGCTTCAAATGTCAAAAAAAAAATGATCTGCATTTATCTTAGAGACGATAGATAGCAAGAGGAAGAACATGGTCTGACTTGTATTTTAGGAATATCAATTCAGCAACTCTGTTGAGGACGGTTTGAAGAAGAGAGAGACTGAATGCAAGGACACCAATTAGAAGGCAAGAACCCAAATGAGACATAATAAGGTCATTAACTAGGGAGTTTGTAGTGTGAGTGGAAAGAAGGGCATAGATACAAGATACATTAAAGAGGTATTCAAGTCTTGACAATGGAATGCTGAGTCACTCCTTTTCATAAGTGTCGGTTTTCACATATGTAAAATGAGTGCGTTGGACCAGATCATCTCCAAGGTGCTTCACAGGTTTAAATCCTATGATCAAGAAGAAAAAAAAAATCATAGTTTCAACCTGCTTTTTAAAATTTGTAGTAGTAGTAGTGGTAGCAGCAGCAGCAGTACCAGCAGCAGTAGCAGTAGTAGTAACAATAACAATAACTCAGACGTCCATAATGCTTTAGAGTTTACAAAGGTATTTGCTCACAACCAGCCTACCGTCATTATCTCCATTTTACAAGTGACTCAGTGACATTAAATAACTTACCCACAATCCCATAGCCTGTATATAGTACAGCCAAGAACGCATTCAGATTTTGAATATGGGTGCTCTGATGCTAAATTTAATGTTCTTCCTATTGTAATACACAGATTAAAATAATTGCGCAGCTGACATCAGTGCAGATGGTTTGAGAAGGTGCAGCCTAGAGAAACTAGATAAATTGGGTGATAGTTAAATAATTTCAGAGGAGCCTAGAAGCTTCTATGGCCTCAAATAAGTAGCACGGTATTAAATCTTTGCCTATCTGCTCATATGACAGCTGTCAGACAAAAGAAAAAATAAAATGTGTCACATACAATTGCTGTGCATGCATAAAAACGAGGGCTTAAAGGCCTATCAGCTTCTCACAGCACAGAATTGTTGCTAAGAGTATAGGAACGGCATGAACGAAGGTTGTGTTGAGAGATATGGGCTAAATAATAAAGGTATATGCCTTCACAACTAGAGAAATAGTTAAATTTAAAGAGTTTTCATTCCTTCTTCAATATTAACATTGGCAGGAAGTCTCTAGTGAGTTACCCCAGGGATCTATGTTTGACCTTGTGTTGTTTAGCATATATATCAGTGACCCAGGAAAAAAATGTGTAGAAAGCGTACTCATCAGATTTACAGATGACAGAAAGATGGGAGGATAGCTAACATACTGGATGACTGAACCAGGATCCAAAATCTAATCATGAAATTCAATAGGGGTACTTGCAAAATTGCATGCTTTCCATTTTCACGAGCACAGAATCGGGGAGACATAGCTAGATGGCAGTTCATCTGAAAATGTTTTGGGTGGGTTAATGGACTGCAAGCTTATTATGAGTCACCAATATAATGAAGCAGCCAAAAAAGCTAATGCGGTTCTGGGCTTCAACTAGAGGGATTTAGCTTCCAGGAATAAGGAGATAATAATATCTCTGCACTCAACCCTAAGCAGACCACATATGGAGTGCTGTGTTCAGTTTAGGGAGCCACAGGTTAAGAAGGATATTGGAAAGCTGGAGGTCATCCAAAGAAAGGCAACTGCAGTGGTAAAGAGTGTTGAGACCCCATCATAGGAGAATCATAGAAAAATCCTCAGAAACTAGGGCTGTTCAGCCTGGAAAATAAAAAAAACACAAAGTCAATTCCATAGCATTCTTCAAGTGTGTGTAACAGACTGTCATAAGCAAAATGGATTAAATTTATTCTATCTGGCCTAAGAGGGTGAAACCAGAACCAAAGGGGAAAGTTGAATAGTGCAAATTTGGTTTTGAAGTAAGGAGAAACTTCCAAACAATTGGATCCATAGAATGGGATGTTTCAGAAAATGGTGATTTCTCCTTCATTGGTGGTTTTTTTTAAAGTATCTGGATGCCTACTTTGGGGGCATATTTTAGTGGGGATTTCTGTTGCACATAGATTGACCTATACGGCTAAGTTCTATTTCAACTCTAAAATTCTGCAAGTCTATAAGTATTCTAAAGGGTATAGAAAATGGGAATAAGAAATGTGACTTGAATTTGCTTTGGACAGAAATGGAAAGGATGATAACAATAAAAGGGATAGATACCTAAATCCAGAAAACCAAATTGTGATAATTATAAACTTTATATGGTTTATGCCATAGTTACTATTTTATTTTTATCATTACAGTGATAGGATTCCAATATGGAGTCACTTAGGCTAAATGGTCCTAATGTCCATAGAAGCATATAGGTAAAATATGCAGTCTATACTTTTCTACTGTAAACTCTATGTCAAGCAGATAAGATTTTTGATTGGATGAACTTGACCTCATGCAGGGGTCTTTCTCCTTCTGATGCCTTAGTCAGTTAACTAGATCCTCTTACCAGTTTTTGGTCCCAATAAAGAAATTGCCCCTACCTGAGCTTTACTCGAGTCTAATGTTGGTAAGAGACCTTGAGAACTTTTCTACCACATGTGGGTCTGATTAGGAATGTCTCCTCCTACCTCTGGTGTTGCATATCTGTTCTCAGCCAAAGTTGAACTTCAACTTTGAGTGTATCCCCTCTCTAACACATCTCCCTCACCCTCAGGCTCCAATGAATTTCTTATATGTGGGGACAAACTTCTGTCTATTTATGTTGTCATAATGTGTGTATATATTTTGTCTACCTGTTTGTCATGACACATAACAATAAATCTCATGACTATATCATTTTCCTGAGTACCAATTTTCTAGAAATCCTTGAATCAAGGTATTTGTTTTAACATGAGTTATGAGGCCAAATAAAGCATAGATGATTTGGATTTGGAAGTCAGTAGAGATTGGTGTGATTCATGTGCCACATTCATGTTGGTATTTGGGTATGTGTTTCCATCAGTTTCTTTCCAAGGTATCATTTGTTCCTTCATTGAGAGAACTCAGCTGTGGTTAGGGGAATTGAAAAGGACCATCTCCACAACATTAGTTTCCTCTGTTCCTTGACAATGGGAGCCATATCTCTTCCAGGTTGGAGGGCCTGAGGAAAACTTCTCTGAAATTACTCTGCCAATGCCAGCCAATATCTATGGAAATTGGTTTACATTGTAATCAATAAAAGGTAAAAAGGCTTCCCTGGGAAATTTCTGCCCTGAACCCAGGGTTTCAACAGACCACTGGATGAAAAAGATATAGCACTATGAGATGGAATTTGGTAGAACTGATCCTGACTAGCTGAGGAAAGGAAGGAAAGAATGAGAAGAATTCAAGCAAGAAATGACCAGAAAGCAGACAATGCCAAGAACAACATTTGGGGAAGACATGTCTAATTCATGGTTCCTCTGGATTCTCGTTTATAAATTAGGAAGTAATAGAGTATAAGCAGTTGAGTGCAGCTCACAGATTTCCAACTACATTAAAGCTTTACTCCCGTGCCAAGCCTTGATGGGATTCTGCATGAGCTCCTATTAAAGGAAGAATGGAAGCAGAGAAGGATCATTTTAAAAGATGCAGGTGGAAATTCAGAGTCAGCTCTTTTAAAATTTATGAACAGCAGCAGTAATTTAACTTGTGATGGGAACAATTGTATTCCCATTTTAACGAATGCTAATGTTCAAATTTCAGTTATTAAAATTAATCTGGCTCAATTATATTCAGTGGGATTGTGTTCTAGCAGTACTGATTGATAATAGCAATACATGCTAAGTAGAGCTTTGTGATCTGGGGCATGAACATGACTATGAACACACAAATGGGAGAGTGTGGAAAGAGTGTTCCTCTGACCCCCAAAAGCAAAATCCATTAGTAATTCATCACAAGTAATAATCTAGTAGTAACTTCTTTTCAACAAATGTTTACTGAGAACCAACTTATATGCCCAGCATTACATTGGGAACATACCGAGAGGTAAGAAATATTTCTTCTCATTGAAAATCTTACAGATTTACTGGGGGAATGACATAATTATTTGTTCTAGATCTGTGAATGGAAGCATGACACAGTATGTAGAAGGTTGGCCTTGAAGTCTGGAAGAGATGGGTTTGAATCCTGCCTATTGACTATGTGGCCATAAGCAAGTCACTTAACCTTTCAGTGAGTGGCTGGGTAGCACAATGCATAGAACACCAGGCCTGGGATCCTGAAGACCTGAGTTCAAATCCAGCCTCATATACTTGCTAGGTGTGTGATCCTGGGCAAGTCACTTAACTGTTTGCCTCAGTTTCCTTGTCTGTCAAATGAGCTGGAAAAGGAAATAACAAACCACTCTATTTTCTTTGTCAAAAAAATCCCAAATGGGGTCATAAAGAGTCAGACACAACTGGAAATTGACTGAACAACAACATAAGAATGATAAGACAACAAAGGCATCTCTACAAAAACTCTACATTACAAATGAGTAGCCAATCTATGTCAGTAGAAGGAGTTTCCACAATTAAAGTTATTCATATGGAAGATATCATGAAAATGCATCATCAATAATATGTAATTAATCTAGAACTATATATATATATAATAACTAAGAATGCATGCATTATTAGTAGTATTAAAAGTATAACAATCATCAGTAGCACTACAACAATCATTATTATTAATTGTGACAATAATAAAAATGTCTGATATTTATGTTCTGCATCAGTATTTACAAAATCATTACATATATTACCTCACTTGACCTTCATAAAAAATAAATGGGAGAGTTGAAAATCAAAATAACTAAGAATAAGGCTTCCTTCTTTTACTTAGCAGATACTCTTTCCCCCTAGCTATATGGACAATAACCATCAAATATCTTTGTGATAAAAATCCAGTGTTCATTCCTTAGAGTAGGTGTATATTTCATTTCTGCTATTTACAGTAATTTGTCTATAATGTCAGAAGTAAATAATAGAGTAAAAATAGGCATATTTTGTTACTGTCTACTAAAGTGAAATCTCTATTAAGTGAGTACCTATTATGTGGAAGATCTGATGTAAGGTATAAAATAGTATAAGCCAAGACATGATTAAGTGTCAAATGAGTAGTCCAGACAATAAATAACTATAGCAGTTTAGAAGAGGCAAAGATAAGAATAGATTGTGTATGACCAGGGAAGGTTTTATGAAGAGAGTGGGATTTATGATGATGCTTGAAGGATGGATAGAATTGGGATAGATAGATAGATAGATAGATAGATAGATAGATAGATAGATAGATAGCAGGTAGACAGGGAGAGAGAGACAGAGAAAGAGAGACAGAGAGAGATTCTGGATTTAGAGTCAGAGTACCTGGCTTCAAATCCCAGGACTTCCACTTACAACCGATGTGTCCTTAGACAAGTCACTCAACCTTTCTGAGCTTCAGTCTCCTCATCTATAAAATGAGGGAATCATATTTTTAAAGTACCTTCCAGTTCTAAGTGTATGTATGATCCAAGATATAGAAGATGTTCTGATTAAGAAGTCATGTGATCGGTTATGCTTTAGGAAAATTCAATCAATTCAATAGCTACTTATTAAACATATTATGGGCAAAGCAGTGCTATCTGCATTAGGGGAGGGAGCATAAAGATATGACATAGAACATATCCTCCAAACCAATGCCATAGATTTGAAAAAAAAAATAGACCTTGGTAAGCTCAATGCGGGCAGGTTCTGTGAAGTATATTTATGCTTATGCCTTAGGGCTGAATGGGCCCAGACAAGAGTGATGTGTCTGGGAACCATCCTCTTCCTTGAGGATTCCCATCTCAGGGGGTGAGCTCAAAAATAAATGGGGGAAGGGAAACCAGAGTCACACCTTGCACCTTTTAGTACATGGCAATGCTTTCTGTGTTATTTTGTTTTGTTTTGCATAATACTGTGATGGTATTGCCAATGTTACTGGGCAGCCCTCACAGAAATTGAGAGGTGTTATTGAGTAGCAGAATACTACTTGTGTACTTGTCTAGATATGTTCCTTGTGTGTGTGTGTGTGTGTGTGTGTGTGTGTGTAGAACGATGCCTCTTTTGATGACCTCTTTGTCCTTGTTCCTTTAAATTGAGAGGCTGTCAATGTTCCTATTCATCCCTCTTAGCTCACATGGAAAGAGGGCTTTGGGGAATGGCAGAACAGGAAACATGAGCACTATGCATTGCCGACTTTTCTGCAGAGCTTAGTAGTCTCCAAGGTGCTGCCCTTTGCCTCTTTTTTCCCTCTATGATCTCCTGATTATTTCATTTACTCCCATGTCTTCAACAGTTACCTCTACCTAAATGACACTCAGATCTAACTATCTAACTTCTCTGTCACCATTGAATTTAACTGCACATTTCCATTCTTGCTATTAGCAGCTAGGTGGTTACAGTGGATAGAGTGTCAGGCCTGGATACAGGAAGACCTGAGTTCATATCTGGCCTCAAGCAGCTGTCTGTCCCTGGGCAAGTTACTTAGCCCTGTTTGTCTCAGTTTCCTCATCTGCAAAATGAGCTGGAGAAGGAAATGGCAAACCACTCCAGTATCTTTGCCAAGAAAATCCCAAATGGGGTCACCAAGAGTCAGACAGGACTGAAAAAACTGAACAACAATTTTTTTTTTTTTGCTGTACATCTTAGCTTATGGGATCACACATGTCCTAAATGTAGAGCTGGTAAAGACCTTGGAAGTCAGTGAGCTCAACCTCCTTAGTTTTCAGGTTAGGAAATAAAGCTCAGAGACTTTAAGTGACTTCAAGGTGATACAGGTTCTAAGTGGCAGAGATGAGATTTGAACCCAGGTCCTCTGACTTCATATCCAGCCCGATTTACATTGCACTTTGCTTTCCCTAGATATCTGGTACACACCTCAAATTCACCCATGGCCAAATGGAATTCACCCCTGCCCCTTCCCCACATACATACACATATACACATAACCTCTGTATTTCTTCCCAGCTATCCTATTTGTGCTAAAAACAGAAGCATCTTCCCAGCCACCCAGGTACAGAATCTCAGTAATTTGTGCCTCTTCCCTTTCTTTCATCTCCACATTGGATCATTTGTCACATCCTTTACTTTTCCTTCTCAGAAACCTTCCATGTCTTCCCATTAGCTCATAGAATAAAACACCAATTCCTGTTTTTTTGTGGGGAACATTTAAGATTCTCCTTAATGTGGCACCAGTCAACCAATAAGCATTTTGACAGCACTTAAAATGTGCCGAGCACCATGCTAAGCACTTGTGTTACAAAGAAAGGCAAAGCCTGATCCTGCCCTCAAGGAGTTTATAATGTAATGGGGGAGAGCATATGTAAATAACCAGGTGCACATAAGATGTAGTCAAAACTGATAGAAGATAATGTCATATAGAGGGTTCTTGGAGTGAGCCTAGAAAGGGGATCTTCAGAAGATAAGATTCAAGTTGAGTCCCAAAGGAAGTCAGGGAAGTCAAGAGGTGGAGACAAGAACGGATGTCATTCCAAGCATGGGGGGACAAACCAGTGAAAAGGCATAGAGTTGGGAATTGGAGTGTCATATTCTAGGAAAGACAAGAAGACAGGTATTGCTAGAGTACATGGAGGGGAATAAAGTTTTAAAAAAATGTAGGAAGGAGTCAGGTCGTGAAGGATTTTAAAAATCAAACAAAATTTCACATTTGATTCTGGAATTAATAGAGAGCCACTAGGGTTTATTAAGTGTGACCTGTGCTTTAGGAAAATCATTCTGACAGCTACCTGGAGGGTTAATTTGAGAGAGAAGAGACCCTCAAATGAAGTCATTGAAATGTTAATGGGGGCCTAAATTAAGGTGGTTTTTATATGGAAGGAGAGAAAAGAGGTATGTAAGAGATGTTATGAAAAAAGAAACGACAAGACTTGGCAACAGATTGGATATGTGCAGAGAGTAAAAGACAGAAGGTGAAGATGACACTATGATTGTGACCTTGAATGACCAGGATGATGGTGGTGGCCTTGACAGTAATAAGGAAGTTTGGAAGAGTAAGAATTTTGGGGGAAAATAATGACATGTTTTGGACATGCTGAACTTGAGATTCCTATAGGATATTCACTTTGTGAGATCCAAAAGATGGCTGGTGATTCAAGACTAGAGCTCAGGAGAGAAATTAGGACCTAATATATAGTTCTATAAATCATCTATATAGAAATGATCATTAGATTCATGGAAGCTAATAAAGTCAGCAGGTGACATAGTAGAGAGGGATAAGAAAAAGACCAAGAACAAACTCTTGGGGGACCCTTTTGGTTAGTATGCATGATCTCAACGAGGAACCAGCAAAGCAGACTTAGAAGTGGGCAGACAGGAGAACAACTACAGGAGAGCAATGAAATGAAAACATAGAGAGGAGAAAGTATACAGGAGAAGAGAGTGATAAACAGTGTCAAAGGTTACAGAGAGGATAAGAAGAATGAGGATTGAGGGGAAATCATAAAATTCAGTAAGTAAGAGATAATGGATAGCTTTGAAGAATACAGCTTCAGAAGCCAGGCTGAAAAACATAGTAACAGGAAAGGAAATGGGGGGGAGGGCACTAGTTGTGTATGCCTTTGTCAAGGAGTTTAGCCAAGAAGTGGTTGAAAGTTAGAGGAAGAAAGTTTGCATGAACAGAAGGAGCAAACAAGAGAGCATTTAAGGATTGGGGGAGGGGCATGTTTGTAGGCAGCTGAGGTGGATCCAGTAGATAGGGAACTATCTGTTGCATACCTACTTACATACCTTGACTCTGTTCCCCTTCACGTACTCTGTTGAAGCCAAACTGGTGTCTTCAATATTCTTTCATATCATCCTGCCCTCTCCTGCCTCCATGATTTGCACACACAACCATATATAATCGGAATGTAGTCCCTACATATCACCTGTTGAAATTATCTTCCTTCAGAGTCTAGCTTAGGTACCACCTGTTCCAAAAAAGGTTTATCTGATCAATGCAGCTTCAAGGGAACCTCACCCACCATGCCAGTCATTGGGTTTTGTTTGTTTTAATATTAATTTGGATCTTAACAACCTCCTCCCATTAAATTCTGTGGTCTTTGTGCTTAGGCACTGGCTTCTTTTTCACATTTATAATTCCAGAATCTGGTATGGTATCCTGCATGGAAAATCATTAGTAAACACTTGCTGCAGGGAACTGAATAGAATTGTCTCCCAGCTCATAACATGAATGACAGATGGAGGCCTTCTCCTCCATAGATGTGAAAGGCATTCTCTTGTCCTACGGTAGCTGGAAGGGATGAGTTCCACTGGCAAGCTGGTTAAATTTCACAGGGCCAGTCCAACAGACATGACTATCAGCATTTCATCACTAGAAGCTGGTGTGGAAGAAAGGGAGATAAAGAAAAGACAGAAAGTAGAAGAGACCTAATCAATGCCCATGTCTTACAAGATGTTGAGCTTTCTTCCCCATGTCCAAAGCTCATTACTTGTGCAAGCTTTGGCTCAATTCTTGTCAATCCATCTAGGCATTTAACTAAACATGGAAATCCAGATATACAAATCAAAAGTTGATGAGACCAGACATTTAGTGAAAATTAGTTTACTCAGTGCTCTGGCTGACTCCCTAGTTAGTACATAAGGGTCCAGCCAGCAAAATAGCAATTTGGAAGAAATTAAAGAGAAACTCTTAGTAATGGTCCAATATAGAATAAAAATGGTCTAGTTCTTTCTCCTCTCTTTCTTTTTTCACTGTCTCATTCTTTGTTGGTTGGTTCTCTCTTCATTCCTTGCTAGCTTTTTTTTTTGGGGGGGGGCAAGGCAATGGGGCTAAGTGACTTGCCCATGGTTACACAGCTCGTAAGTGTCGTGTGTCTCAATCTGGATTTGAACTCAGGTCCTCCTGACTCTAGGGCTGCTGCTCTATCCACTGCACCACCTAGCTGCTTTCAATAGTAACAGAATTTATATGGCATTTTAAGATTTGCAAAGTGATTTACATGTGTTATCTCATTTAATCCTGACAACAACCCTGAAAGGAAGGTACTTTTCTTTTTCCCATTTAACAGATGAAGAAAGCAAGGCTGAGAAAGATTAAATGAATTGCTTAGAGCCACACAGCAAGTAAGTATCTGAGGTCGAATTAAAACTCTGAACTTCTTGACCCCAAGTTCAGTACTCAATCCACTATACTGCCTAGCTGCCTCTTCTACATGCCTTTCTTTTCTTTAGGTAGAGAAAGAAGTTGAGAATCTGAATTTTCCTACCTTTAGAAAAGACCTCTGCTTATATGTGAATCCAGGAACAGATGTTATGGAAAAGATCCAGAATTTGGAGTCAGAATAAATGAGTTCCTATCCTACCCTGCTCTTCACTTTCTATGAAAACCTGGAGAAGTCACCTAATCTCTGTCCTTGTTTTCTAAACTTGTTAAAATTTGGGGTTGCCTTTAGATGACCTGAAAGGTTCCTCCCACCTCAAAGTCCATATTACAATTCTAACAGGAACAAAGTTTGTTTACTGCATAAATGATCAGGGTTATGAACTAATGCTAACTTTACTTCAAAAAAGTTACTTAAATATTATTCAGTTGTTTCAGTTGTGTCCAACTCTTGATGTTTTCTGGGCAAAGATACTGGAGTGGTTTGCCATTTCCTTCTCCAGCTCATTTTACAGGTGAGGAAACTGAGGAAAATAGAGTTAAGTGACTTTACCTGGATCACACAGCTAGGAAGCGTCTGAGGCCAGATTTGAACTCAGGGAGATGAGTCTCCCTGACTCCAGGCCCAACATTCTATACACTGTGCCACCTAGCTGCCCTAATTGCTAAGCAGAATTATTTAATTACCCACTAGAATAATAATCTTCTAATAATAATAGTCATCTTCTTAAGAAGCCTGAGTATATAAAGGTTAAGTTTCTTGCAGCAAGAGTTAATCAGGTAAGGAGAAGTAAGTAGTCAGTAATGATTAATAAATCAGTCAACATGCAAAAAGAATGGATTTACACAGTAGGATACTAATATTACACAGCAAATGTAGTAATATTAGCATATCTACTCAGTGTTCAGGACACTAGATAATCAGTGTGACACAGCAGATAGTGTGTTGGAACTGGTTACAAGAAGACCTGGGTTTTACTTTCACTTGACACTTGTTATAGGAGAGGTAAAGTGCCGTAAAGGTTACAGGGAGAGATTTGGAGTCAGAAAGACCCGGGTTCAAATCCTACCTATGAAACCTATTACCTGTGTTCATGTTCAAGCCTCTCAACCTCAGTTTTATTATTTGTAAAAGGGGGTTAATAAAACCTCTACCTCACAGAGTTGTTTTGAGACTCAGTTAGTATGATGAATGTGAAGGGCTTTGCAAAGTACAATGAATTATATAAATTCTACTTATTATTATCAAGACCGTGATTAGTTGTCTTTGGATCAGAGATTTAAAGCTGGAAAGGATTTTAGAGGCATTCAGTCCAGCCCTTTCATTTTGCAGCTGAAGAAACTGAGGCCCAGATAGGTTAAGTGACTTGCTCCAGGTCATATAGAAAGTATATGGCAGAATCTGGATGTGAACTTGTATCTTCTGAATCTTCATCCAGAACTCACTACATTGTACTACTGCACTGTAAGGAGGTTTGTCATCAAGGGCTTTACTCTCAAGGTCCCCAATCTCAGGGACAAGCAGGTTCAGTGACTGCCACCTACATGTGTATCACTTCCTTTTATGAGACTTGGAATGTCAGCTTACAGTGTTAATTACGTTGTCATTAGTTCCTGCATGGAAGGCCCTCAGGCAAAGCCCATTAAAGAGATAATTTCTGAGATGGCTCCAATCAGACATCAAATTGTGTTTTTCATCAAAATTCAATGAAACATCAAGCCAAAGGCAGGACAGATGTCACCCTCACCGAATAATCCATGTTGTTTTCTTTTTTTTTTAGGTGCACTGCATTGTGTAATGTGCCTATTAGTAACATTCAAACATTCAGATTATCTGACTGATGGTCTGTCTGACGGTTTGTACCAGCAAACTTAGGTGAAATTGCATCACAACTAGAATCAAAAAGTGAGAGGAGTTGATAATAACAAGTGACAGGAGGTAATGAATGTGCCACCCACAAGGCAAAGAAGCCGGCCTAACTGAAGCAGACATTCAGAGAGACAGAGACAGACAAAGACAGAAACAGACAGACAGAGATAAGAGGTAGTGTATGTCATGTACTTCAAACCATCACCTCCATCCCCTGGACTCAGAGTCCAAGAGCACTGTCTCCAGAACACCAACTCTGCTACTACCCTGGCTCCTGTATCAGTCACTCAGGGGAGAAACCCTTGTGAAGTTTTAACCTATCAACTGCTTCTGCTGTTTCTGCAGCCCTCTGCCTCCTCAGCAGTCAGATACAAAAGGCATTAAAAAGAAAGTCTGAACCCCAAAATCCTTGGCACTGTCAAATGGATCAATATCAGAAATAAAGTTTTGTCCATGGAAATGACATTAAAGAAAGTACAATGTCAGCTATCTTACAGCTGTACCCTAAGGGCCCTAAGGCTTTTCCTTCTTGTTTGCAGCTGAAATCTCCCATACATGTTGACTTTGTCTATTAGAATGTGAGCTCCCTGAGAACAAGGAAAGTTCTCCTTTTATATATGTATCCCCAGGATACAGCACAGTGCTTGGCTCATGGTATGCATTTAATAAATCCTTGTTTTTCCATTGCTTCAATCATTCCATGAAGTGTTTCCTGATTTCTCCCAACTATTGATATATTCACTATCAAACTACCTTATGTTTAGTTAACTCTGTATTTCTTCTTTATGTTATAGTTATTTATTCTGTATATCCTCTCCTAAACTATATACATTATTCTGTATATAATTTATGTGTATATTATATTTATTCTGCATATACTTATATATGTTGTCCTCTCTCCCATTAGAATGTAAGTTACTTGAAAGCAATTATTGTTGAATTATTTTTATTTGTATCCCCAGGACCTAGTACAGTACTTTGCAATAGTATGCACTTAATAAATGCTTGCTTTTCCATTCATTCATTCCATGAAGCCTTTCCTGATTCCCCTAATAATATTCTCATTATCAAACTACCTTATATTTACTTGACTATATTTCTTTATATATATATAGTATATATGTAATATATATGTATAATTGTAGATGGCATTCTTTCCCCCACTAAAATGTAAGCCCCTTGAGAGTAAGGATTGTTTAATTCTTTTTTTTTTTTTTGTATCCACAGTACCTAGCCCTGAGGGTAGACAGGTGGCTCCATAGTGCAGAATGCCAGGCCTGGAGTTAGGAAGACTCATCTTCCTGAGTTCAAATCTGGCCTCAGATACTAGCTAGCTGTGTGATTCTGGACAAATCATTTATTCCTGTTTGCCTCAGTTTCCTTATCTGTAAAATGAGTTGCAAAAGGAAATGGCAAACCACTTCAATATCTTTACCATGAAAACTTTAAATGGGGTCACAAAGAGTCAGAAATGACTAAAAAATGACAGTAAAACAAGTCCAGTGGCCAGGACATATCAAGATTGGGGCTTTCTGGATAGGTATATCCACTGAAATGGGCCCATTTAGCAATACTGTTACTTGGATAACTTGTTGTATCTTCTCCATATCACTTGGTTTGAGTTCTTTCACCCCCTCTTACCTTTTCTGTCACTATTCTGAACCCTCAGAGAAGGTGACTCAGGTATTCCAAACAACAAGCAAGTCTCATGCTCATAAAAATTCATGTGGTGTTAAAAATGCAACACTAAAATCTTTGCTCAAGGTCCATTAAAATGGACAGATCATCTGCTTTCCATTAACTTGCTTCAAAAGGGCTGGTTAGTTTTGTGTGAGGGAAAAAAAATGATATTATCAAGTCCGTGTGTCTCTCTCTGGAGGAAAATGAGCAAAATTTGTTTAAAAAGGAGTGAAGACAAGATCACAGCTATTATGTATCTTCTACAAGTTAGCATTTCCTCAGTGCTATGATATTGCCTGCAAACCTCCCTCCCTCTGCAAAGTTCATTCTGACCCTGTCAGTCATGACTCCATTACATGTTGATAAAAGAATATATCCTTCAAAATTTGGACGGATTCCAGGGCTACCAATCACATCCTAATCCAGGAATATTACCCTAAACAGGGCACTTATGAAGTGGTCACAAAGGAGTCTTAAGACACATGAAATCTAGAAGCAAATATGGGCCTTCAGAGTAACCTAAGACACATCTCAGAGATTATAGTGATCACTTCAAAAGGAGGGGTGCTGCCACTGGCAAAGAGCAATACAAGGGCAAAGATGATGGAATAATGACTTTTCCATTTTTGTCTTTGTATACCCAGTGACTGGCATGTACTAGGTGCTAAATGCATACTAACTGATTGATTGACTATCTCTACTGGGAGATTTCAATGTGTGCATAAATAAATAGATAGATAGATAGATAGATAGATAGATAGATAGATAGATAGATAGTAAGTAAATAAATGAATGAATGAGTGAGTGAGTGAGTGATGAATGAATGAATGAATAATAAACAAGCAAGCAAGCAGACAAATAAATAAATAAATAAGCAGATAAATGAATGAATGAATGAATGAATATACACACACATACATATGTGTGTGTGTGTGTGTGTGTGTGTATGTAAGGAATGATTCTTTAGGAGTAAGATTTGTTTATAAACAACTTAAACATAGATTCAGAGATTTTGAACTAAAAGGGAAGAGGGAAAGCACTTGGATAGTACCTACTATGTGCCAGTTATTGTGCAAAGCACTTTGAAAATATAATCTCATTTAATCCTCACGACAGCTCTGTTAGGCAGAGGCTGTTATTATCCCCATTTTGTACTGAAGGAAACTGAGGTAAACGGAAGTTAAATGACTTGTACAGGTTAGTGCAGCTGGTAGGTATCTCAGGCTGATCTTCAACTCAGGTCTTCCTGACTCCAGTCCCGCGCTCTATCCAATGAACCACCTAGCTGCCATTAAGGGGAAGCTTAGAAGTTATTTCGGAGGTTTTCTGGTCCAAACCTCTTATTTTACAAGTTAGGAATTAAGGCCCAAGGTGGGTAAATGATTGCTCTCAGATCACATAGGTGGTAAATGTCAGAGGCAGGATTTGAAGCCAAGTCTTTTGACTCCAAAACCAAAACGTTATAATGAATAAAGATATAGGATTCATATGTATGAGATTTTTTAATTAAATCATAATGAGCTTTTTTTTTATTCTCAGAAGATTAAGCAATGTTGTAGTCACTAGAATCTAAATGAAGTCCTGAAACTATTAATTTTAAGTGGAAAAAAAAATCTGTCCAAGCAACAGCTGAAGGACTGCTCTCTCACTTGTACATTCCTGGCCTCCTAACTAGCTGGAACATTGCAACCGTACAAATGGGCTCCTTTGCCTAGGCTGGTGATACGCATCAGCCTGACCTGTCCTGCCACTCCTTTTCAAGCAGCAAAAGGAGAGAATCACAGGGATGACTTAAACGAGTTTCTTACCAGTCGATTTCTGCCTAAGTAAAAATCAAGACCATTTCAGCTAAGCTTTCTGTACAAACAATCAGACTCTTTAGGAGCCCACTGCCCAAGCAATTAAGGCAAGCTTTGCAGATAACCATTCCCAAACAGAGAAGGACAGCTTTGGCTCCTGAAAGTCAATAAAGGAAGAATTCAGCCTTGTTAGCAAGCATGTGCCCATCCATTCCTGCAACAGAGGTCCAGTCTGGGAAATTCAAGGAGGGAAAGATGATTAGGGAATTTACCTTATTTACAAAGTATTCAGGGATAGAATGAAAACAAGACAGAGATGGGGGGCGGGGTTGGATTGGTTGTATAACATGATTTGATAGCACTAACAAGAAGAGAGAGTGCTACAGATTGTACAGAGAACCACTCTGCAAGAGCTAAATTATTTTCATTATTTTCCTTAAAAGCAAAATTGGCTGTGAAGGTGGTGGGGCTGTTGAAAGAAAAATCAGTGTTTTGATACTAATACATATAACTATACAGGATGTCCCAAAAGTCTTGGTGCAGTTTTCAACCATTAACACATAAAATTGTGCCAAGAATTTGGGACACCCCATATAATAATTTCTTTCGAGGTTCAAATGGCATATTGTAGGGCAAGTACTTTGCTAACTTCAACGACCTATATAAATTCCAGTTATTATCAGTATTATTGTTGTTATTAATATTGTTATTAGTAGCAGAAGAAACAAGGCCAGTTATCATTAGATAATAGACAGAGCTGGAAATGATCTTAGAAGGGGTAAGGGTAGATACATTTATATAGTATCTGCTATGTACCAGGAACTGTTCTAAGCACTTTACAAAGATTGTCTCATGTGATTCTCATAACAACCTTCTGAGGTAGGTATTGCTATTATTCTCATTTTGCAGTTGAGAAACCTGAGGCAGACAGAAGTTAAGTGACTTGCTCTAAATCACAAGTTAGTAAGTTTCTGAAGTCATATTTGAACTCACATTTTCCTGACTCCAGGCCTGGTGCTCTATCCACTACTCTATCAGTGCCTCTAGAAATCCAGTCCTCTGGTTTTACAGATAGTATTGGGGCCCAGTGAGGAAAAAGGAATGAAAGGGGATAAGCATTTATTAAGAACCTACTGAGTGCCAGGCACTATGCTAAGCACTTTACAAATATTATTTCATTTGATCCTCATAACAACCCTATAAAGTAGGTGCCGTTATTATCTCCATTTGACAAATGAAGAAACTGAGGCAGGCAGAGGTTAAGTAATGGTTTTCCAGGGTCACACAGCTGATAAGTATCTGAGACTAGATTCAAACCCAGGGCTTCCTGACTCCAGTCCCAGTGTTTTATCCACTACATCACCTTGCTATTTAAGTGATTTGCCCAAAGTCAAAGTTAATATGTTGCAGAGCCAGGAGTTGATA
The DNA here is from genome assembly GCF_003287225.1 of Phascolarctos cinereus. Lineage (NCBI taxonomy): Eukaryota > Metazoa > Chordata > Mammalia > Diprotodontia > Phascolarctidae > Phascolarctos > Phascolarctos cinereus. The sequence goes on along the minus strand of NW_027555958.1, from coordinate 307,972,409 downwards.
ATATAATATATACTTATGTATACGTTTGCATGCATGTGTATATATGAGGAAATCTGGTGGAGAGAGAGCTGATAATAGAAGGCTGATGACAGAGTTGGGTAGACTTGGGTTTAAGCACTGCTTCTTCCAGTACTGGCTACGTAATCATGGGCAAGTCACTTAGCTTCTCAGTGGACCCCATCAACTCTCTAAATTGCATAGAAAGTACAAAGAATTGCAATGGCAAATAAATTCCTCAGCAAAAATTCCCCACACCAATAAAATCACAGATGTGGGCCAAACACACAAACACATACAAACATTAGCACTATGAAGAAAAGAATGCTACAAACTGTATAGAGGACATTGGGCATCTGCTCTGCAAGAGCTGAAGAATTTTAATTATTTGTCTTACTCTCTTTGTGCCTCATTTCTTCTGCGTAAAATGAAGGAGTTCAGAATAGACCCGTAAGGTCCCTTCTAGTACTACATGTATGATACTATACTTATCATTACTCTTTTCAATAGAAGGCTAAACAAAAATCGTCTCTTGATTTTGCTGTTTTGCTCATTGTCCTTCCTAGTTCTGCTAATCAACCAGCCTGTGTGTATTTGTAAGAACTGGATGTAGTAATAAAATCCCTTCATCTTGAGCATTTTCATCACTGTTACCCTCAAGCACTACTAAGTAGCAAGTAGCAAGATGAGATTTCTAAAAATAGAGTTCAGAGACATAACCAATTTCTTAACAATGAAGTGATACCCATATCAATATGTGAAACCCTGTTTCATTAACCTTCAGATGGCATATTCAATTCCATTTTTTAAAAAAATGGGCTACTATGGCACTGTCCTAGGTGCTGAAGAAACAAAGTTTTAAAAAAAAAAACAATCTCTGCCTGTAGGGGACTTATGATCTTAATCAATTCAATTCAACTCAACAAACAACCTTAAGATTTCACCCCACATCAAAAATGATAAAACATGGGAATAGTTGATAATAAAGGGGCTGTAAAAAGCTAGGTACACTGGTCCATTATTTGGAGCTCCCTGTGAAGAAACTCACCTTATCAGCAAAGATCAGTCATTGTTCTTCAACTTGTGGTCTTACAGAGTTGTTTAGAACACTGAAAGTTTAAACTTGTCCATGGTCATATCGTGTCAGAAGTAACTTGACCTGAAGTTGTCCTGACTCTGAAATATGCTCATTCTATAGTATCTGATAATGAAGAGGCCCTTCCCTTTTCCAGGGCCTATCACTCCACAGGTACCTTTAATCTTATCATCTTCTATTTTCACTAACACATTGTCCCCACAATAACAACTTTCCAGTCCAATTTTCAATATTTTCCTATTTACTAGTACCTTCCCTACTGCCTATAAACATGTCCAAGACTCTCTCATTAAAAAAAAAAACTTCTCTAGACTCTATCAGTCCTATGTAATCCTACTGTATATTTATTTATCCTTAACTCAGAAAAACTTCTACAAAAGATACGCCTGCAAAGACTTTTCTTTGTACTTACTTCTTAAACCCTTGAATTCTGGCTTCAGATCTTGTCACTCAGCTGAAACTGTTCTCTCCAATGTTATCAGCAATCTCTTAATTGCTAAATCCAGTAGCCTTTTAAAAACATTTTATTTTCAGTTCCAAATTATGTTCCTCCTTCTAGCCCCTCTCCCTTCCATTGGCAAGGAAACCATATTACTGCATTAGCCATCTTCTGAAAGAAAAAAAAAGCAAGAAAAAGGGAAAAAATATGTTTCAATCTGCATGCTGAGTCTATCAGTTCTCTACCTGCAGATGGAAAGTATTTTAAATCACAAATTCTTTGGAGTTGTGGTGGATCATCAAATTTATCAGATCTACTAAATTTTCACAATTAACTATCTTTACAATATTGCTGTCATTATGTAGATTATTCTCCTAGTTCTACTGACTTCACTCTGCATCAATTCATATGTCTTCCAAAGTTTTTTTCTGAAATCATCCCCTTCATCATTTCTTATAGCATAACAGTAGTCTACCACTATCACCTAACATAATTTGTTCAGTCATTCTTCAATTGATGGGCATCCCTTCAGTTTCTAATGGTCTTCTTTCAATTACTACTTTTTGACTTCTCTGAAATATTTGACCCTGTTGACCACCATATCTTTCTGGATTAAATCTCTTTTCTGAAATTAAGTGACACTTCTCTCTCAGTTCTCTTCCTACATATCTGTCTCCTCCTTTGCCAGATCATGTGTCATTAGCATGTCACTAATTTTGGGTAGACCTTAAGATGGTTTACTAGATCTCTTCTTCTCTCTATATACACTATTCCTTGGCAAATCAATTAGGCTGCCACGGATTTAATTATAATTTATAAGCAGACGCTCAGATATAAATATCCAGCTCTAGTATATTTCTGGAGCTCTTGTCCCATATTACTAACTGCCCATTGGGCATTTCAAACTAGGCATCCCTCAAATGTCTCAAATTCGACATATGCAAAATACAGCTCATTTTCTTTCCCTCCAAAATTATTCCCTTTTTCTAAGTCCTTTATTTTTTTACTTCTAACATTCTCTATTTGGCTACTTTCTCCTGGACTCTTTATTTTAAGGAAGGGCCCAGTCCAGTCCCTCACTCTTCAGATCATTTCCCTCTTCCCTACTTCCTATTTTTCTGCTTTTTCTCTGTGTTGTCTTCTCTCATTAGGATGTAAGCTCTTGGGAGCTTACGAGGGAAAGAACTGTCTTTCTTTTTGCTTTTATTTGCTGTTGATGTTGCTGTGAATCCTTTGTTTTCAAAGAGGACCAATGACATCATGATGCAATGGGTGATGTCTTGACTTGTACATGAATTGGATTTAAGTGAGGCAGAGTTGTGCAGTTATTAGCCTCACTCTCTTCTAGAGTCATCAAAGTCTAGTGGCAAGACAAGAGTCAAGACAACTGGCCCAGGATGCAGTGGATGACCTTAGTGTCTCCAATATCTGACCAAGTTTGTACTCTCAGCACAATACAGTGCCTAGCAGTTACTAATAAATCAATAAATCCTTGTTCACTTAGCTATTTTCTTTCTTTCAAGATCACTATCTTCTTCTAGTCACCTAGGTTTCCAACTTCTGTTGTCCTCAAATCCATTATCTCACATCGAACCAGCTGTGAAATCTTGTCATTTCTGCTACCACATTCTTGAATCTATCCCTTCCTCTCTACCTATGCAGTCATCACCCTAGGTTCTGGCTGCCATTACCTCTAGCCTAGACCATTACAATAATATTTTATTGGTCTCTCTAGTTCAAGTGAGACCCCACCACAATTATTGTGGGCTAAGTTTAAATTTGGCTTAGTGCAGCAGATTCAAGATTTTTTAAATGCAACAGGCTCTTTGAAATCATAAAATCCAATTAAAAGCTGCTTTAATAATTAAACATAAAAATTGAACAATCCAACAATTTAAAAAGGATATACATTACAGCTACCCCTCTGCAGCCTCTTCAGGTCAGGAAGTCAAGGAAAAGATTGCAGTCAGTTGAAGCTCATAAAAAAGAGGCTTTCAGCTATCTTCACCTGACAACACCCCTTTCCAGACTAACACTACCATAGGACAAGCCATTAGGTGTTTAAAACACTATGCTGAGATGAGCTCAGGCACAGGATGGAGGAGGACCTATGGCCACAATTACAATGATCCCAGGGAACACTCAAGCACTTACCAAAACAACCCATCCTCTCTACAGAAGCTGTAATGATTTTCCTAAAGCCTAGGCTTGACTATAATACTCCTCTACTTAATAAAACCCAGTGGTCCCAGTTACTTCTAAGATCAAATATAAACTCCTCAGTTTGGCATTTAAAGCCATTCTCAACTGGGCTGTATCATACCTTTCTGGACTATTTACACATTATTCCCCTTCATGTTCCCTATGATCCAGCAAAACTGGCTATCATACTGTTCTTCTTACACAGAGGTCGATTTCCCATCTCCATACATTCGCACTGGTTGTTTCCACATGCTATGATGCCTTCCCTCTTTACCTATGTCTCTTACAATCTTAGTCTCCTTTAAGACTCAGTTCAAATAGCATTTTCTGTACAACAGCCCCTAGTCACCCCATCTGCTAGTTCCTTCCTTCCTGCCCATCCTCAAGTTACCTTGGATCTATTTTGTATAGACTTAATCGTATATGTGCTGAATCCCCAAGAGACCTTGAAGGAAAGGATTTTCACTATTTTCTTTTTCCCCCAGACTTAACTCAGTGTCTGACACATAGCAGGCATTTAACAAATGCTTGTTGATTGATTAATTAATATGGATGTCTTGATAGGTGCCACTAATTAGCCTGGAGAAAGAGAACATGAGGCAGAGTCAAAATAGCATAAAGAGCTTTTGTGACAATAGGGAAGCTCAAGACATAAACAGAGAAGAAAATGACTTCAAAATATCTATGAACCAAGCCTCAAAGAGAAGGAGAATATGGTAGGGGAGGGAAGAAGGTGGCTTAAGTTGTAATCTAAAAATAAATAAATAATCAGAATACCATGCAGAGCCCAAGCCAAAGACTTCATCCAGATAAACAGATCCAGAGGACAAGGCAAGAGCTGTGAAACAGGTCAGGGCAGTGTTCTAAAAGCTTGAACAGGTTAGGATGTCATGAGGAGTTCAAGCCAAAGATTTCACCTGGATAAGCACAAATCTAGAGGACAAGGCAGGAGTCATAAAACAGTAACATTCTAATGCTTACGCAAATGCATAATGAATAAAATGATAATACTATGAAAGCTGCTGCATAAAACACCTGGTTCAATTTAAGCCCAGACACAAGGAAGGCACCTCAGAGTCTGAAACTGAGGACACAAGCAGAGGGTCAATCCTGGGCAAAGGAGTCCTTTCATCCTCTGGATCTAGACCAGGGTTGAGGAACCAGCACCTCAAGGGCACATGTGGCCCTCTAGATCCTCAAGCATGGCCCTTTGACTGAATCCAAACTTCATCAAAACAAATTGAAGTTTGGATTCAGTCAAAGGGCTACACTTGAGGACCTAAAGGGCAACATGTGGCCACAAGGCCACAGGTTCCCTACCCTTGATGTATTTGGGATGAATAAAGACATAGATAGAAGAAGTGAGATGAGTGAGAGTACTAATGGCAGATGGCCTCAATCTCAGTAGCAATAGCAGTAGCAGAAGCAACAGCAATAGTAGTAGCAGTTATTCCTGTTGTAGTAATAGTAGCAGTAGCATTTATATAGCACTTTAGGGTTTGAAAGCACTTAACAAATGTTATCTCATTTTATTCTCACAACAACCCTAGGTGAAAAGTGCTGTTATTATTATCATTTTACAGATAAAGAAACTGGGGCACTCAGGGATTGCCAAGGATCACATAGCTAGTAAGTATCTGAGGCAGGAATCAAACTCTGGTCTTCCTAATTGAGCTCTGGTGCTTTATCCACTATGGTACATAGTTGCTGAATAAAATAGGAAATGATATCATCAAATGAAAGAAAATCTGGTGGGATGTAACTGGATACTTGAAGAGAAAAGTATGGAACAGCCAGTATGGTGAGGAGTGTGTCAGGAAGATGAACAGTGATTAGCACAATACAGGGATGGCCAGAGTAAAGCAGTATGGAATTTGTAGTGGATTCAATCAGCACAGTGGACAGCTCAGGAGGTGAAGGTAGGTGGGGTGAGCCAGCTTAAAGCATATTCAGAAAGGGACTGGAAGGTTAAAAAGATAAGGGCTTCAAATGCAGAAGAAAGATACTTGTTGAAATGATAGATTATGGGGAAAAGACTATGAAGAGAGGGAAATGATACTAGAAGAATAGCTCATGGATTGAGAAAACAAAGAGGAAGAGAGGGATGAAAGAGGTGATGGTGGGGTTAAAGGTTTGACAGCAAGGAGAAAGGACAGAAGATTGTAATTCCACAAGGGAAATTTCTGAGTTCATACCCCCATGAAATGGACCTGTTTTCTAGTGATGATTAGGTCTAAGATGTGACAATAGAAGTGTTTTCTGAGGTCAAGTAAAGATGAAGATGGTGCATGGACAAGGGGCAGGTAGGCAGTGCAGTGGATTGAGTGCCAGGCCTGGAGTCAGGAAGACTTCAGTTCAAATCAGGCCTCAGACCCTTACTATCTGTGCGACCCTGGGTAAGTATATCACTTAACCCTGTTGACCTCAGTTTTCTTACTGTAAAATGAGCTGGAGTAGGAAATGGCAAACCAGTATCTTTGCCAAGAAACTCCCAAATGGGGTCATAAAGGGTCAGACTTCACTGAAATAACTAAACAATAACAAAGTTTTTGAAAAACCATTTTTTAAAAATTATCTTCTTTTAAGTCCCAATTGTATTCCATTTTACAGGAATCCTCTACCAATTAATTCTGGTGTCTTCCCTCCATAGATTATTTCCTACTTAGACTGTATACAGTTTGATTATATGTGTGTATGTATGTATATATATAAACACACATGCACACACACATACATACATATGCATATATATGTATATATATGTATATATATATATATGTATATATGTATATATATATATATATATGTGTGTGTGTATATATTTGTATATTGTCTCTCTCATTAGATTGTAAGCTCTTTGAGGGCAGAGATCGTCTTTTGCCTCTTTTTGTATCCCCAGTGCTTAGCACAGTATGTGGCTCCTGGTAGGCACTTAACAAATATTGATTGATTGATTTCATTTGATCGTGACAAAAAATCAACCTTCTACATGAAGGCACAAGCTGGTACTATTATAACCTTTTCTGCAAAACAAGGACAATAATAGTACACACTTCACAGAGTTGCAACATGAGAATCAAGGAAAAAATATAAAATGATTTGCAAACTTTTAAGTATTATATGAATGTTAGTCACTACTATTATTAACATCATCTTTGTTGTTGTATCTTCCAGCATAATTCAGCTATACTTTACCATATAGTGAGATCAGTTTTATATATGTGTGTACTTATATAAAAAACAACTGAAGATGAGGGGTGTTGAGGTCGTATGTTCATAGATTCATAAATCTAGAACAGTTCTTAACCTTTGTGTGTGTGCGTGTCTGTGTGTGTGTGTGTGTGTGTGTGTGTGTGTGTGTGTGTGTGTTTGATCCTTTGGGCAGCCTGGTGAAGGCTGTGGACCTTTTATAAGAATAATGTTTTTTTTAATGCATAAAATAAAATAAATAGGATTATGAAGGAACCCAGCTGGACTTTGAAGCTAAGTTATCAAAACGTTTTAAAATTTTGTTGCATAATAATGACTATATAACACATAACATAATAATATTTTTAAAATAGATAAGCTAAAATTAAATTTATTTTTTAAGATAAAATGTGAAGGCTGTTGCTTAGATTGTACAAGAACAGTAACCTGTAGTGTACTTTTTGACAAGGCAAAATATATGGCTTGTTGGACCTACAATTGGCTTTGAAGTAATACTACTGCCATTTGTTACCTACATTCAAAATTGAAGGAAATGTCAAATGTCAGTTAAATGTTAGTAAAAATTAAAAAAAAGATGTATTTTTTCTTATTTAGTCAAAAGGATTGGACCCATCTGCTGAACCTTCTCCATGGATTCCAGGTTAAAGACTTTGTTCTAGAGCTAAAAGATCTCTTTCTGGAAAGGATACTGTCTTTTTTTTTCCTTTCCAAACCTAGTTCTTCTAGCATTATAACTAGGAAAGCACCTTACAAATAGGACTTAGGTGTGCCTCTGTTTTCAATGTTGAATGAAGACCATGTCGACAAGACTAACAGCCTTGTACTAAGGGAGTTTTACAGAGTTCTGCAATTCTGAGCACAGGTGCAAAGATTTTCAGCTTGAAGTTTCTAATAGCTTTCATAGCAATTACATGAAGGCACAAAAAAGTTTCAGTCATTTTAAAGCTAACATTTCAGGCAGGCAAAATCAGAGAAAGGCTTCTGTTAGATTCCCGTTGCATGACCCAGAGCAGCCTTATTTGAAATTTAAATTTGAAAAGCCAGGAAAGAAACCCTTTTTTTTTTATTCTCACCTATAATTCTGGTGTTCTTAATGGTCATCTGTCAAGTGTTGCAGCTTCTCTTTTACTTCCTTGCATATTAATTTAATAGCATTGATTGGACCAAATCAATGGTGCAGGATTTTGCCTCTAAATTTGTCTTCAAAATGATTCTTAGCCAAATCTGTCACTTTTTTCCCACTTCATAATGTCAGAGAGAATTTATTTTTTCTCATAGTATTGGTTTATTTGGCAGGGCCCTATTGTGCCTAGCAGAATTCCCAGGAGGGGGTTCTGCAGTCACAGAATAACATAACACTCAACAAGGCATTTTTAAGCTCATACACAATCTCTTTCTGCCAGTTGGTACCACTAATCAAGAATTGTGGGCAAGGAGTGGGAGGCTATTTAAATATGTGTACTCTAAATTTAAGAATCAATGCTGGGTGTAAGGAGCTAGGGCATTGTACCTACCAGTTTTCCACAGGTGCCTCTCTACCCTGGCCCCACGAACAAGTCAGACCAGATTGATTTTGAGAGAGTCTGACCTCCAATGACAGTAGAATTAGGTCCCCTCTTGTCTTACTCTTTGGTTCACCCCTGCCATCCAGGGGTGTTTCGGTAAAATATTTAATAGCAAGTTTTCTGAAAAAAAGTATCTATCCATGATGTCTCTAAATAATAATCTGCATTATTAACATTTTCTCTAAAACTTTCTTAAGTCTAAATAATGAGCAAAACAATAAATCAAGTGTTGATCATGTTTGCTGATTTCTGAGGTGTAAGATGCTCTAATTGAACAATTTAGCAATCTTCTCAGGAGCTTAATGCTCTCTACAACACACTCTTGCTCCCACTCCAGGAATCCTGGGGTGGGGGAGATTAAGTTTTGGCTTATATGTAGGGCAAGAATTCTTTACATGGGGCCAATGGATCCTCAAGGGGCCTGTGAATAGAATTCGATTGATCTTTCAACTTGGTTGGGAAAGGGAATTTTGCTATTTCAATATGATTGGCTTCCTTTATAATTAATGTGTTTTATGCATTTAAAAATATGATTCTGAGAAGGGGTCCACAGGGTTCTCCTGACTGCCAAATGGATCCATGAAACAAAAATGGTTACAGACCCCTGCTTGAGGGCCTCCCCCAAAGGAAGATACTTTTTGTGCCATGTAATTCACTTATGGGACAGATATTTGTTCCTTACATACAAAGAAAAGCTAAAAATCATGAATGTACTACTAGAAATAGTGAAAGCAAGATTCAGCACATTAATATATAATCACTGTTACAATGTACCAAAAAAAAAAACCCAACACTTAATTTAACCATATCAGGGCATGAATCAGTTTGCATGCCTGCTGATTGGCATTTTACATTTCATTTGTCCTCTGCACCCCTTAAAATTCCATGTTTTTTTTAAAGTTTTTTTTCAATTACCAAGCATTTCTTTCTCTCTACCTCCTCCCCTGGCCTGAATAGAAAAAAAAAAAGAAAAGAAAGAAAAGAAAAGAAAAACAAGACCCTTGAAACAAGTAATCATGGTCAAGAAAAACAAATTTCCACATTAAAGTCCATGTCTTCTGGTAAGCCTGACTAGGGGGCTAAGCTCCTTCTATTCAGCTCTCCAAAGAAGCTTCCTTTACAGCCAGTCAGTTCCCTTCACTGGCCTTCAGATTTCTTGACCTCAAACTCCTGAAATTGATTCCAAACCCATACAAGTGCATCACTAGAATGGTGCTCATTCACTCAGAAAAGAAACACAAAGCAGAAAAGGCAAGTATTCCCTTCCATCTTCATGAATTCTGAAATTCCTTTATCTAGATGATATTTTTTTTTTACCACTGCATCTTTCCCTCTGCCTAAACCTGCCAAGACCTGTTTGTCACCCTTGCCCAGTCTCAATTCCAGTCCTTTTGCCCCTCGGTTATTTCACAGGCCATGCATGACTACACTGCCTCCACTCCATATATTGATCCCCTGGTAAATTGGTTCAACTCTACACAATCTTCTGTATAGGAATCCCTTTTTACCCTTATTCTTTTGTTGATCCCACCTTGTCAAATCACATCGTTGAATTATGCCCACTAATCTCTTCCGTTCTCTTCAAATGCTACTGAATAGAACTGAACAAGTCAAGAAATCACAATTGGATATGCTACGAATTTGTTACATGATTGCAACAGGGCCCTCGATGCAGCAAGGCTAACTTTCATACCTCTCTAATCAATTCATTAACCCCCTCACCACAAAGCATATCCAAAACTTTTTTCATCCTTTCTCAAGCCTCCCATGGCACCACTTTCCCTCATCTTCTTAACTGAGGACTGTGCCTCATACTACATACTTGCATAGGCACACACATATTAAGGCCATTTGCCAAGAGCTCTCTCTTCTCCCTCTTACCCTGATGTTACATCATTCAGACATTGACTTCCACTGTCTCTTGCACATGGAGAGGTGACACTTTTTCTTGCAAAGGCAAATCTCTCTACATATTCACTTGATCCATCCACTCCCATCTTCTCCAGAAGATTTCCTGTGCTATCATCCCCATTCTCACACTAATTTTCAATCTCTATGACATTTCTATTCTTAAAATAAAACTTGTTTCGTCAGACCACAGCAGCTATCATCCTATAGCCTTCTTCCCTTTTGTGATTAAACTCCTTGAAAAAATACCCTCTACTGTCAATATTTCCTCATCCTTCCTCATTGGTTTCTAAATCCCTGAAATCTGGCTTCCAAACTCATCCTTCAACTAAATCTGTCCTCTCCAAAGTTACCTGTTATCACTTAATTGCCAAATTTAATGGCTTTTTGATGGAGTGAATAAAGTACTGGACCTAGAGTCAAAAAGACTTCCTGAATTCAAATCAGGCCTCAGACATTTACTAGTTGTGTGACCCTGGCAAGTCACTTAATCCTGTTTGCCTCATTTTCCTCATCTATAAAATGAGCTGGAGAAGTTAATTGCAAACCTCTCCAGTATCTTTGCCAAGTAAACCCCAAATAGGGTCATGAGTTGGACATGACTGAAATGCCTGAACATCATCATCATCAATGGCCCCCTTTTCAATACTCATTCTTTTTGATTTCTCTATACCAGGTGACCCTCTTCGTGGATACCCTCTCTTCCCTTGGCATCTGTGACACTAGTCTCTCCTGTCTCTAATCACTAATCATCTAATCACTACCCATCTAATTCCTACCCATCTAATCACTCCTCTTTGCTGGATCTTCATCCAGGTTTTGTTCACTAACTGCCCATGTCCCACAAGGCTCTGTCCTAAGCCACCTTTTCTTCTCTTTTCACTATATTATAACTTAAGTTCATCAGCTTTCATAAATTGTGTTATAATTTCCATGCAGATGATGCCCTGGTGAATATATTGAGCTCTACTCTCTCTTTGAATTCCTATATTTCATTATCAGCTGCCTTTTGGATATCTTTAATTGCACTTCCCACAGCTAACAGAATCCACTGCCTTTTTTCCCCAAACCCTCCCTTCTTCCAAATTTTCCTATTACCATTGAGGGTACCACCAGCTTCTCAGTTATCCCTCACTTGAACCCACACACACACACACATCCTCTCTGCTGTCAAGTTTATCTTCATAATAACTCTCATCTATCTCCTCTTCTCTCCACTCACACAACTATCACCCTGGTTTGGCCCTTTTTACCTCTCACTTGGACTTGCAATAGCTTTCTAGTGGTTCTCTATAACCTAGGTCTCTCCCTGCTCCAGCCTATCCTCTTCACAGCTGCGAAAGTGATTTTCCTGACCATATGACACCCCCTTCTCATTAAACTCCAGTGACTTCCTGTTACCTATAAGATCAATTATAAAATCGTGTTTGGCATTTAAAACCCTTTCCAACCTGGCCTCTTCCTACCTTGCTAGTCTTCTAACTCTTACTCCCTTCCAAAAATCCTTAGTTGAGCTAAACTGTACTGCTTGCTTTTTCTCATAAACAACACTATGCCCTGACTTGGAATTGGCTGTCCTCTATGCTCTCCCTCTTTATCTCTGCCTCCTTGCTTTCCTGGCTTCCCTCAAGATTCAGGTCAAATCTCATCTTCTCTAGGAGGCTTTCCCCTGTTCCTCCCCACTCCCAAGCCTAATGTCTTTCTTTGAAGATTAATTTTCATTTTCACTGTATATATCTACAGCTATTTGAATTCCCCCTCCCCATGTGAACTCTTTGAAGAAAGTACCTGTAGTTTTTGTTTCATTGTTTTTTTTTTCCCTTTTTTTGTATATCCAGCACCTAACATAATGGCTGGCACTTAGTAAGCATATAGTAAATATTTGTTGCTTAACTGACTCACTTGGGCGAATCACAAGCTCTCCAGGTCTCAACTATATCCCCTGTGAAATGCAAAGGAGAGCATTAGACTAGATGGCCTATAAGGCACCTTGCAATTGCTAATTTGTGAACCTGAATAGTGCTTTTAGGTCTACATGTACTTTAAGAACATATCATCTCATTTTATTCTCACAAGAATCCTGTGAGGTCAATAACGTTGCTGTTGTTGTTTAGTCATTCAGTTGTGTCCAACTTCTCATGAGGACATAAGAGGTTTTCTTGGCACAGATAGTACAGTGGTTTGCCATTTCCTTCTCCAGTGAATTGAGGCAAACAGAAGTTGAGTAACTTGCCCAGGGTCACACAGCTAGTGAGTGTTTGAGGCCTTATGTAAAGTCAGGTCTTCTTGACTCCAAGCCCGGCACTCCATCCACTAACCTACTTAGCTGCCTCAGATCAGTAGTTCAGGTTTTATTATCCTCATTTTGTAGATGAGGAAACTGAGGCCAATTATTATGCAAGCTCCTCGAGGAGAGGAATTGGGTTTTTATCTTCATTTTGTAGCCCCATTGCTTACCACAGTGCTAGCTGATTAAATGGATGCTAGTTGGCATTTGCGTGTAGTTACAAAGCTTGCAAGCATGGCCACGAACCCAATTATTTCCTGAGTATTTCAGTACTCTTGTTATTGTACTAACTACCCTTCAAAGTCACTGCCTTGGAGAAGTTTATAACCTAGTCCCAGAGACAAAACTTGCATGCATCGAACAGCTAGGCAAGATGAGAAGCTCTCTTTGAAGCATTCTGTGTTCCAGTCCAACTGACATAGCTGACGTTCCCTACGTGTGACCACCCACTCTGCCTTTTTACACACTGCACCCTATGTCTAGACTACTCCAACTGCTAACCTCTGTTTCTTGGAATCCTGAGCCTTTTCTAATTTTTCTAGCTCTTAATGCTGCTGCCGCCCCCCTCCCCCCAGTAAAATAACTTTGCATTGATTTTGCATATATTTTTGTATTGGTTTACCTGTATAGTCTTTTCCTCCAAGAAAAATGTGAACAGTTTGGTTTTAAATGTAAACTTTTGAATTATAGCTTCTGACTCTTTAAAATATTTAGTGAAATGAATAAAAGTTATTATATAGGTACAAAAAAAAGACCGTCAGAATTAGGAAGAGATGAGCTTGGCCAGTGAAGAATCTTAGGCACCTCAGTTGATAGAGTGCTAAGCCTGGAGTGAGAAAGACCTGAGTTCAAATTTAGCCTCAAACATTTACTCGCTGTGTTTCAGCAAGATACTTCAGTTTCCTTAACTATATAGTAAGAATAATAATAGCACCTACCTTTCGGAGTTGTTGTGATGATTAATTGAGACAATATTTATGAAATGCTTAGCACAGTGACAGCCACATGTTGTTGTTCTGTCATTTTCAGTCTTGTCCAACTTTTCGGGATCCAATTTGGGGTTTTCTTGGCAAAGATGTTGGAGTGGTTTGCCATTTCCTTCTCCAGCTCATTTTACAGATGAGGAAACTGAGGCAAACAGGGTTATGTGATTTGCCCAGGGTCACACAACTATTAAGTATCTGAGGTCAGATTTGAACTCAGGTCTTCCTGATTCCAGATCCAGCATTCCATCCACTGTGTCACCTTGAGACCTGCCTGGCATACAGGAGGTACCTAATCAATACTTGCTTCTTTTCTTCTTTAGAAGAAAAACCTTGAGCTCTGCTTCTGCTCATTTCTAAAAGCAAAGAAAATTGGTGAGGAGATGTCCTTAAATCTCATTTTGCCCATTTTCACATGCAAAATGAAAATAATACTCTTTAGTTATCTAATATACAAGTTTTTTAGAATGCATGTAAATGGACTTAAGATTCATGGATGAAAAGTCCAGTCTAGTCAAATCTAAACTTTTATGAATTTCAAATAGCTTTCTTCTCCAGTCAGGAAAAAAAATCAAAAGGATAGCTTAGGCCAAGATGATCAAACATTTCAAAACACTTCCCATCTTATCTCCCCAAAATTATATATTCACTTTGATTAATAAGATACAGGAAATTAGATCTTTGAGCAACACTTGATAGCAAATATACCACTTTGAGTTCCAAATGACAATGGTTTTGCCATGGAGCTCTGGACTGCACCAGATATCTACTGAAGGCATTTGTTATAATTAATGTCAGCGACTTGAATGTCAAAGAAATTAATAATGATTAGCCTCTGATTATAAAGAGCTGCCTATCATATTTGTTATGTTAACATTCAAAAACAACTTGCTTTATTAAAGCATTTGTTTCTGAATTGTCAACAGCCATCTGAAAATCAATGAGCTGCATTTTTTCAGGATGAGGAATCTCACATAGGTAGCTGCCTTTCTCCTACAAGACTTGTTCCATAATTGTGTCACTTAAGCAGATGATCAATTTTAGGAGGGAGGAAGACTGCAAACCACATGTAACGTCTTGGCCTTACTCTTACCCCTCTGTAGGGCTGATTCCTTCAAAGACCAAATTTGCCATGTCAAAAGTAGCCTGGTTTCTTCTTTGCTTTCCTATCTGGAATGGAAGCTCTAGAACTTGGCTTCTTTGTCCTAATAGAGTCTGCCACATAAATTCTTGATAAATCACTTAAAGTTTGTACAAATGGAGCCCTACAGAAAATGAGTAATGTGGAATGGGGGTCTGTAACTTCCCTTTCTTGCTGTCAAACTGTACTGAAGTTACTGATCAGTCTAAATTCACAATATAAAATTCCTTAAAAACCTATTGACTTTTCTGTGTCTCTAAAATGATCATTAGTTTCAAGCTTATCATTATCTATAAGCCTGAGCAACTGGATGAATGGGCTAAAAAGTTGATTTCCAAAGGATTGATGTTAGTCTTCAGCCAGAAAATCATTTGGAGGGTGTAAAACTATGCTACTGGCTGATTATCAAGCTCCTAAAGACAATGATTTGGGTCAGGGCGGGGAATGACACTTCATTATGTGTAGAAGGGAGGGCAGTATTTCTTTTATAAGCAGTCAGGCCAAAGGAGAAAGTTATTTTTTCCTTGTTCTTTTATATAATTGTAAGATGATGCACAAATTTTATCAGTTTCTGGCTGAACTGAAAATACTCGAAGATTATGTCAAGTTCTTAGAAGAAAAATAACAAAAATATGGCTTTTCTGCTTCAGTTTAATGATTTATGATGTAATGTTTGATTGGCATAGAACCAAATTATCTTCATTTGAAATATATGTCCTTATCAGTATCATCCCAGGGAGTCATAGAGATAATTTTACATGAGATCTTTTTTTTTAAATAGGAGATACCATTTTAAAATTTTTTCCATGCTCATTTTTCGTATTCTTAAAACCTGTAGTCCTAGAAATATTTGCTACTACAACTCCTGCATATCTTACCTTTTAAATCTGTGATATCAACTAGGACTTTCAGAGAGAAATAAGGAAGCCTTACTAATTCCAAATAGGAATAAGCTAGACTCAGTTAATGTGAAGGTTGAATTTTTAAAAATTAAACAAATGTGCCCTTTTAGACATCAACAAAGTTGAAAGTCACAATCATTAATAATAGATTAAAATATAAAGGGGAAACCTTTTCAGATTCAAAGGAAATAGTCTATGCATTAGAAGGATCTAAAGCTTGCATAGCTCTTTTGTATATCAGGAAGCCAGTGAGAAATTAACTTGCCTCAGGTATAGACTATTCAATACTGTTATCTATAGTCAATCATCTGCATAAGAGCCAGCAGGACTCTGTGTAACTTGAATTATCACCAAAAGTAAAGGCAGAGTCCAAAACAGAGGGAAACTATCTCCAAATCAAGAATAATTGCCAAGTTGGAGAAGCAAAATCTCTCTTACCTCCCACTTAGGGCTCACAAACTTTGGTGATGAGGCTTTGAGGGATTTAAAGTAGAGAGGCTTATGTCAAACTTAGACTAAAAGTAATTGACCTAATCGAAAGAGCACAGCACATGCAGATGTACTTTTCATGCATATAAAAAGATCCCTGGAACACTCTAGCTAAAGAGAAGACAGTATCACCTAGTCAAGCCAGTGGCTGTAGTTGCTAAAATCTAGCTGCACATTAAACAATAAGCCTAGGGAATCCAACAGAGATGTTTTGTCCTAAAGAGAGCTCAGTGGTCCATTGGCCCATTGACCTGCCTGATTCAAGTCAGAAGAAGAACCTTTGTGGCATAGTAACCTGCTTGGCCCAGTCTAGCAGCAGAATGTAGCTCAACTGCCCAATCCAGCCTTGACCAGCAAGTAGCTATGCCCACCATACATGCTCAGTTAAATCCAGAAGCTGCCAACTGTGCAGGGAAATTAATTCAGCAGATGAGTGGGGTGAGGAGCCAGTTTGGGAGCCAAGCAGCCTGTAAGGAGAAGCTCAGTTAGATGCTATTCCAGTGGAAAGGCTAAACCCTGCAAGAAGCCAGCTTGGTTG
Source organism: Phascolarctos cinereus (assembly GCF_003287225.1). Taxonomy (NCBI): domain Eukaryota; kingdom Metazoa; phylum Chordata; class Mammalia; order Diprotodontia; family Phascolarctidae; genus Phascolarctos; species Phascolarctos cinereus. The sequence continues at coordinate 307,955,652 of NW_027555958.1, read as the reverse complement.
AGCAGTGGGGTGATTTGTCCAATGAAATAAAGGCCACTGAGGCTCTGTGATTATGGAGTTTTGAGTGGCCCCTGGAGATCTGTGCTCTCTACACATTTACCTAACTAATACTGATCTTTAACTTCAAGTTGACTCTGACATGTTTCCTCCAGCTTATGAGTTCTGTGTGTATTCATGAGAGAATTTTCCCCATGTTTTAGGGATAATGCTTTGTAACTACTGCTCTTACTTTTCTACTAGATAAAATGTATTTGGCAAAATAATTTTTTAACAAAAGTCTAGCTGATCTACTGTCTAGAATAAAGGAAAGTGCACTGCTGGGTGTTTGTGGACTACAGCATTAGGAGGATAGCCAATAGCCACGAGGTCACCTCTAAAACCTGTGAGTAGTAGCAGGAGGCCCTCTGGGGACCCAATCTGGTAGTGCTAATGCTGGTTGGGGGAGTGGGCCAAGACTGAGTATTTGGAAGATACCTTAGAGAGTATCTAATTGGTCTTCTCCCCCTCCCCCAGCCCTAACTAATTTCTGCAAAGGAAAAAAAAAACTAAATCAATAGAGGCTAAGTAATTTTTTTCAGGGTGACCAAGTCAGCAAGTGGCAGAGACCGCATTATAGCCCAAGTTCTCTGATTTCAGATTTAATGTTAACCCGGCTGTATCATGCTTCTTCCTCATAGTAATTCACTAAGCTAACAAAATTAATTTATTGATTCAGTCGTACCTTGTTAGAAGTCCTTCCAGGATCAATTAAAATACAGAAACGGACATTTTCAGATTTGAAACCTAACAGATGCCTTCAAATCCCATAGGACATAAACTCCTTGAGGGTAGAAATTGTATCCTTTTTTTTCATCTTTGTATTCCCAGGACTTAGCATAGTGCCTGGAATTAAGCAGAGGCTTAATAATAAATATTGAATATATTTGAATGTTAACACAGCACTTGAGATCTTTAGAAAATGTTTCCTATTTGTTATCATTATTGTTGTTATTATGGTTGTTTTGGTACTTACTACACCTGCATTGTCCTTGGTACTGGGAATATCCAATGAGCAAATTTCAATTTACAATTCAGACCAATACCTGTTTTGCCACTTTAGAGAATTTTCTAGAAGTGTTGAATATTGTGACTTGTCCACGGTGATCCAGACAGAAGTTGTTAGAGGTAGGATTTGACCCTAGATTTTTCTGATTCTGGAACTACTCTGCCATGCTTCCTTTTATGTTTTCTTTTTAATATTAATAATATCAATTTGTATCAATAATATCAATTTAGAGTAGCTATAACTTTTGATAAGCAAAAATAAATAAATCTCCATTTGGATAATCTGTTGATTTCCTATGAGATTATGAAGCTAGGTAAAAGAACTAGAAAAAGAATGACTGCGGGTAAAGAAAATTTTTAAAAGCTGTAACATCTACATTTGTTGTAGGGGGAAAACACTGGTGTAACTGAAGTGCAACCCAAGTTATCTTTGTTCCAGTCATTTCTTGTAGCATTTTCTGTCCACGGTTAAGTGTTTGAGGGTTATCTCAGCTCTGACATCAGCGTAACCTTGGATAAATTTCTCAACCTTTCTGGACATCCATTTCCCTCATTTATAAAATGAAAGGTTTGGATGAGTTAACTGCTAAGGGTTAGGGAAAGAGTAAGGGAAATCTATGCTTCTATGGACCTATGAATCTGATTCCAAAAACAAAGCAAAAAAAATTGCTAGTTGATAAATCCCTTGTTACAATCTGTCTAATAAATATCTACCATGGTAGGATGACATCTGAAGGGAGAAAAAAATGAAAAAAAGTAGCAATGTTCATTAAATTCAAGTTTAATAGAATATAAAATTCCAGGTGGGGAGTTACGTGAAGAATTTGCAAGATTGAGGGGACTGAAAAGGTGTTTCATTGCTTTGTGGTGAGGGGTCATTAACACAGAGGCTGCAGAATTTCACATACCTCCCAAGATACCCCAAATTGCAGCTACAAATATAACTACTAAAAGAAGCCAAGGCATATTTTGTCGAGAGTTTTGTATTTTTTATTTTTCCCTCCACATCAGATATAAAAGAATTCCACACACCCCCTTATTGATTTCAACAGGCCTGTCTTCTCTCCTGGGTTTTTGACAAATGATGATACTGCACTATTTCTGACAGCCCTCAAGCTCAATTTTCCTAAACAAAACAAGGCTTTCACCGAACAAGTAGCTTTCTCAGTAAAAGCATGTTCTGGTGGCAGATGTTGGTTTGTTAAAAAAAAAAATCAGAGTGTAATTTTTTTCTCAATATGCAACATCCTTCCTGTCTTACTTTAGTCACTTGTTGGAAGAACTAAACATGCTTAGTTACAGGTTTCTGCCCTACCCAATCTTCATGGTTGCTGAGTTTGCCTTCCATGAGAAGGGAAATATAGTAATATCTGATTCTTAGCCAAGAGAATCTCAAAGGGAGTAAAATAAAAAATGTACTTCAGACTAAAACCCTTCTGGGTCTCGAATCTGCCTCTGCATTAAACTGAGTGCTGCTTGTTAGAAATAACCCACTGACAAGAGTAGGAGCCCCATATAATGTAAGGACCAAAAGAATAAGGAGGGTTTCATTTTTGTGTTTGGATCACTCTCCATCTCTGACCATAGAACTTTGGGGATAGCAGGCACTTAATAAAGGTTTGTTGTATTGAATTGAATACCATGGAATTGAATTGAATTGAATCAAATTGAATTGAATCCAACTGAACTGAACTAAGTTGAAATGAATTGAATTGTACTGAACAGAATTGAATGAATTAGAATTTCAGACTTCTTCAGTTTGATGTCACTGCAAGTAGATTTTCTATTTCAACTCCAGTTTGAGTTTTTAAAACAACAGTGAAAACTGGACCAAAATGCATAGGTAGATATCTCATTACTCTAGAAAAAAAAATTAGATCTTCAGAGTAAAGAAACCAAACGTTATTTTTTTATTAAAGGAAAAAAATTCTAAAAAGTCCATTGTGCAGAGATATGACTATAGGTATACATATGGCACTGGGATATAATGAAAATTGTGTTTATCTAGGACAATATGCTTTAATGGGTTAAGAATTAAAATATAGTTTCTACAACCTCTTTGCCCCAATATAGTAAAGTAAATTTAATGCTGATAGAGGTAATACACACCAAACTGTATAGCAATAAATTTAAGCATAGAATGAATGCAATTGGACTGAAATGAGGGTCTAGAGAGAACATTACAATCCAAGCAAACTCTTTTAAAGAATGTTCTTTCAGCAATGGAAAAAAATACGATCTAAAAGGTAGAGATGCAAAACCACCTGCAGACATATAAGCTCTGTGGAATGGTTCTTTTTTTGTTTTGTGGATCACTGGTAAACTCCCATTTATAAAATCCAATTTCCTTGTAGTAGTCATATTTCATGAAAATTCACATGCCTTATTTGGAATGCAGCAAAGTCATTGCCTGAGAAAGGTGAATCAGAAGGAAGTAGGATATTCTCAAGGACCTGTCCTGAATAACATTTGAGGTAGGGAAGTTAGTGTAGAGAGAAGAACTGCAGTCTTAATTCTGGTGATTGTCCCTCATATCCATAACAACAAACTAATCAGTATATAGACAAGCAGCCTTATCCTTTGTACTGAGTGCTCACATCATTCACAAGGACCAGAGGTTAGATTTCCAGATGGTCTTTTTGAAGTCAAATAACAAGACGGCAGTCTTAGCATTTGACTTTATATTCTACAGTGTTCAGAACAGGTGAAATAAAATGAGTGGTAAAAGGATTGGCAAATAAGATAAAAGATGGGAATAATCAATGTTGAAGGGGCTGCAGAAAGATAGACACAATAATACACTGTTAGGGGAGTTGTAAATTGGGGAAGAAATTAGGGAGTATGCTAAGAAAATCATTAAAATGTCCATACTCTTTGACCCAAATATTGTACTGCTAGGCATATGATGAAAGGAAAAGCTCCATATACACCAAAATATCCATAGCAGCACAGAACTCGAAACAACATAAAAACAATAAAAGCTAACATTTATGTGGTATTTTAAGGTTTACAAAGTCCTTACTGAAGAGCTCTAGGACTTTTGGGGTACTGCTGGGGGAATACCCCAAGATCACGGTACTGGGCCCTGCCTGAATGAATTCAACTCAAATCTTCTTCAGCCAGAGGAAAAGTTTATTAGTGATAAATCGTATAGGCCAGGTGACACCCATAAGGACGAGTGGGCATGAGAAAGACTCAGCCTTTTGGGCTTGAGAGATTCTCAGGCTATTAGCTGGATGTTAGTAACACCCGTGGGAACCAGAGGGCATGAGAAAGTCTCAGCCTTTTGAGCATGAGGTTCTCAGTATCTGAATGGGGGCCAAGGTGGATCTTAAATACTAAAGTAACTTTGGGTGGCCAGAGAAGGGGGCTGGGAAAAGGGTCTAGGTAAGAATTCTAATTGAGGAGGTCTGAGAGATTGAACAGATGATGGGAATAGCTAATGGCGGGAACAGGAAGGCATTGGTCAAAGGGAGATAAGAGGAGAGTTTAAGTGTTTTATGGGGCCTCTAATGGAGGGAGCAGGAAGGCATCTGAGTAAGGCCAAAAGGTGGAGGCTAAGGCTTCCAAAGGGAGATAAGGGGAGTTGATAAGGAACCATTTGAGACAAGAGTAAGGGCTTTCCCCAGAAAGCCCATAGACAAAAGGGAGCCAGATTCTTTTAGGTGGAGGGGAAAAGGAACATCTGAATAAGATTAAAAGGTAAGCTAAGGCTTTCAAAGGGAGATGAGGGGCTGAGGCCTGTAGACAAAGGGGAGCCAGATTCCCTTTAGTGCAAGGGGCTAAGACCTCGGCTTGGGCCGCACCCAATCACTTACAAATGTTATTCATTCTGGGGAAGCTAGGTGGCACAGTAGATAAAGCTCTGGCCTTGGAGTTAAGAGGACCTGAGTTCAAATCCAGACCTCAGACACCTAAAACTTACTAGCTGTGTGACCTGTGCAATTCACTTAACCCCAATTGCCTTACCAAAAACAAACAAATAAATAAATAAATGGATAGATAAATAAATAAATGAATGAATAAATGAATAATGAATGAATGAATGAATGAATAAATAAATAAATAAACAAATAGATAAATGAATAGATGAATAGATAGATAGATGCATAAATAAATTAAAGTGAATGAATGAATGAATGAATAGATAGATAAACAAATAAATAGATTGATAAATAAATAGATAAATGAATGAATGAATAAATAAATAAATAAATAAAAATGTTATTCATTCTATCTTTACAACAATTCTAAGAGATAGGTGCTTTTATTGTCCCTATATTAAGGATGAAGAAGCTGATGCAGAGAGGTTAAGTGATTTACCCAGCATCACACAATTAATAAGAGACAAGAATTGAACACAGGTCTTCCTGATAGGTCCCACACTATAACCATTGAGCCCCCTAGCTGCCTCAAAGTAGATGTCCATCAATTGGGAGAGGCTAAACAAATATGTGTTGCGTGAATGTAATGTATTATTATTACTTATTGAACCAGAAGAGGCAATGAATATGAAGAATTCACACTTTCACAGGATGACGTCTATGAACTTATATGGAATAAAGTATACAGTAATGGGAAAATTATACTCATGATGACTACAGTAATCAAAAAGAGAAGAAAGGAAGGGGGAAGGAAAGGGAAGGGAAGGGAAGGGAAGGGAAGGGAAGGGAGGGAGGGAAAGGGAGGGGGAGGGAAGGGGAAGGGAAGGGAGGGGAGGGAAAGGGAGGGGAAGGGGAGGGGAGGGAGGGAAGGGGAAGGGAAGGGAGGGGAGGGAAGGGAGGGGGAGGGAGGGGAGGGGAGGGAAGGGGAAGGGGAAGGGAGGGGAGGGGAGGGAAGGAGGGGAGGGGAGGGGAGGGAAGGGGAGGGGAGGGGAAGGGAAGGGAGGGGATAGGTGATGTTCCATTGACAAGGTTTGGGCAATGCCTATAGTGAAGGCCCAGTCTTTCCCTCAAACCTCTCCAGATGAGTATCCTTATAATGAAGTTTTCATCATCTTAATATCCTGAGTAATAACCTAATGTGGTTATTTGTTAGTCACCAAGCCAACATAAAACTATTTAGCTAGGCATTCAAAGTTCCCCATGAGCTGGCCCATCCTACCTGTTCAAACATCACTATTTCCAAGATGAACAATTTACTCTGTTCAGGTTGACCTCATTATTATCTTCTGTAAATAGCATAAGTATACTTTTCCTCTTTCTAATTAGCAATGCTGATAACAGCACTATATTTAAAGACATGAGATCAGACTGCTGGCAGCCCATGCCATGCCCACTGTTCCCCACATACTATCCCAGCCTCACCTGGGTCCAGTCACCCTAGCTTTGCCCTTTCTTACCACTTTGGTAACTCCACCGAAGTCACTCCCCTTCTCTAGGCCTCAGTTTTCTCCTCTGGAGAAGAAAGGGGCTGGAGTTCCCTGGTAGCTGTGACCTTGGAGGCCTCTGTGGTGCCTCTAGTACCCATTCTCAGGAGTGCTAGGGCTGTGAGCAGCAGGGCTCCATCCCAGGTCACAGGACGTGGATGCAGATGCATATTCACTACTTGTATGAACTTGGACAGGTCTCTGAGACTCAGTTTCCTCCTCTGTGAAATGAAAAGGGGAGTTTTTTAAGGTCCTTTACTATAGTATTTTAAGTCACAGAAATGTACAGGCTTTCAAGTTCAATTCAGTCATTCTTTTTTTCATTATCACCTATTTTTTTATTAATTTATTTTGATTTATCACCAATCATTTCCATAAGTTTTTGAGTTTTAAATATTTCTCCCCCCCATCTCCCTCCCCAAGATGGCACACAATCTGATATAGGCTATACATATACATTCTTATTAAACATATTTTCACATTAGTGATGTTGTAAGGAAGAATTAGAACCAATAGGAGGAACCACAAGAAAGAGGAAACAAAACAGAAGAAAAGAAAAAGCAAATAGTATGCTTTGATCTGCATTCTAACTCCGTAGTTATTTCTTTGGACATGAAAAGCATTTTCCATCATGAGACCTTTGGAGAAGTCTTAGATCCTTGAATTTCTGAGAAGAGCTAAGTCTATCAACATTAGTCATCACACAATGTGGCTGTTGCTGTGTACAACATTCTCCTGGTCCGCTCACATCACTCAGCATCAGTCCATATAAGTCTTTCCAGGTTTTTCTGACGTCACTTGCTCATCATTTCTTATAGCGCAATAGTATTCCATTGCATTCATATACCACAACTTGTTCAACCATTCTCCTATTGATGAGCATCACCTCAATTTCTTTGCCACCACAAAAAGAGCTGTTATAAATATTTTTGTACATGTGGGTACTTTTCCCATTTTTATGATCTCTTTGGGATACAGACCTAGAAGTGCTATTGCTGGGTCAAAGGGTATGCACATTTTTATAACCCTTTGGGCATAGTTCCAAATTGTTCTCTAAAATGGTTGGATCATTTCACAACTCCACCAACAATCCATTAGTGTTCCAATTTTCCAACATCTTCTCCAACATTTATCATTTTCCTGTTTTATCATGTTGGCCAATCTGATGGATGTGATGTAGTACCTCAGAGTTGTTTTGATTTGCTTTTCTCTAATCAATAGTGCTTTAGAGCATTTTTTTTTCACATGACTATAGATGGCTTTAATTTCTTCATCTGAGAACTGCCTGTTCATATCCTTTGACCATTTATCAATTGGGGAATGACTTGTATTCTTATAAATTTGACTTAGTTCTCTATATATTTTAGAGATGAGGCCCTTATCAGAGACCCTGGTTGTAAAAATTCTTTCCCATTTTTCTGCTTCCCTCCTAATCTTGGTTTCATTTTTTTTTGTGCAAGAAAAGCTTTTCAATTTAATGTAATCAAAATTATCCATTTTGCATTTCATAATATTCTCTATCTCTTGTTTGGTCATGAATTCTTTGTTCTCCATAAATCTGACAGTTAAACTCTTCCTTGCTCTCCCAGTCTGCTTATAATATCAGCCTTTATATCTAAATCATGAACACATTTTGACTTTATTTTGGTATATGGTGTGAGATTTGGGTTTATGCCTAGTTTCTGCCATAGTCTTTTCCAGTTTTCCCAGTAGTTTTTTTTTCAAAGAGTGGGTTCTTATCCCAGAAGCTGGGGTCTCCGGGTTTACCAAATAATAGATTACTATAGTCATTGACTGCAAGCTGGACACAGACACTATTTGACAAAAACTGCTGGGAAAACTGGAAAAGAGCATGGCAGAAACTAGGCATGGACCACAATATTGCAATATTGTCAAATAGTGTCTGTGTCCAGCTTGCAGCAGGCATCACAGACCCAGGGAAGATATTATCAGGGAGGCCCATGTATACCTTGATGATGGATGAGTGCTATGAGCTCCTGTATAACTGACATCCAGCTTCTGCACATTGGCCTACCCTTGGTGGCCTTTGAGTGTTTGACTGAAGCTGTACAGGTCTATCATTCCAATGCCTGCCTTTGACAGAGACTGGCCAAGTGCTGTATTGCTGTCAACAAGGGGACCTCAGAACAAGAGACTAAAGGTCTTCCAAGCAAAAAGGGGATTGTACAGTCCATCGTGGGTTAAGGCTATCATCAACAGATAGTCCTGCCATCCCAGACCATAAAGAATGTCATATATAATGAAAGACAGTTCTCTGCTATTCCTGTAGCCAGTATGGAGTTTGTGGCCATTTATCTCAGAAATGCCTCGCTGCTCTTACCAGAAGACCAGCAGGAGCCAAAGCAGAAAAATGGGTCTAAGACAAGTAACCAGTTGGGTGGGAGTGCAGAAAATGTTGGAAGTCAGGAGACTTGCAGCAACAAAATAATGATGGAGAATTCATTCCAGTTCCACTTATCTTCTCCTCTCAGAAAACAAGAGTTAGAAAACAAGGTGCTCTATCCTCACCTGTAGTGCTTATGTTGTTTTGGCCTTGGGTGACAACCTCATGGTTTTCAATCATGAAGACAAACTACTTCAACATCCTTAGTAGACAGGATCTCTTAAATTTCGGGGGCATTTATATGAAGCAGAAGTCCTCACCTCTCTTGACAGACCCTCTGATGCCATTACTTTTGAACCCTGCAAATGTCACTGATGTGTCTTTGAGGATCTCTTCAAATGAGCAGGACCATGGACCTGATAAAGTGGGAAATGAAGCAATGGAGTCTCTGGCAAGCAAACAATTCAGTGCTACCCAAGCTTTGTCATTTCTGCCCAAACAATGACACTGTTTAATTTCAGCACTGCCTACTGTTTTCACAGTGAATATGACCAGGCTGGAAGTATCTCTACCAGGCAGCTTCCACAATCATAAGAAAAGATCACCCGAGGCTAAACTGCTGGCTCTCTACCTCCTACAGAAGAGTAATACACAACTGGCCTTACAGATCATCAAAAGAAACCAGCTACTCCCATGAAGACCCTGAAATTCAGAAGAAACTACTGTTCCCGTCTGCCCAGCCTATCGAGCCCATCAAGAGGCCAGCTTTCCCCCCAGGTCAGGGAAAGTGACCCAAGATATGAAGGTGTTTTGTAATGGCCAATAAAGGACGTTAGATTGTGAAAAAAAATAAAGTCATGAGATCATAGATTTAGAGATGAAAAGAATTATGGAGGAAAGAGATCATTTAGTTCAACACCTATGTATTATAGATCAACCAAGCAATTAACAAGAATTTATTAAGTTTCTATCATTTACCAGTCACTGTGGGGGATTTTGAGATACATAAGTTACTGACTCTACCCTCCAAGGTCTTGCCTGACATAATTTTCCATTTGCTTATGTACTGAATTCAAATTCTTCTGCTTTCTGCTTTGTATCTTATCTTCCTGACTAAATTAGAAGCACCTTGAGGGCAAGAGCTATGTCTTCTATTCCTTTTGCATCTTTCCAGTACTGCACATGGTGTGGATTTGTGGTTATGGTATTGATATTTATTCTATGTTTGAATGGACGCCTCTCTGAACCTCAATTTCCTTATATAGAAACTGGTGATAACAACGTTTGTGCTTCTTGGTATTGTAAGGAAAGCATTTTTGCAACAAGAGAGCTCTCTATAAATAAACTAAGTACCCTCCAAAAGCTAATTGAATTGAACTGAAATGAATGGAATTGGACTGGAGTCACCAAGTAGCTACAGTTTTATGCCTTTGCCCAGAGTTCTCTACAGCTCAGTCACCACCCAGTGGCCTAACTGGGAATTTGTGTTTATGACTATAATGAAAAATATCTGGATTCTAATTTCCTTGGTATTATCTTGGAGGAAAGATAAACCAACTCTATGCTCACACTCCTTGAATAAACTGAAAATGAATGCCTCATTATTCTGAATCTGGCTCCTCTTGCCCAGTGATGCTTTTATAGTCAAATGTATTTTTATATATGTTTTTCCCCAGTTGCTTTCAACCTCTTCTGTTTGTGGGCTCCTCCTAGAATGTAAAATCACGGTGGTCCCATTGTGCAAGGATCTCAGGGAACTCAGAGGCTGCTTAGTTTAATGGCATCAATTTTTTCATATGAGGAAACCGAGAAACAAAGTCACACAACACTATATAGATAGTAGTAAGTGTATAGATGGTCTTTGAACCCAAGACTTTGTTTCCAGAGTCTGTGCCCTTTCAGTTGTACCTACGTACTTTTATACCAAAAAATCCTCTATTTTTCTAAAATAAGTAACCTTCAAATAATAAATCTTTATCTTGTTCAAACCTCCTCCAGTGCAAAGATTATTGATAATGTATAAAGAGGTTATTTTGTTCATGATGAAATAGATTTGCTAATATATAAAGAGGTCATCCATTTTGCTAAAGATGAAAGATGAAATGGGTAAAACATTATTTTTTTTTCCACTAAGGTATCTATATTTGGAGGCAGCATGGTATAGTGGTCGAAGAGTGGGCCTTGGAGAAAGGAAGGCCTGGGTTCAAGTCTTGCCTCTGCCACATATTGGCTATGTGACCCCAGACAAACCATTTACACTCCCAATACTCTAAGTGACTCTCTAAGACTGTAAATTGGTAGAAGAAATTTCCTCATTTGAAAGTTCCCTACATTAATGAAATCAGAGATCTAGGTTCTATCCTATACCTATATCACTGGCATAAGACCAGCATGACCTAAGCTGAAAAGAGCTAGAAAGTTACATGAATCATATTATTAGGTTGGTGAGTAAGGGGTTGAGGGGAGGTAGCGTCATTAAAGGAGGGTATAACCACAGCAGCGTCCAAGGACTTTCAAGTGTTCTTTTAGCATAAATCCATGAACTCTATTTTGTTCATAGTGAGGGTCAGAGGTGAGGGTGCAAAGAGAAAGAAGTGGCTTTGCAACTAAGTGGTTATATCATTTCAGGCCAGTCCCTTAACCTCTCTGGGCTTCAGTTTCCTCATCTATACAATGAAGAGGTTGGGCAATATATAATCACTTATAAACTCACAGCGTTTTCATGAGAGTCAAATGTTTGCATTCACATATACATATTATAAAAACACTATAACTATGACACTAGTGATGCCAAGCAGGGAAGATCCTTCTACCCCAAAGCCCTCTAGCTTCAGCCTCATTTAACCCACTTGGAATCATTGTTTAGGAACAAGGAGCAAAACCAAGCAGATATCCAGATGTCTTGGTTGGTGTCATGCTTATATCTAATAGCTATAATGTTAGAGTGATTAATTTGGAGCAGTTAAACCATAAGTCTGCTCATACATTAAGAGGTTTGCCATTAAAAAATGAAGAACTCTTTTTCAGTGACATGATGGAGCATTTGGGGTCTTCCATGCTGGATAATTAATACCCAGACATTAATCTTTCTGCTTTGTCACTTGGTTTGAATCTTTCTCTGGTGATCATTATCTTATGATACGAGAATTTCAAGGTAAAATGGCAGTTAATTTAACAGCATTTAAAACTAATGAAAGAGTAAAGATGTCAGAATGAAATACACGTTCCCTTGTAAACTCATGCAGCTGTTTTTCCTTCTCATCAGGTGTGCAAACTTGAAGGGAGAAGGGATGAAAAGACAACTGGGCCATGATTTAGTTCCAAATGAGACCAAAATGAACTATGCCCATAAAACAGTGCATACCCTTTGATCCAGCAATACCACTGCTAAGTTTATATCCCAAAGACATGCAAAAAAAGAAGAAGAAAAAAGATCTATCTGTACAAAAATATTTATGGCAGCTCTTTTTGTGGTGGCTAAGAATTGGAAATCAAAGGGATACCCATCAATCAAGGAATGGCTAAGCAAGTTGTAGTATATGATTGTAATGGAATGTTGTTATGCTAGAAAAAACGACAAGTAAGATGGTTTCAGAAAAACCTGGACAGACTTATGTGAACTAATGCATAGTGAAGTGAACAGAAACAAAAGAACATTGTACACAGTAACAGCAATATTGAAGAACTGTGAAGGACTTAGCTATTCTCAGCAATACAATGATCCAAGATAATCCCAAAGGACTCATAATGAAGCATACTGTCCACCTTTAGAGAAAGAACTGATATTGATTGAATATAGACTGAAGCATGGTATTTTTCCCTTTCTTTTTTTTTTGTTTTATTCAAGTCTTCTTATAAAAAATAACCCAATATGGAAATATTTTACATAATTGCACATGTTTGACCTGTATCTGCTTACCATCTCAGAGAGGGGGGAGGGTAGGGAAGGTGAAAAGGATAAAACTTGGAACTCAAAATTTTAAATAAAAATGTTTTTAAAAATTTGGAAAAAATTAAAAAGCACAAAAAAGTGAGACCAAAATGCAGATATTCTCCCTACCACAATATCATCATTCCCTTTGGTTAGCACCAATACTCACACTGGCTGTGATACCTACAGTCCCAACATATTAAAAGAGGATCTATCTCAAACATAATGATAAAAAAAGAATCAGAGTGACCTGATGAGTTAATAATTATGAAGTCAGGAAACCAACTCAGGCTTTCTTTGAATTGCCAGGAATTCAGTGGTCTTTTCAATCTTATTGGTTCAGTGCCATGAGCCACAGACCAGCTCAATCAAAGAGGCAAGGGAATGTATTAAATAATCCAGTATCAATACAAAAGGGCGGATCAGAGTTTCTTTTGAATTTCTTCAACCCAAGAGTCATGTCACATTCCCTCAACTCACTGTATACTCAGATAGGACTAGAGCATGATAGAGTTGCAAAGGAACTTAGAGATGACTGGCCAATCTCTTCCTCCCCTCACCCACATAGTTATATAAGAAAGGAAATCAGAGTTCTACAAAGGGAGCTGACGTGTTCAAGGTCATATAGCAAAGTCATAACAGGGTCCCACTGAGACCATTTTGAACAAGCTTCCCAGAGTCGAATAGTCAGGGTATTGAAATGTTCATCCCTCAGTACTAGCTTTGAAGTCAGAGTTTAAATCCCTCAGCTGACTTTTAGTACCTATGTAAAACTGGGCAAGTTGATTAATTTTTTTGGTCTCACTTTCCTCAATTATATAATCCAGGAGAAAAAAAATTAGTTCAATTCAATTTCACTAACATTCATTAAGCACTCAATGTGTGTAAAATAATGTGCTAACACTGGGGTTACAAAAAGAAAAATAGTTTCTGACCTTAAATAGTATGGATTGGTTTGAAATTAATATTGTCAAATTCAGGTGGTGCAGTAGATAGAGAGCCAGACCTGGAGTTAAGAAGACCTGAGTTGAAATGTGGCCTCAGACCTTAGTAGCTATATGACCCTGGGCAAGTCACTTAACCCTGTTTGCCTTAATTTCCTCACTTGTAAAATAAACTGGAGAAGGAAATGGCAAACCACTCCAGTATCTGCCAAAAAAAACTTCAAATGGGTTCACATAGAGTCAGACATGACTGGAATGACTGAACAACAACAGGAAACATCACTTAACCTCTCTAAACTTTGAGTTCTTCATTTATAAAGTGGAAATAATAGCAGTTGAACTACTTATAAACTCCCAGAGTTTTCATGAGAGTCAAGTGTTTGTATGTACATATATGTGTTATAAAAACATATATACATGTATAAAATATATACCTACATGTTTATATTGTGTTTGCATGTATATATATGTGTGTGTGTGTGTGTGTATATATATATAAAAACACGTGCACAGAAATATAAATATATAACTTTGCAAGCCCTAAAGTGTTATATAAATATAAGTATAGAGGGGGTTTGACTGGAGCATATCTGATGGAGCTAGTCCCACTCTCTGGCCCTTTCCCATGGAGCATGCACAAGGTAGGTGGCTTTTATTTGGTCCCTTGGTTCCACGACTGGAGGATTGTATTTAAAATGATTGGTGACAGAAACAGGAAAAACCACTCCTTCAGCAGGTTATTAGAAGAGCCATAAAGAGGTTTCAACTTCTGCCTTTTGAGCATGTTACTTCAGATACTGACAGCTTTCCCTTGTAATTCTAATGAGAAGAGATTTCTCACTCCTCCATCTCCCAAAAGCAATGGTGGCTACAAACACATGGCAACAGGAACATATCCTTGTTGGAGACCATACCTCACGTCCCTGGCTACTTCTTCTGTTTTACATTTCTTTCTCTGAAACTCTTTGACCAAAGAGAGATTCTGAGAGATGGAAATTTCTATCCTTAGTGGTAACATTGCACTGTGAGTTTGAGAAATCAGTGCTGGCTGCCCGGATAGAGATGCGTTCTATAACAACACAGCTTTCTGAAGTCAGGTGAACAAGCATTTGTTAAGTACCTACTATGTGCCAGGCACTGGCTGGCCAGAAGGTCTAGACTATGCTAGTCGACCAAACAGTATAGAACTAAAGTGAATGTGAAATATCTGTTCGACAGTCTTGTCATGTTGCTTTTACCTCCCAAGAAAGTATAACAAAAGTGAAGGGTCATTGTTTTATGTTTTATGTCAATGTGTACTTATAAGTCTTTTGTGTTTTGAGAATTTCTTTTGTGATGGAGGAAATAGACAGCTCTCCTAAACCTGATATTTATTTTGCACACTGAGTACCTTTTCTAGAAAAGGTTCTGTTTAACACCTTCAAGGGAGACCCTAGGCCTGTGTTATACCTAAGCTCAGTGGTAGAGATTTTCCCTAGAACTCCAGGGTGGGGGCATAATCAGCTTACAAGCTGAGGAAAAAACTTATTACTACCTCTTTCACATCAAGCTGCCCCAAACATGAACCTAAGTCCTGCATAAGTCAAGAACCAGAGCTCTTTTAGTGGGAATTAGGCCATGAGTCACCTAAGTTTCCGGCAGCAGCAGCAGCATTATGTCCTCATCACCGTATTATTCTATTCCATGAAACCAGCCTTCAGAATAGACACAGTCGGTGGTCACCTATACCCATTAGATTGTGAACTCCTGGAGGGCAGGGATTGTCTTTTGCCTCTTTTTGTATCCCCAGCTCAATGTAGTGCCTGATACATAGTAGGCACTTAATTAATATTTAATGATTATTGACTACATAATGTGATCTTGAAAGTTGTCAGGAGAGCCTCCACTTCTTCAGCCCTGAAACAGCTTCAATACTTTTCCCCAGTTCTGACTGTGTTGATAAAATAAGTGGGTCACATCAAGAAGCTCCTTTTAATGATCCGAGAGAGAATAGTTCATAGAACAGAAAGAGATACAAGCCTTTTCCATCTTCTTATCTGGAGTCAGGTGGGGGGCTAAGAACTGCTGCTTCCCTCATAACATTAATCACCCACCACTACCAGTCCCCCTGCCCCCCCAAGACTTTTAATGCAGCTCCTGCTCAAAGGCCTGTATCTGTGCTACCGAATCTCTGTGCTTAAGAGAACCTCTCCTCTGCTATAGGAGGAGCTGCAAAGTGGGTCAATCTAGTTTTGAAAGTTATTTTGCCAAATACATCTCAGTCTCCACACAGTTGTTGCCTCTTAGCCCACTTCCCCATAACCTTTAGTTCTTACTCTAAACAAACTCTAACTTTCTTCCCTTGCAGAGCTAGAAAGTTCTTGTTCTTACCAAGAACCCTTTAATTCACAACTCAGCAGTTTATTTTTTGCGTACTCTAGTACATTATGACCAAAACAATGCCCTTAATGTCGCCCACACTAGTTTAAAATGTTAGAAATCATTACAGTCTCCATTATATACTTAATTGGATGATTGCATGACTAATATTCAAGATAAAATGTCGATTTATTGTCTAATGCTCCTTCATTTGGCATTGTCTTCGCAGCCATATATCTCAGTGGTTCTTATAGGTTACTGCACACCCAAATTGAGATTATGATAATGCAGAGAGACCTGAGACTGGAAAATGGTTCACTGAGGAGAATTCAATATTTTATTCTCTGGTACAGTAGGCTGAATGCCCACTCCTTCAGGGACAGTAAAAATATCCTGAATCCAAAGACTTGGAGCTGGAAAAGACCTCAGACATTATTTTACCCAACTCCTTCGTGTCCTTTCTTGCTTTTTAAAATGGTTTATTGATGTTTTTCACATCTCTTTATAACACTGCCACCTCCCCAGATTCTACTCCCCAACAAAATACTCCCTTACAACATAAAGAAGCAGTTTAGCAAAACAAACTAACATATGAACAATGCCTGACCACATATAGTAGAATTCTACTTCCTCACTTATCAAGAGGACAAGTATGGAGCTGGTACCACAGGATGGCAGAAAGTAGAAACGTGGTGTAATAGATGAGGGCATTGTATGTAGAGTCAGGAAGACCTGGGTTCAAATCCTTTCTCAGTCAGAAACTAACTGTGTGACTCAGGGCAAATCACATAACTTCTCTGTGCCTCAGTTTCTTCATCTGTAAAATGTTGGACTTAGTTTTCAATGCCCCTTCTAGCTCTAAATACCTGATCTTATGACTTCAGAGTCAGAAAATCTGTATGCAAATTCCCCTTTTGATATTTATTGTGTGATCTTGAGCAGGTCACTTTTCTTCTCTAGGGCTCAGTTTCCCCATCTGTAAAATGTGGTTGTGCTACAAAGCCTTTGAGATCCCTTCCAGCTCTAAATTTATGACTCTTAACTTTCTCATTTACCAAAGGAATAATCTGAGGCCTAATAAGATTGGGATTTAGGAGGTTAGATTCAGAGCTAGAAGGAATCTTGAAAACCACCCTATACTACCTTCCCACTTTACAGAGGAGGAAGGACACGAAGAATCAGACATGACTGAAACAACTCAACAATTACAACAAATACTTTCTGGGAGAAGGGTAAGTGTATGGAGAAAGGGAACAAGGCAAATATTTGATATTAATTTTCAAGACTGTATTAGACTACTCATTTAAAATTTTCCACAGATAAAACTTTTGATAAGTAAATAATTAATTCTAAGAAAGCCTAGAAGGGGGAGCAATACAGATTGATCTTCAAGTTTTCATTCATTTAATGCCTAAGATACCTGCAAAAAGTAGTAGGAGCTTATCATAAAGTAATTATTAGATTATGCTATGACTACAGACTAACACTTGGCTGAAAATGTCAGCTGGCAGAGTCCCATTTCCATTTCTATTATGAAGGATAATCATTGCTTAATTTAAATGTAAGAGACTATATAGCTTTTGTTTCTGAATCTTTAAGAAGCAATAGACTCTTATGCTAAGAGTTTAACTGTGCTATGAAGCGTCTATGATGAGACAGAGTTTATCAGTCATTCTGGAAAGGCTGTTAACATATAGTTGAAGAGCGAACAGAGAAAAAGGACTAAGAGAATTTATTTCCTCAGAACTTGACTTGGCCCTTTTCAAGAAAAATAAAGGGAATTCTTGAGAAAAGATGTCAGTTAATATCCTGAGAACTCTATAGTAGGACTGTTTCCAGAAGTGAGAAGTCAGCAGCTGTAGTGATAGTTAAACACAGTGGTGTACTAGTAAATGTTAAACAACTACATTATGTATGTGTGCTTATACAGTACATTTACACATATGTGTAAATGTATGTGTATATATATATATGTTTGCATATAAACAGATATATAAGGTGATGTATTCATTGAACAATTTTAAGTATAATCTGCTTCATCACTTTCTTAAGTCTAGATAATCAATGAAAAATTAACTGTAAACCCTGATTCATAGCATTTGCCTATTTCTGAAGCTTTAATCCTTACACCGAAGAGTTAACAATTAGTTGTCTCAAGCCAATTCAAGATGGGTTCAATAAATCTCTGGTTAAAGGTAACTTTGGCTATAATTTTTTTTCACAGTTGACATACTGTTAAATCTTATTTATGCCTTTGTTTAATTATATGTTACACTGCTAACAAATAGCATATAGCCAGAGCCTTGATTTTTATTTTATAACCATAAGATTTATTTTTATTTATCTAATATATCTATTTATTTATCTAAGAGATTAGAATGTTTGGAAGGGAGGGAAAGAGGAAGAGAAAGACAGGGAAAATTAGACAGAGAGATATGCTTTTGATAAAAGAGGTTTCTCCAGTTTATTAAATAAAGACAATATTTAGCAATCTGGGATGAGGTTCAGCATTGCTAAATGGAATTGTTAACTCATTAATTGTTAAGTGAATGAAATTGCTATTTTTTGTTAAAATTGTTAAGTGACTTGTCAAGTTCATTATGTTAAATTTAACTAGCTAAATTTAATAATATAACTGGTTTTTAAATTTAATAATAATGAAACTAGGAGGTAGTTAAAATTGTTAAATGAATGAAAAATACTACAATTTTATTATGTACTGTGGAAATATCAAAACATACCCTTTGATTAACTATTATAGATAATACAATAAAATCATAAGAGTAATATAAGAAAAGATTTTCTCAATAAAAAAAATGAAGGGGCAGCCAGGTGGCACAGTGGATAGAGCACCAGCCCTAGATTCAGGAGGACCTAAGTTCAAATCCAGCCTCAGAGACATAACACTTACTAGTTGTTTGACCCTGGGCAAGTCACTTAACCCCATTGTCTAGACAAAAAAAAAAGAAATGAGAAAGAAGAGATTCGTTAATTGGGCATGCATCTAACCCACTCAAATCCACTAGTATTAAACATTCCACATATGTACAAAATAAGCATACATCAGAGAAGTAGGGGTCAATTAGTGCAAGAAATTGTATACAAATGGTTGCATGACAATAAATAAGAAAAACTAGTTGCAGGCTGATTGCTATATTTGGGGGTGTTTACACCTGAAGTCTGTTACATAAGCAAAGTTCTGTCACTGCACACTGACATAAAGAGATATTGATGAAATCTGGATCCTTGTTGTGAATCACAAAAACAGTGGAATTTCTAAGCATATTTTCATTTACTCATAGATGTCAATTGTTCTAAAAAATTCAGAGCATCCTACTTGAAGGAAAATTATGATAGTTCATACTGGAAAGGCATGGCTCATGATTTTAATATGTTTTTCCTTACTTCAGATATTAGCCGCATTGTATATTCACCTATGATAGTTACGTTGCTTTTGATCATTAAAAAATACTTTCTCTTTGTATATTTCTCTATGCTTTTCAAAGTGATTTTACATATACTATACCATCTGATCTTCATAACAGCTCTCTCTGGTAGGTAGATAAATTTTTAGAAATTATTATTTTACTTAAAAATAATTGGAAATTATAAATATTTAGAAATCATTATTTCCATTTTGTAGATGAGAAAACAGAGGCACAGAAAACTTAAGTGCCTATATATGCACACATGTAGGTCTAGGAAAACTTCAGTTATCTGGAGATTACTTATTTGGTAACCTCAACTACCTGGGGCACAGATGAGGACCCAGAAATAAGCCAAAATTCCTTCTAAGCAGCCAAAAGAGATATGGTAATCTAACACTCATTTACTTAGAATCTAATTCCTGTTATTTTAAACAAACTTCTGACCAACTTGGTTTCCTGGTTTCCTAGTAGACTGGAAATAGTGGATTTCCCATAGTGCATTAGAAATATGAATTAGAAAGTGAAAAGAAGATGTTTGATATAGATACAATGACTACAGCAAGAAGAGTTAGCTGGCAATGAGTATTATTGTTTGTAATTTGTTTCTGAAGAGGACCAATCACATCATGGGATGATGTCTTGACTTTCTCCTGAATTGGACTTAAGCCAGGAAGAATTGCACAGTCATCAGCTTCACTCTCTCTTCCAATTATTGAAGTCCAGTGGTGAGACAGGTCAAGATGACTGGCTATGGCCTGGGATGCAGTAGATGACCTTGGCATCTTTGATGTCTGACAATAAATAAGAGAGGGGCCAGAAAATCATTGCAAAAACACAGGAATACACCAAGTTTGAAAGTTTGGGGAAAATTAGTATAGAAGCAAGTATGTTCACATACATTAATGACTTCTGTGGACATTATTTACTGCAAAACAATAAATTAATTATCCTCCACAATGATGGGCCTATGTTTATTATCACCTATTAAAAATGGCAAAGATGTGTAGAAGTCATTTTATAAATATTTCCATCAGAGAATGATTCAAATAAATGCAAACTTCGATGAGCTTTAGATGCCTGAAATATTCATTTACATGGAACATTTTATTCTCAGAGGAAGTCAGATATATGAAATGCTATTATCTTTAGTAGAGACTAAAATTCAAGTCCAATCTTCTTGATGTTATGCAACCATACCACAGGTTCCCCAGTGGCCTGGTCAGTTCATTCAAAATCAGCTAAGTAAGAACTTGTTTTGTTTTGGTTTTGTGTTCCTTATGAATACTTACTTAGTGATGATTTGTCTCACTGACCAAATGTTGTGAAATTTGCACTCTTTGACCTTTGAAGTTTGGGGGGCCTTTCATACTGTCTTATGATTGGGAAAGATATCTTCCTGCTTTCTGGAAGAAGGGTTGTGCTCAGGAGCGTATCATTTATCAGAACTTTCACAATGGCAGAGTTTTATAGATACACCATGGGAGGATGGGAAAAGTAATTTGGATTACATCTTTTGCTGATTTCTAAACATTTTTTATAATCTTGAAGCAAATAATAGCTCCTAAAATAGCTTACATTTCTACAGTGTTTTAAGGCTTACGAAGTATTTTCCTCACAATAGTTTGGCATAATAGTGCAGTTATCATGTCCCCCCTCCACCTGGCTTCCTTCTATGTGTTAGCTTTCCTCTTTAGATTGTAAATCCCTTGAAGGTAGAGACTATCTTTGCAATTGTATTTGCATCCTCAGCACTTAGCAATTCTTAATACATAAGAGGTGCTTAATAAATGTTTATTGGCTATAAGAGGAAAGCGAGGTGCAGAGAGACAAAGTGACTTAGGATCCTAGATCAAGATCTTCAGGGGATGTGCTGGGCCATCTAGTCGATCTCTTCCCCATTTTACAGATTTGAAAACTGAAGTAAGGGAGCTTAATTCAAGGTCACACATGTGAGAACAATCAGAGGCAGAACCTGAATTCAAGTCCTCTGACTCTAAGACCAGTCACCTTTCCATTATACCATCACGGCGCAGTTAGGGACAGATCCCCAACCTAGATCCTCTGACTCCAAAACCTCTTTCTACCAAACCATGCTGCCTCTCAGAAGCTGATTGTATTTCTAAAGGTTCTTGGCAAGACTCTTTATTATTTAATGTGTGAAAGAAGAATCTAAATTATATAGATTCAAAGCACGGGAGGAAAAAAATCATGTTTAACAATTACTATAATATGCACATAAATAATACTTGATATCAAGCAGCGCTTAATGATAACAGCAACAACAATAATAATAGCTAACATTTATATGGTACCTATTATGTGTCAGGGAATGTGCTAAGCACCTTACAAATATCTCATTTGATCCTCACAACAACTCTGGGAAATAGGTGTTATTATTGTCCCTACTTTGTATGTGAGGAAACTGAGGCCACAAAGAGGTCAAGTGACTTTTCCAGGGTCATGAAGCTGCTAAGTGTCTTAGGCTAGATTTGAAATCAGGTCATCCTGGGGCAGCTAGGTGGTGCAGTAGATAGAGCACAGGCTCTGGATTCAGGAGGATCTGAGTTCAAATCCAACCTCAGACACACACCACCTACTGTCTGTGTGACCCTGGGCAAGTCACTTAACCCCATTGCCTAACCAAAAAAAAGAAAAAAAGAAAAGAAAAGAAAGAAAAAAACAGTCAGGTCATCATGACTCTAGTACTAGAGCATTATCTGCTGTGCCACCCAGATGCCCCAATAAGTACATATATGGTACATGCATAATGCAGACAATAAAGTACCTCCATAATCAATTGAAGGGGCAGCTGGGTGGCACTGTGGATAGAGTGTCAGGCCTGGAGTCAGGAAGACTCATCTTCCTGGGTTCAAATCTGGCCTCAGACACTTAGCTGTGTGATGCTGGGCAGGTCACGTAAGCCTGTTTCCCTCAGTTCCCTCATCTAGAGAAGGAAATGGCAAACCACTCCAGTATCTCTGCCAAGAAAGCCCCAAAAGGGGTCACAAAGAGTTGTACACAGCTGAAAATGACTGAAGTAATTAATTAAGTATGCTGATAAAACCAAAATAAAGATAGAAAATCAGCAACAGGTGATTTCAGGATTCAACTAAATCAGATTCTCTCCTGACAAAATAGACACGAGATAGCTCCCCCTCCTTACCTCCACCACCACCACATGTTTTGGATTGAAATTTTATCTAATCACAAGCAAGACAGTAAGGCTAGAAATCCAGTCTGGAAGATGACAGGCCTGGACAGCTGGGCAGAGTTTGGCTGATATGACTGGCCAAGGGATGATAAAAAAACAAAGGCATGGTTGCCAACAGTTCTTACAAATATTGAAAGAACAGAGGCATCTTAGATGTGGCAAAGTCAAGGATAAAAAGGAACATCTCTGCCTGACTGTCTAACACTAACAAGAGAACTCTTTCCATATTGATTGAATCGGAAAATGAAAAGGAAACAAACAGCTCCGGGGAAGATGACAGAATCTGGTGCTCAGAAGGTGAGTGAGTCATTTCCAGTTAGCTTTTTGGTCTTAAGAAACTTGACAACAAGCTGGCTGTGACAGTCGTTCAAATGCAATTTTGTTACAAACCAGGAAATTCAAATCCAGTGAAATGAAATCAAATTCAAAACTAATATCCATGTCACCTTCTCTGCTTATGAAACTTCTGCCTTCAAGGTAAACTATAGAGCTTCCTCTGTTTTTATGCTCAGTCATTCAGTATCTGTCTCCAGCGTATCTTTCCAGGCTGATACACATATTTCCCCTCCTGTACTCTGTGCTCCAGTCAAATTGTCCTATATAATGTTTCTACACATGATTCTCCATCTCTCGCCTTAATGTCTTTGTATAGCCTGTCCCCTTCCCAGTTGCCTTTTAGAATTCCTTGCTCCTTTCAAGCTCACCTCCCATAAAGAGGTCTTTCCTAATTCCTCCAAATATTGATAGCCACCTCTCTCATAAAAATTACTTTGTCTTCTTATGTATACATGAATGTAGATAGATAGATGATAAAAACATGATAGATGATAGAAAAATAGATGATATAGATAAATAGATTATACACACACATTATATAAGAGTAATTTTATGGAATTGGGAACAGTAACAATGTAATTTATCACAAAAAATGTGTAATTAATACACAGTTACATACACCTATCTGTGTATACACATACATGTATGCATAAATACACTTTATGTGAACACACAGATAATGTGTGTGTTGTACCGAATTTTAAGTTTTGCTTCCTCCACTAGACGCAAATTCCTTGAGGGTAGGGACTACTTATTTTTGGCCTTTGTATCTCTATTGTTTGGGCAGCATGTGGTGCACAGTGAATAGAGTTCTGGCTCTCCAGTCAGGAAGAGTCATTTTCCTGAGTTCAAATCTGACCTCAGATACTTACTAGCTGAGTGGCCCTGGGCAAGTCGCTTAGCCCTGATGGCCTCAGTTTCCTCATCTGTAAAATGAGTTGGAGAAGGAAATGGCAAATTACTCCAGTATCTTTGTCATGAAGAGTTGGACAAAACTGAAAGTGACTAAACCACAACAACATGTCTATTACTTAGCACAGTCAAAGATATATGACAGATGTCTACCACTGAAGAGCTAATTAATAAAAATTGATTAAGCACCTACTCTGTGCCAGGCACTGTGCTAGGCACTAAGGATACAAAAAGAGACAAAAGACAGTCTCTGCCTTCAAGGAGCTCACAATCTAAGGTGAGGAGAGAGAGACAAAATGCAAACAAACATGTACAAACATGATATATACAAAATAAGTAAAAAGTAAATAAGAGAGGGAAAGCACTGGTATTTAGAAGGTTTGGCAAAGGCATCCCGTAAGAAGATATTTTAGTTGGAACTTAAAGGAAGCCAGGGAAGGCAATAGATAGAGAGAAGGAGGAAGAGCATTCCAGACATGGTAGACAGCTACAGAAAATGCCTAGAGTCAAGAGATGAAATGTCTTCTCACGACAGTAAGGAGGCTTATGTAACTGGATCAAAGAGTATGTGGTGGAGACTGAGCTATAAGATTGGAAAGGTAGACAGACAGGAGTTATTTTATGAAGGGATTTGCACATCAAACAGACAATTTTGTATTTGATCCTAGAGACAATAGGGGACATCTGGAGTTTATTGAGTAGTGTGAAGGGGGTGACGTAATAGGAATTGTGCTCAAGGAAAATTACTTCAGTAGCTGAATGGAGGATGGATTGGAGTAAGGAGAGACTTAATTCAGGTTATTACAATAGCCCAGGAGTGAGGTGATGAGGCATTAGAGTGGTGACAGTGTCATTGGAGAGAAGAGGGAATATTCAAGAGATGTTGCAAAGGTAAAATTGACAGGTCTCACCAACAGATTAGATGGAAGGGGGAAAATAAAGGATAATGAGGAGTTGAGGATAAACTAGGGTGTGAGCTTCATGGACTGGGAAGATGGCATTGCACTCTACAATACTAAGGAAAGTAGACAGGGTGTAGGGTTGGGGGTGGGGTGGGAGCTTAGGAGGAAAGATAATAAGTTCCATTTTGGACATATTGGATTTAAGATATCTACTGGACATCCAGTGTGAATGTCTGAAAAGCAGCTGGAGATGCAAGATTGGAGGTCAACAGAGAGCTTGGGGTGAGATATCTAGACTTGAGAATCCTCAAAATAGAGGTGTAATTATATCCTTGGGATCTGATGAGATCACCAAGTAAAGTACTATAGAAGGAAAAAGAAAAGAGGGTCCAAGACAGATCTCTGTGGAACACCTATGATTAGATGGCATGATCCACATGAAGATGCAGCAAAGGAGACTGAAGAGAGGTCAGATAAGTAGAAGAAAAACCAGAGGAGAATAGCATCCCAAAATCCTAGAGAGAAAAGAATATCAAGCAGGAGAGGGATATCAAGCATCAAAGGCTGCAGAGAGGTTAAGGAGAAAGAGGATTGAGAAAAGAAGAGTTCATGAACTAGGAGATCAATGATAATTTTGGAGAGAGCAGTTTCAGTGGAATGCTAAGGTTGAAAGCTGGATTGTAAGTGATTAAGAAGAGAGTGAAAGGACAGAAAGTGGAGGCACCTATCCTAGACAAACTCTTCAAGGAATTTAGTCACAAAGGGCAGAGGAAATACAGGATGACAGCTGGGATAGAAGGACCAAGTGAGAGGTTTTTTTCAGGGTAAGGGAGACATGGACATGTTTGTAGGCAGAAGGAGATGAACCAGTAGAGAAGGATATATTGAAAATAAGTGATAGAGTGGGGATGACAGAGGGGGCTAACTGTGGAGGAGACAAGATGGAATGGAATCACTTGAAAATCACTCTCTTGTCTACTAAGTGGGTCCTTGTATTATGGGGCCAGGAAGGTAAGTCTATACCAGGTTTAGGCTTAGGAGAACCTGGCTTTTAGTGGGACAGAGGTTTTATTATCTTTAGCTTGCTAAACCATCATCCTAGTGCCTCAAGCATGATTGGTTTTTTTTGGTTTTTGAAATTTTGTTTTTGGGTTTTTTGGTTTTTTTAATTTAAGTTTATACTAACATCTACGGTTTCTCACAAAGGGGAGGTGGTATTCAATTTATAAGATGAATCAGGTTAGAACAGGTACTTATTTCCTACATATGAAAGAAAATTTTAAAACAAATATAGTGTGCCAGATATAATGGCTAAGGAGGTCCCAGGCTTGGGACAAGAAGGTGTTTAATGAATACGAATAATGGAGGAATCTGCTTTTCAGTTCAGAGCATGAATAGGTATTCTGTGGCTGTTCTATGTTTGTTTCCTGTGTGGTGAAAAGGGACCTTTTGATTTGCTACTGATTAAAATTGATTGTGTGTACAAAACACCCCAAGGACTCTACCTTATTCTTTTTTTTTCCTGGTAATAATCAAAATAAGAACTATTGTAAACCTCTGAACAGTAACAGAGATAGCACCAGCAACCATAGTGTCCTCTCTCCATGTAGAACCACACATGGCCATGAATATATTGTGCCTATATCCTTTCCTTCTATGTTTTTGTTATTTCCAGTTCTTAGGTAAAGGAATTTTGGAGATGGCTATAACCGTGTGAATTTTGAAAGGTCAGAAGAGTGAGCCACCAGAGATCCAAGGACTATAGTCCTATAGAGTTTTCCAGTGGCTAAGCAAAGGTAAGGCACCAGCTCAGCCCTAATGAATCCAGCCCAGCAGTGATTTAACCCAGTAGCCAAGACAGCAGGTCTCAGAGCAAAAGAACAACTCACAAAGCAGCCTGCCATAATTAGAAGTAAACTTGGTGGTGCAAATGCTTTGTAACAATCACTTTTAAGTTTGAACTCACTCTCCCCAGGGACTAAGGTTTTTTCGGGAATGTGTGTTTGGGGAAAATGCTTTGTAACTTCTGTTCTTAGCTATATCTCCTCAGTAAATATATCTTTGTAAAAGTTACTTGTTAGTTGATTAAATCGATAATTTGCTACTAACAATACCATCACAGATATTGAGCAGATATCAACTGGCTTTGGTTTGATGCTTCTCCAGAGATAACTATTCTATTTTGGGATGATAACACTAGAATAGGAGCTTAAGCTAACATTAAATATACGTATGTATGTATGTATATGTATAATATATATATTATATATATATATATACACACACATATATATATGTGTGTGTGTGTGTGTGTATGTGTGTGTGTGTGTGTGTGTGTATATGCCTCTGTGCCTCTATATCTCTGGGAGAGATGTAGCCCACTGCTAGGTGACCTCTGACTTTCTGGTGCCACTGTATATTGGGATAAGGACCCTCAGAGTCATAAATGGTACACATAAAAGACTTCGGCAAGTATTCAATAATAATGTGATAAACCAAATGAAGGACTATGCTGGCCATTGTTATGCTGACCAGCAAGTTGGTTTTTAAAACCATCTAAACATGAAGCATCGTGTGAGATTGCTGGTTAGGCAGTTTACATTTCACTTCAATTCAGCACTATTTAATTTATAGGTACATGTCCTCTGGTTAAAAAAAAAAATAGGTCAGGTTTAGGCAAATCCTCTTATCACTGTTCATCTTCTCCAGGAGCACTGAAGTAGTCACTAGGGAATTCCCTCATCACCATTTAGCTCTGACCCAAAGGTCCAGGGCCTCCAGACCTTTTAAACTCAGAAACTCAACTCCAAGCGTATTCTATCTTTGGATAGATATCCATTCACCTAAGATCAAGAAAGAACAAACAGAAAAGTGGAAAAGGTAACAAGGAGATTAAGCATAATATCACCTAACTGAGTCCCTCTGAATTAACTGCCAAGTGGTCAAGGCCACCATGGTAGGTTAGCTCTTCCCCACTTCTTACCAGAAGTCTCAGAGTTACATAATGCCCCACAAGGATGATCCCTATATGCCAATTCAACCTCTACTAAGGTGCTAATAAATGTTTGTCAAGTTAAATTAAAAATTTTCCATAAAGGTGTCAAAAAGAAAGTTAGGAAAGGGTGAAATTAGCTGTGAAAAATAATTGCCTGCTGCTTATCAGTAGACTGCTACCTCAAGAACTTTGTTTGCTTTACATTACTGCCTTTCATCCATTCTACAGCCAACTTAAACCCAGCTGAGTTGCTATTGTGAAAGTTGTCATTCTATCATTCCCCCATCTACCTAACTGAACCAACTGTCCCCCAAGCTTAGAAAGCTCTTCTTCCTCACCCATGCCTCTTTGAACTTCTGCCTACCTTCAAAGCCCGCCTCAGGTACCATCTCCTTCAAGAGGCTTTTCCTAGTTTTCTCAGTTGTTAGAGAGTATTCCCTGCCCATCCAACTTGTTATTGAAAAATAGATATGGAAATATATGTGTAATTTATAAATATACATATATACATATATACTTTATATATATATATATATATATATATGCATATATATAATTTACTTTTTTATGAACATGTTGTATCCTCCTCTCCCCCAAATAGACTATAAACTCCTTGAGGACAGGCACTGTATCGCTTTTATGTTTGTATCCCCAGCAACTAATAATACCTGGCACATTGTAGACAGTATATTTTTTCTTTATTAATTCAATTAAAGTCAATACAGATTCGATTCAGAGAATACTTTAAAGTTTGGTTAGCAATACTTTCAATTGTTTTTTCAGACTTTTTTTTTTTTGGCAGAGGGGACTAGGAGAAGATTGTTGGTTTGGTTCCTTTTTAGAAAATAAGTTCTACAACCTAACAATGTCCTGCTTACCAAATATTAAGTTAATACTCCTAAATGCACACCCTCTACTCCAGTCAACTGACCTCCTTTCTTTTTTTCATATACTTAGACCATCCTCACTATCATGCCTTTTCTCAGACTGTTTCCCCTTTTGAGAATACCCTTTCTCCTCTTATCATGTGCTTGAATGCTATCTCTATGTCAAAACCCAATTCAAGTCCCACTGTCTATGAATATTCCAGCCCATTTGGTTGTCTTCATATTGTGAACTTCTTTTACTTCTGTAGTTAGAGTCACACAATTCAGCATCTCACTGGTCTCTGGTGATATCACATATATTTATTTCTACCTCCCCAAACAGACTCTCAAGTCCTTATGGGCATGGACTATTCTTGCTACTGCTAGTGTATTTCTGGGCACAGAGGATCATAAGATCAGAGATTTAAAGTTGGAAAGGACCTTAAGTGCTCCATAGCTATGCAGTCAATTGAAAAATCAATGTTTGGGTTTCTTTCAAGGTTCAGAAAATGATAGTAGTATGGCTTGTTTCATTTTTGGGAGAACACTTTGGCCCAGGCTCCTTTGATGAACACAGTGTTTTAGTGACCACTTAAAGAGAGGGAAGAGTTAATCTAAAACAAAAATGGAACTACAAACTTAGAATTCAATGGTTCCTAAAATTCTATTGGTAAAATGATTTCATTCATGGAGTGCTCGAGTTAGATCAGTTTGTGAAACAGATAATTCTTAATGTCTCAATCGCCTCTTTTTTATAACATTGATTTCAAGTTAGTTTTCTTTTCTTCTTCCAAGCAAATGCTTTTTTTCTGCAATCCAGCCTATGCTCCCTCTGGTCTTAAAAAAAAATGTTGTCAGGAGATAGTGCATTGTAGTGGAAAGAGCATTGAATTAGAATTCAGAGGAGAAGACCTAGATTCAAATTCCATTTCTTCCATCTACTGTGTGACCAAGAGTCAATCACTTCCCCTCTCTGAACCTCAGTTTCCCCCTCTGTAAAATGAAGAGTTTTTTCAGCCCAGAGAAGAGATGAGGAAGGGCTCTTCCTATATAGGAGGAGTACAAATCTGGAATGTTGCAAACACTGCCAGACACAGCTCCAACATCAATTTGTATTTAACTGAGATAGTAGGGAAATGATATCAATAAGATTAAAAAAATAAATTTTAAAATGAGATGTAACTATACTTGATTTCATTGTGGTTGGGAATTCCCTCTAGAAGTATAAATTGTCAGCTTCTCTACAATTTGTAGCTTTCGAGAGTTGTCTGGGGAGCAGTGAGGTTCAGTGACTAACCCAGGATCACATATCAGAGGCAAGATTTGAACCTAGGTTTTCCTCATGCCAAGGTCAGCTATCTATCCAGTGCTGAAAGTTGCTTAAAAATTGGAATGTTTGTATGGTAGGACATGGGTTAAGATGGATTCCAATATTTTATTTGTATAAGAAATTTCCAGATGAAAAAACTTCCTCTTCCAATACAGATAGGCACAGATAAGAAAAATGAGACTGAGACAATCATTCCCTCCAATTCAGAGTCTTAAAGAACTGCATTGATTCCTTAGAAGCTGTGACTTGCTCAGGGTCTCACAGTCGGTATGTGTCTCAGAATAACTACTTAAACCCAGGTCTTTCTGACTCTGAAGCCAGTTTTCTATTGACTATGCCACGATACCACCCTGTATTATATGTAAAACCTAAAATATAATAAAAAATAAGGGGAAGAAATTAATTGATTTCTAAGATAACTTATTATTTGATCCTAGCCATCTCTAGGGCAGGGATGAGAGAGATAGGCGAGGAAAAAAAGGGGAAAAAAGAAATTTACATAATAATTTTATTATACATTTAAAAGGAATAAGTTGTACATAACAGATTTTTAGTTTCATATGCAATCATCTTCTTTAATATTATGTTATGGAAATGCTTGTTTTATTCCACAAATTAAAAATAATTTTAAAAAATAAAATATTTGATCCTTTAGTTGATTACAAATGCTTGACCCCTGTTTCACTTCATGGAACATTCATTATACAAAATTCTAATGGAGACTCTACCCTTTCCTAGAATAGATGTAAGACCGTAGTACATCGCCCAAACAACTTCAGTCTTAGGGGAGGCACGGAAATGGGGAGGACACCCTTTGGCCACCATCTGACTTTTGATCAACATAAAGGATGGAGATCCCTTTCCAGCATGTTTGCCTGAACGCTCCAAATTTAAATTTCTACAGAATCATTGCTATTCATTGTGATTTGCAAGGAGATGAAAATTTGGAGCAAAGCTTTTGATTTAAAGCCTATACTCAGAAGCATTGCTTACCAAGTATGATGAATACTAATGAGGGGATTTACAAGCTTTATAGGATAGGCTCCAGTGACCATTGAAATGTTCCTACCTCTGAGTTTCAGATGAAGAAAATGTCTTTTCATACCCACTATTCACTTTTTGGGGGTAAAAAAAAAAGATAAAAGAAGTAACCCAAGTTTCTTATTTTAAAAAAAATGGTCATGAAATAGACCAGCCCTAAAAGGGATATGTATGTGTATTTGGTTTAGCTTCTGCATTCCAGAAGAAACTGTTAGATTGATGATGCTATCCTCAGGAAATAAGGATGCATGCCACCTCCCATTCCTTGGAGATATAATGGACTATTGGTGCAGAAGGTTTTCCGTATTGCCAAATAGGATAATGATGTTAGTTGGTTTTGCTTAAACAGTTTTCTTTATTAAAGGAAGGCTAGTTGGGCAAGCAGAATATCCAAAATATCTGTGATGAAAAACCAAAAAATATCAACAAAAACTTAATATTAAAAAAAGGAAACAATACTCCCCATCCACCAACCCTTGGAGCTTTAGGAGGCTATTGCTACATATAATCAAATGTGGTAATGGTGTTGGTTGGTTTTACTTAAATGTTTTTACTTGTTACAAGGGAAGTATCACTGAGTAAAAAAGTACATCTAAAATGATTGTGATAAAAAAGTATCAATAACCTTAATATTAAAAAAGAAAGGAAATATTTCTCTCTCTCTCTCTCTCTCTCTCTCTCTCTCTCTCTCTCTCTCACACACACACACACACACACACACACACACACACACCACACAAAATGTAGAAAAGAGAGTATCCAGAAGATTATTAACAGGGTTGAGTAATAGCTACTATTATGGTCAAAAGCTTCAGAGAGATCAAGAAGGATGAAGATTGAGAAAAGATGATTAAATATGGCAATTAAAAGGCCACTGGTAACTTGAGAAAGAGCAGTTTTAGTTGCATGATGAGGTCAGAAGTCAGTCTACAGAGATGAGGAAGAAATGAAAGGAAAAGGAATGGAAGCATATAGTATAGACAGTCTTCTTAAGGAGTTTAGCCACAAAAGGGAGGGGGGATATGGGACAATAGCCAATAGATGGATGGATCAAGTGACTTTTTTAAAGATGGATGAAGTGACTTTTTTTAAAGATGGGAGACATATGGCTGTGTGGGTAGGCAGCAGGGAGGGAGCCAGTAAATAAGGAGAGACTGTTGATTAGTGAGAAAGTAAGGATGGTAGTGTGAGCAGTCAGCTGAAGAAAAAAGGATAGAATGGCAAGAGTTGTGCATGTTTTGCCTTGGCAATGAGAAGGTCTAACACTTCATGTGAAATAGAAATGAAGGAAGAGAATGTGGGGGAAGACATATGAGTTATATGAGATGAGGAGAAAAGGAAAAGACAGAGCTCTGGGTGAAAACATTCAGTTTTTTTTTCCCCCAGTGGAAAAATGAGGCAAAGTTCTTAGCTGAGAGGACAGGAAGAAAGGAAACAAAGGGAGTTGTGAGGGTTAGAGGAATAACAGGGTTGTCTGAAGGATGAAAAGGCTTGGAAAGGCTACCATCTTGAGTGCAATAGAGAATCCATTATAGAGACGTATAAGGATAGCCTAGCCACAATGAAGGGCTAGTTGAGAACATATAACATAAATTTGTAGTTGAGCCAGTCAGGACAATTTTATGATTTGTCTACAGTTCCATTCAGCAACATTTGAATATGAGCTACTGAATCAGATGGTAGGATTAATCCAAGGTTGGAGCTTAGTAAGGCATGATCAGTGACAAGATGAAGAGGCAAGGGACTTGAGAGAAGAATGCAATATAGAATTGAACTTATTCAATAAGGGATCAAGATACGGAAGGAAGGTGTGTCAACAATGCATGGGGTGATAGCCTAAGGAAAGAAGTGATGAGTAAAAGGATTGGAGGTTACAGTAGGGGCAAAAAAAGTCAAGGGTTATAAAGCATAGGAAAAATAATGAATGATAAAAGATTATGATCAGATAAAGGGATTTCAGCGTTTATAAACATCAAAATGAAGCACTCACAGGTGATGGCAAGAAAAAAGGTATGATCATTTCTAAGGTAGAGCAGATGAACTGAGTTAATTGAAGAATTAAGACATCATGTTATTTCAGGGAGTATCAATATGTATATTGTGTCCCTTAGGATGGGGCGGGGGGCATGTTGGAGTGAAGAAAAGGCCTGGAAACCAGACACTCAACTCACTAAGGAAGGAAAGAAATTGTCCTGGGGTTTTGTAGATGACAGCTTCCAGAATATTGATTAGATGATAAATTGAGGTGGAATGAACCTTAAAGAAAGAGAAGTTACTGGGGCGGGGGGGAGAGTCCGAAAGTAATCACAAAGAATTCTGACTCCCCTTCTATGACCACTGGGTTATGGAGAATGAAAGTAAAACCAGTTATGGAACAGGTGATTAGAGATGCCATGTTATTAGGAGAGATCAAAGTTTCAAAGAGAGCCAGAAGATGGAGGGAGTGAAAAGAGGAAAGGTTTAAGGTAAAAATAAGTTTGTTAACTATGGAGCATGCAAACCAGAGAGTAGAGTGGAAGGGATTGGGTAGATCTGAAATAGGAGATCCAGGGAATCAAATTGAGGGTATGAGAGTAAGGGGCAATGTTGGTGATGAAGACAAAAAGCCCTGGGGGGTCAAGTCCAGCCACATGACTTTAGCTATCCTTTCAGTTAGTTCTATGACCAACTCCCTAAGATAATTGTGGAGAAGCAATCATAGTGCTTTGGTAGGGGGAGTTTCCTAACTTGGGAGTTTTGTATACCAATGAAATTAAACATCTGGACTTTATCTCTACCTCCATCAAATATCAGAATTAGAAGGGACCTTAAAGGCCATCTAGTCCAACTCATATCTAAATAGAATCATATCCATTGAGTAAGAATCAGGGTGTGCTGGAGCCAGCTCCTACTGGCTTAAGAGAGTAAACTGTTAAATTTTCAGTTTGAACATTTACCTCAAAAGTCAGCAAACACTATAAGCCAGGCTTTGATTTATTGTTTCGTTAGTTTCTAAACTTAAGAAAGCAATGGTAAATTGTTAATAATGCAGATTAAATGTGATGAACTTCAAAGTAGGTCTTGTGCACTTTTTTTTTTAAAGATCAGGTTGTTAAACATTTACAAGTACAACCCTGGGGAAACCTGGTACTTCCCAAGGCAGGCCATTACACTGTTGGACACTTCTGCTAGTCAGTAAGCTTATCCCACTGAGTTTAAATCTGCCTCTCTATAACTTCTATGCCTTGTTCCTGCCTCTTCACAATAAGGATGAGCAAAAGAAGTCTAATCATTTCATGTTAGCCCTTCAACTTGAAGACACTTACTACCCCTTTCTCCAACCAATTGCCTAATAATTTAGGCAAAAAAAAAAAATAATGATCCATAAAAAACCCTTAAAAACACTTTTTAATGAATTCTGCCTTCTTAAATACATTCAACCTTCAGGTTACATTGAACAATAGGTTTCAAAGTGTAGTGTGTGACTATTTTGATGTCACTCACTGAGAGGAAAGAATATATATCCTTTCTCCACCCTTCTCCAAGGCAGACTCCAGAAAAAGAAGCAGGTTGTAGCTATCAGCCAGCCACTCTGCTCTGCTTAAAGAGAAGAGCTTTGGGGCTAGAATTACATCTATCTCCTGCCTTAAATAGTATTACTCTATAGAGGTAATTTTAAGGTTCAAGCTCCAGCTCCTGATTATTTCTTAACGTGAAAGGAAGGCCCCAAGCTTTATATCCAGGCTTGGCTTACTTTCCATCAAATGTCATTTCTACAATGAACACACATAGCAAATATCAAAGAAATCCATTTATCCAAGTCAGTAGCAAAATAGAAATCAGAGGAAGAATACATATGAGAATATATAACAGACAATACAGATTGAAGGAATTCTCTTATTAGGAGCAAAGTAATTCTGTGCAACTAAGAGAAAATTCAAGATTTCATGCAAAGGGCAAGCTCGCCAAAGTCTCTAGTGTAGCAAGCTAAAGACAGAAACATGATGGAGATTTCCAGTTCCTCTCATGTCAATTTCTTTCCAGAGTCTTTCTGTCCCTTCATTGATCTGAAGAGAGCTTGGCCTCTTGGATCTTCTCTCTTAATTCTGGTATCCAGAAGGTCACGCTGCCAGAAGAACCCAAGATCACTCTCCTTTCTTGCTTTGCCAACTCTGTCTACACCTCATGCAGGATTAGGGCACTGGATAGTCATTCTGTACCAATGAGGAGAAAGGCCTGCATTATTGGTCTTTCGAGCCAAGAGTTATAAAAGTATACATTATTGACTGAGAAAATAAAATTAACATCATGTGGCAAGAGCAACATCTACGAAGCTCCCTGCCACTTTGGCAAATGTGTGGAAGTTATCTTGTAGAAAGGAGAGATGAGGCAGTGAGATAAATCAGAAGGCTATTGCAATAGTCTGTGTGTGATATGATAAGGTGATAGACATGTAAATAGAGGGAAAGCTGTAGATAAGAGATGTGAAAGTAGAAACAGTAAGATTTGACAAGAGATTCTATAGATGAGATGATTGCAAGTGAGCAGTAAAAAGTTGCACTGTGATTGAGAGCCTGGGTGAATGGGAAGAAGGTGGTACCATCAACAATAATAGGAAAGTTGGGAAGAACATACAATATTGAATATAAAGGATAACAGCAAGATAGCAAACTGCCCAAAACCATTTCTGAGTCTCATAAAAATGAGAATAAAATAATAACAATATTAGTAATAGCTGTCATTTATGTTTTGTTATGGTTTGCAAAGCACTTTCTATATATTATTTGATCTTCACAATAACCATGTAACATATTTCATAATTATTATCATCCCCATCTTGCACATGAGGAAATAGAAATTGAGATTAAGTAATTTGTCAATTGTCACACAGCTATAAAGTAGGAGAATTAAGATTTGAACCCACTACTTCCCATTTTGAGGCCAGTACACCTCATCTGAACTTTTATGACCCTTGGCTCAAAAGGTCAATTGTTTGGGACTTTCTCTTCACTGGCAGAGACTGATTTTTCAATGCTTTGCACCTGTATGAGGGGTGGGCAAAGATCGTGGTAGTTAAAGGCAAAAAAAATTGTGTGTATGTATGTATATGCAATGCATATGTGTATGCATA
The DNA here is from genome assembly GCF_003287225.1 of Phascolarctos cinereus. Taxonomy (NCBI): domain Eukaryota; kingdom Metazoa; phylum Chordata; class Mammalia; order Diprotodontia; family Phascolarctidae; genus Phascolarctos; species Phascolarctos cinereus. The sequence goes on along the minus strand of NW_027555958.1, from coordinate 307,919,532 downwards.
TATAAATGTATACATACATATACACATATGTATGTGTATATTGTGTTTGTATATATGTGAATATAAAGAATGGAATGATTGAATCTATTTATGAATAAATAAATGAAAGAATACATTCATTTGGATTGGTATTCTATTTCTGCCTTCCTCAAAATGGAAGAATATTATAAAAGAGAGTTTATGGTTTGTTTCAGTTTGGTTTGTTTTTTTTTTAAAGATCAGGTCTAATATTCCTCCCTGCTTTATGTTACAGCTTCCAAATTCTATCAATCTCACAAATTCAAAAAAAAATCACAGTTATCATAGTCTCTATTTATTGTACTTCTTTAGATTAGCTGTGCCTTTAATATTTCAAGTTCACATGACTTCAGGGAGTTACATTCTACCTATTTCTGATTAGTTTACATGCTGGAAATACCTGGCTGAGGTATTTGGAATCAGCTTGGCACCTGTAGAAGCGGGAATGAACGTTAGGGATGTGTTGAAGCAATAACTAGCACTCAGGTTCTGGGACAACATAAAAATATTTACATATATACATGTATGTGTGTATATGTATGTGTCTACATATGTATATGTCTAGAATCCATTCCATTCTCACCTTCTCCTCCCAGAATCCTCAGTTTTCTTCAAAACATAATCTCCAGTGCTACCTACTACATATGACCATTCCTGATCCCCCATCTTATTAGACCATTCTCTCTCTTAAAAGTATTTTATATTACTTAATAAATAATTTGTATTTACTTAATTGTGCACATATTTTGCCTTTCCTTTGCTCCTTGAGGACAAAGAGACCATCTCATTTGTTTTCTTTGTATTCCTAGTGCCTGTCATAGTGCTTTGCACACCACAGATGATTAATACATTTTTGTTCATTTTTTAAGATGATCCTGAATCATACGATAATATAATTAAGAGTGGAAGGGATCTTAGAAATTATTTAGTCCAACCTTCACATCTTACAAATGAGTAAACTGAGGCCTGGAGAAGCAACTTGTCTGAATGTCTTATCTCAATATTCTTTGCTCATATTACTTTTCCCAAAATTGCTATGATGATTGAAAGTGTTTGCAATGCTGAGCCCTAGTGAATATAAACACAGAGTATCACCATTCCCATGTTCCTTATGCGGAAATCACTTATTTTTTCCTTTACAATAATCGCAGGTTCTCTAGGACAGGACCAAGCACATCATTTGTGATATTTGCGTCATATTCCCCAAGGACCTGAATATAATTATTGTTTCAACACATTAAATGGCACCTCAGTACCCTAACATTTACTCCATTTTCTTCAAGTGCCCAGACAATTTCCAGAGAGAACCTCAGTCCATGTATTTCCAGTATATAAACTAATCAGACATGGATAGAATATGACTCCCTGAAGACACATGAACTTTAAATGTTAAATATATAGCTAATCTAAAAAAGGGTAATAAATAGAGATTATGGTAACAGTAATATTTGTTTGAATCTGTGAGATTTATTTGATAGGATTGGGGCCTATGGTATAAAGCAGGGAAGAAAATTACAACTGACCTTTAAAAAAAGGTCTTCTTTACAATGTTCTTCCATTTTAAAGAATACAGAGGTAGAGTTACCCATCCAAAAGAATGTCTCTTTTCATTCATTTATTCATTTGGTATTTAAAAAAACATTTACTAAGCATTCAAAATGTGCAGAGTCCTATCCAAAGCAGGCCCTAGCAGAGATGAAAGGTTTTGTTACAGAGTAGATCTTGCCCTCCTGGAGCTTAGAATCATATATGAAAGATAAGACAAAACCACAAAGAGCCAATATTATTTACAGTGCCTATAGTATCAAAGGACTATAAAGAAAGTAGTTCATCTAATGGGGAATGACTGAACAAATTGTGGTATATGAATGATTCGAAATATTATTGAACCATAAGAAATGTTGGCTGTAAATAATTCAGAGAAACTAGGGAAAACATTTCTTTTAGTTAATAAAAATCTATTTTTCTCCCTCCCACCTCCATATTGAAAGGAAGAAAGAAAAAGGAAGGAAAAATAAAAGAGAAAAAGGAAGAAAAGGAAAGAAAAAAGAAAAGAAGGAAATAAGGAAGGAAAAGTAAAACCTTTATAACAAATATGCATGGTCAACTAAAACAAATTCTCATATTGTTTATGTCACAATTATATACACATATATACACAATTTGTACATCTATACACATTATATATAAAATGCATGTGTATACATATGTGTATATTATGAATTCTACACCTCATTTAATAAATGAGCACACCAAAGCCTAGAGAGGTTAAGTGTTATGCCTAAGGTTACACAGATAGTTAAGTAGCAGAGCCAGAATTACCCATGTCCAATTATGACAAGTTCAATGCTCTTTCCACTGTACTATAATTGTAACTTCTTTTCATTTTGGACCAATAATAGACAGAAAAGTCCTAGAGGAATATCATTCATTCCCATCAACCTGACTTTTATTTGAACCAATAGCCTAGAAGTGAATATTCTGCAGTCCATTGGAGTCATTTTACATATCCAGTTGCCAAGACAAATCTCTAAAGGAAATAACCTTCTCCTGAAGGCGTTGGCCTAGGCATATCGGAGAAAATATATCCTTGCTCTACCATAGAAAATACGTTGATTTTTAGTTTCCAGCTCAGCTAGTAGTGTTTTAGAATGAGAGATATGAACATATTGCCAGATGCTTGAGGGGTGGCTAGCATTCAATATATAGCTAGGCTTGAAGGCTGATGCACTCTCAGTGACAAGCAGCTGTAAATGTCTGAGTCACACTGTTCAACCAAACTAATCATCAGGAATGGCTATCATGAGGATTACTCTGGGAAGCCATCAGGATCGTATATCAAGCCAGATTTTTCTCATCCATAAACGAATCCCTGTCAAGTAAGTATGCTAGACACATCTGAAAGATGTTTCCATTCTCTCAGACTATTAAGGGATCATCTAGAAAATTCCTGTTTCAGTGCCCAAAGGGATCTTCCTCATGCACAAAGAATGATAAAGCTGACCCTTGCAGACATTATCATTGCTTTATTTCTCTGAGGAACATTGGCTTCAACATAACCTCTATGACTATGGTGGTAGACCTCGTACTCTATCCTTGTGTTCCAGTCAGATAGTATGTTTTGCATAGAAAGGATCTCCTGTTGAGTACTATCTTCTCCTTTAAGGTTAGCTTTCATACTACCTTGTTTTGTTTTATTTTGTTTTTCCCTCTTGTATGTCCCCTCCTCCATTAGAATGTCAGCTCCTTGTAGATTCTAATTTATAAGGAGAAGACCCATTCCCCAATGGATACGTTGTCAGAGAATATATAGAATGTGTGTGTGTGTGCGTGCGTGCATGTGTGTGTGTGTGTGTGTGTGCATTCCTCAAGAGATGAAATGTAATCTATCTACAGACATGTAAAAAAGTTTCAAATCACTAATAGATAAATGTAAATTAAAGTGACTTTGAGGTTCTATATCTTCCATGTCATATCTGTGAGAATGGCAAATCTGACAAAAAGGGAAAATAACGTGTCGGAAGGTCTGTGGAAAACAGGAACATTAGTTCACTGTTGGTAGGGCTATGATTTAATCTAGCTATTCTGGAAAGCAATTAGGAACTATGTACACACACACACAAAAAGTTACTGAACAAACACTTTGACACAGTGATACTAGTACTAGATATACTACAAAGACATCAAAGAAGAAGGAAAATGTCTTATGTACAAAATTATTTATACTTTCTATTTCTAATAGCAAAGAATTGGAAACTTAGGACAAAATCATCAATTGGTGAATAGCTAAAACATCATGGTATATTAATGTATTAAAATTAATATTATTGTGCTATAAGAAATGATGGAAGAAATGACTTTGGAGAAACCTGAGAAGACTTGTACAAACTAACACAGAACATAGGGATCAGAACTAGGAAAACAATTTATAAGTACATTATAAAAATGAACAATTTTGAAAGACGAGAATTCTGATCAACCAACCATGACTCCAGAGGACTGATGATGAAGAATCTTATCGACTTCTTGTCAGAGAGGTGACTGTCTAAATGTCTCAAAAAAAAAAAATAAAGTTAAACATCTCACAGCATGAGACATACATTTTCCCACATAAACAGTACAGGAATTTGTTTTGCTAGATTATGCAAATTTGTAACAAGGGTTCCCCTCACCCCAGTGACGGAAGGGTAGAAGAAAAAAAGGTTTGATAATTGAAAAAGCTACACACACACATATGTCTCTATGCATATTTATATGTATTTTTTGTGTGTGAGGCAATTGGGGTTAAGTGACTTGCCCAGAGTCACACAGCTAGTAAGTGTTATGTGTCTGAGATCGGATTTGAACTCAGGTTCTCCTGACTCCAGGGCCAGTGCTCTATCCGCTATGCCACCTAGCTGCCCCATATTTATATATAATTAATAAATATATCTCTATAGAGATATATATAGGTATGCATATATATATATATAAATGCATAATATATACATGTTATATATACACGTGTGTACATATATATCTGTGTATATATACATCTAATAAATATGTTTATCAAGAAACATAGGCATGCATGTCTATATACATAAGCATACACACATACATATATAATATATAAGTATTTTTTGTTGTTGTTATTCAGTAGTTTTTCAGTTATATCCAGCTCTCTGTGACTCCATTTGGGGATCAGAAAGATCTAAGAATTTTATATACACATACACATATATACACAAACATATGTATATATATATGTAAATATACATATGTGAGTGTGTGTGTGTGTGTGTATGTGTGTGTGTGTGTAGGTGATACAGTGCATAGAGTACTTGGCTCAAGATCACTCATCTTCCTGATTTAAAATCTGGCTTTAGATACTCACTAGGTGCATGACCCTTAGCGAGCTACTTATTCCTGTTTGCCTCCATTTCTTCATCTGTCAAATGAGCTGGAGAAGGAAATGGCAAATCACTACAGTATATTTGCCAAGAAAACCCCAAATGGGTTCATAAAGAGTTGGATATGAGTCAACATCAACAACACATGAGCATACACACACCATAAATATATTATATATGTATATGAGGTCACAAAGGGTCAGACACAACTGAACAACAAAAAATTTTGAAGAAAGGGATTGTTTCTGATTTTTTTTCTTCGTAGTATCTTGGATTCCTAACACGGCACCTGGCATGTAGCAAGCACTTATTAAATATTTGTTAATTGATTACCTTACTGAATAGGTAGTAGAAACAAAGTTACTTTTAACTCTAACCTCAAAATGTGCCTGGGAGGCAGCTTTTTTTGGTAAAACAAAGTTTGTGGAAGGGAAAAGTCTTTATTCTTGTTGACTTAGCCATTTCTGATTCTTTCTGCATGCTCTTTTGACATATGCCCTGCCTGGATGGCAATTTGGAGACAAGAAGTCCCTTCGATTCTAAAGAATGACTTAAAAGCATTGAGGGGGCCATGAGCATGACCGTTAGTGCAGAATTATTGCCTGTGTATGATGTCTGAAGGTGCCTGGGTCCCTTTATTACATCAAGAAAAATTCTATGGTAGACTTATTAGGCTTATTGTATGAGATGAGTAATGTCAATAGGCCAGAATTTCCTTGATCATAATGCTAGACTATGATGTGAATAGCATGAGGCCTAAAGCAGGTTTTGCCTCAGCTTGGAAGGAAAAAAAATGGATAGTATTGTTGGCCAAGACTGAAGAGTGGGTAGACTGTATTCTCTTCTTTTAGAGTAGGCATATCTGTCAAGGGAAAGAAAGAGCTTGCTACTTTTTACCTCAACAGAATTCAAACTCTTTGAGATCTGGAACTTTTAAGGTTTTGTCTTTGTATCCCCAGTGACTAGTGCAATGCTTGGCACATAGCACGTGGCTGACAAATGCTTGTTAATTGGTTGAATGATTCTTGTTTCTCAGACCCACTTCTTCCTGCAAAGCAATCTCAGAGGTCTCTCATTTTACAGATAAGAAACTGAGACCCAGAGTAAAGAGGTTAATTCTCAAGGTCAAAGAGCTACAGCAAAGTCCATATTCAAACCCAAGCACCCTCCCCCCAAGTCTGACTTCAAACTCAGAATTATTCCCACTGTACCCCAGTGTAGAGTAGGATGAACCAAGGGATCCTAAGTAGAAATGAGACAGTATCAGTAGGCACCTCAATTCCACATCATCCTCAGAAAGGCACACGTTTGAAAGGAAGTCCAGGTAGCACTTCCTTATATTTGACTTGTTAAAAATATACCTAATTTCCTCAAAAGGTCAATTGTGTATTATTTCATCTTTGAATTAGTCATGGTCAATTTTTTAATCCCATGGCAATTTTCCAGCACTCTTAGATATAAGCTGCAAGAATGGAAACTTCTATGAATATTAGCCTAAAGCAAACATAATCTGACAAAGATAAAGAAAATCACATTATATATTATATCACATTATATTACACCACATTATATTCATCTGTCCAGTAAGTGACCATTTATTTAAGACCTACTAAGTGAAAGACACTCCTCTGGGACCTGGGAGAGATAATCAGATAATTAAAACATGGTTTCTACACTCACAGCTTTTTTAGTCTACCTAAACATATAATGGTGAATTATTAATATGTGGAAATAACTATATAATAATTATACAATAAATGCAATACAAAACAATTGAAAAAGAGCATAAGGAAAGCATAACTGAAGTGTTCTGCAAGATATAAAGGAGGCTGGTGTGGTGGCTCCTACCTGTAATGCTTCCAACTGAGGGAGACTGAGGCTGAGGCAGATTACTTGAGGAGTATGGGAATTCAAAGCTTCAGCAAGACTGAAGTCAGTCAACTGTCCACACTAAGTACAGACACAGCTAGCAGGCCACCAGGCTGTGGATGATAAGGCAAATAGACTCACATCAGAAAATCAGAGCAGGTTAAAGTTTCTACATTGTCATTGAACTCCCAATCCCAGTGAAATAGGGAAAGGGAAACAAGAAAGGGAGGGAAGGGAGGAGGAGAGGAACAGGAACAGGGAGAGAGAAGGGGAAAGGGAGACTCAGGAGATAAAGAGGAGAGATAAAAGGAAAGGCTATTTCTGACTTGAGGAAAATATCAAATAAAACTTTTGGAGAAGGTAGTGTATTTGTTTATTTTGTTTGGTTTTTCAATGCAATAAATATTTATTAAGCACCCAGTATATGCCAGGCCATACTAAATGTTGGAGATAGATACAAATAAGAAAAAGATACAGTCTCTGCTCCCAAGGAGCTTACAATCTAATGAGAAGACAATACAAAAAAAGGGGGGGATCTGAAAAGCTGTGATGGACGTGGGGCACGTGACTCTGTGGAGTCAATAGCTACCAGAACTGAGGGAAAACAGAGCAAACAAGAAGCTTGTGAAGCCTATATAAAGACTTCAGGACGAGTTTAGTGCTTCACCCTCTAGCCCTCCAATCAAAAGAGAGGCAAATAAGGGTGAGTGGAAAAGGTGCATACAATATCAAAACTTGAGTCATTATTCCTGGTGGTGTTGAGATTTCAGGAAATCAGTTTATGGGGTGGGGGTAGTCGAAGCCAAGTAAAGTAGCTTTAGGAAAACTGTATTTCAATATAATTGGTTTCCTTTGCAATCCTTTTTATTTTATGCATTTGGAACACTGTTTTGAAAAGGACTCCAAAACTTTCACCAGGCTGCCCAAGCTCACATGCTATCTCTGTCTCTCCCTGTCTCTGTGTCTCTGTCTGTCTCTCTCTCTCTCTCTCTCTCTCTCTCTCTCTCTCTCACACACACACACACACGAGTTAAGAATCTCTGTTGTTCAGCCGTCTTGAATAATAGACTACATTATCTACAACTCTACCACCCTTCAATAACATAGATTATTAGTGTGAATGACTTTGATCATAAAAGCAGCTGAAGTTTAGGGGAGAGAATCCTGGAAATGGGATCTGAGGCACCTCAGTTTGAATCTCACCTCTGCCATTTACTAGTTTATAATGGCTAGTCACTTCACTTTTTTTTTGACTCTTTTTTTGGGGGGGGTTGGGCAATGGGGTTAAGTGACTTGCCCAGGGTCACACAGCTAGTAAGTGTTATGTGTTTGAAGTCGGATTTGAACTCAGGTCCTCCTGAATCCAGGGCTGGTGCTCTATCTACTGTGCCACCTAGCTGCCCCACTTCACTTCTAGGAGCTTGACTTTCCTCTTCTATGACAGGACTGGACCTGTGATTTCAATTATATGAGCAACTGAGGGATGAGGAAATTCCCTCTGCAAATGCAGGTAAGCACTTTCTCTGCAGCTGTCTTAGAGAGTTGTCTTGGGCATTGAGAAGTTATATGACTTGCTCAGGGTCAAGAAGGCAATACTTGTCAAAGGCAAGATTTCAACCCAGTTGTTCCTGGCTCCAAAACCAGGTCTCTCTCTGTTACTTCACACTGGTTTTTTCTTCATCTGAGAAAGACATATGTATTAGCTACTAGCACACATGCATCAGATTGTTGTGAGAGTCAAATGAAATGATACATTTTTAAAAAATGATTGAAGAGCTTAAAATGCTGTAGAAATCATAGGAATTAGCAGGAATAACAGCAGACTTTCCCACTTTTCTGCCCCCTCCCTCATTTCCTTTCTTTTCCTTTCTCCCCCCAAAATAAACTAAGACAAATATGATGCTTCTAATTCAAGCAATAGCCCAACAGTTGTAAATACCCCCACCAAGACTGAAGAAGAGAAAACTGCACAGAGCTGAAGAGACCAGCTCACCTGCCACAAAGCTTTTCTCTGACCTGTCTCCATTTCTCATAAAAAAAAAATTAAGTACCATTTTAATACCTGGAGAGAAAGACAGAAGCCAAAACTAATGGAAAGAGAACTTGCCCAAGCAGTAAGAAATCCTTCAGTGCCTGCAATTAACTAATTCAATCTACATTTAGCTAACTGGGACCCCTGGAGCAAGGTACTTAACCACCCTGGGTCTACTTTTTCCTTTGCTACAATAGGAAGCATAATAATATCATATTTTCTTTCTCCCTGAGAGATCTAGAGAAACAAGGTAATGGTATATGTGAAGTATTCTCTTAGCCTCTCCAAAAACTAAATGGATGTGATAGGATAAGAAATCCAGAGTATGTGGGTGGTGTGGCTCTGTGTGCCCAGGTGCAGGCTGCTTAGTCATCCTTTTCAGCCTTTTCAGAATACAGTTATCCCTTCCATATCATGGGGGTTAAGGGCACAATGCCCCCCACAATCCGGAAAATCCACAGAAAAATATTTGGCCCTCCTTTTATACCAGAGAAGAAATCTGAATTTCTTTTTTCTTTTATGGAGTGTTTACAGTACTTTATTGTAAAATTTGGGTTCATATTATGTAATACTATACATATTTTTTATATATTCCTGTCATCCACATGCTATCACTTATTTTCAATCTCTCTTTCTGTACTACAACATTCCTTACTGCCTACATATCTCCCCTATCCTGAAAAAAAATCCCTCACTTTATCTTTCCACCCACATGAACTATCATTCCATATCTCTACTGCTTTTACAGCTAAACTCTTCCTAAAGTCTGTCTACAATGGGTGTCTCCACTTTCTTCTCACTGTCTTCTTAACCCCTTACAATCTGGCTTCTGACCTTATCATTCTACTAAAATTGTTCTCTCCAAAGTTCTTACTCATGTCTTAGTTGCCAAGTCCAATGGCCTTTTCTCAATATTCATCCTCCTTGGCCCCTCTGCAGTTTTTGACACTATTGATCATTCTTTCCTCCTTAATACGCTCTTCTCTCTACATTTTTGGGATGCCACTCTTTCCTGGCTTTCCTCCAACGTCTCTGACCATTGCTTCTCTATCTCCTTTGCTCAATCTTCTTCCAGATCATGTCTTCCAACTGTAGGTGTCCCTTAAGGTTCTATCCTGGGTCCTATTCTCTTCTCTCTCTATGCTACTTCACTTGATGACCCATGAATTTAATTACCACTTCTATGCTGATAATTCTCAAATCTGTCTATTCCACCCCAACCTCTCTGCTGCCTTCCAATCTTGCTTCTCCAACTATCTTTAAGGTATCTTGAATTGGATGTTCAATAGATATCTTAAACTCAATATATCCAAAACAGAATTTATTATCTTTCCCCCTAAACCCCACTTCTACCTTCTCTATTATTACAGAGGGCAATACAACCCTGCCAGACCCTCAGACTCCCAGCCTATAAATCATCCTGAATTCCTTATTGTCTCTTGCCCCACAACCATATCCCAGCTGTTGCCAAGGCCTGCCAATTTCACCTTTTCAGCATCTGTTTGGTTTTTTTTCAGGGCTTGATGGATTGCTTTTATTGACTGTCTAGACTTAAAGAGGAGAAGCTAGGTGGAGTAGAGAATAGAGTGCTAAGTCTGGAGTCAGGACAGTTCCTCTTCCTGAGTTCAAATCTGGCCTCAGGCACTTACCAGTTGTGTGACCATGGGCAAGTCACTTAACCCCATGTGTCTCAGTTTCCTTCTCTATAAAATGAACTGGAGAAGGAAATGGCAAACCACCCCAGTATCTTTGCCAAGAAAACCCAGAGTCAGACATGACCGAAATGACAACAAAGAAATGCTGTAGAAAATGTTAATAAAAGCAGATTAAATTTCAAAGTGTGTCATGCATACAGTTTTTTCCCCCAGAGAGATGGCTGTTAGACATTTACCATCACACCACTAAGAATGACTCAACTCTGGGACCCTCCAAGGAATTGGGAAGTGCCCAGTTGGTCTCCCAACCAAAGGATCTCTTTTTTTAATTAATTTATTTATTTTTAGTTTTCAACATTCACTTCCACAAGATTTTAAGTTCCAAGGTTTCTCCCCATCTAACCCCTCCCCCCACCCCAAGATGGCGTGCTTTCTGAATACCCCTTCCCCTGACCTGCCCTCCCTTCTATCACCCTCCATTCTCTTATTCCCTTCCCCTTCAATTTTCCTGTACGGCAGGATAGATTTCTATACCCTATTGCCTGTATATCTTATTCCCCAGTTGCATGTAAAAACAATTTTAACATTTGTTTCTAAAACTTTGGGTTCAAAATTCTCACCTTCCTCACTGTCCACCAGCCTCATTGAGAAGGTAAGCAACTCGATACAGGTTATACATGTGTAGTCATGCAAAACCCTTCCCTAATAGCCACGTTGTGAAAAACTAATTATATTTCCCTTCATCCTATCCTGCTCCCCATTTATTATATTCTCTCTTTTGACCCTGTCCCTCCTTAGAAGTGTTTGCTTCTGATGACCCCCTCCTCCCATATGCCCTCCCCTCAATCAACCCCCTGCTCTCTTATCACCTTCTCGCCTATTTTTCTGTAGGGTAAGATAGATTTCCATACCAATTGAGTGTATATGTTATTCCATCCTTAAGCCAAATCCAATGAGAGTAAGATTCATTCATTCCCTCTCACCTCCCCTTTCTTCCTTTCCATGGTAAAAGCTTTTTCTTCCCTCTTTTATGTGAGATAATCCCAGTACAATCCTCTTTCACACCATAATTATATTTTTAGATATCATCCTTTCGTATTCAACTCACCCTGTGCCCTCTGTCTATACACACACACACAACACACACACACACACACGAGTTACAAATATCATCTTTCCATGTAGAAATGTAAACAGTTTAACTTTAATAAGTCTCTCATGATTTATCTTTCCTGTTTAACTTTTCATGCTTCCCTTGAGGCTTGTATTTGAACATCAAATTTTCTATTCAGCTGTGGTCTTTTCATCAAGAATGCTTTAAAGTCCTCTATTTCACTGAATGTCTGTTTTTTCACCTGAAGGATTATACTCACTTTTGCAGGGTAGGTGATTCTTAGTCATAATCCTGTACCTTTGACCTCTGGAATATCATATTCCAAGCCCTTCAATCCCTTAAGATAGAAGCTGCTAAATCTTGTGTTATCCTTATTGTGTTTCCACAATACTTGAATTGTTTCTTTCTGGCTGTTTACAATATTTTCTCCTTGACCTGGGAACTCTGGAATTTGGTTATAATATTCCTAGAAGTTTTCCTTTTGGGACCTCTTTCAGGAGGTGATTGGTGGATTCTTTCAATTTCTATTTTATTCTTTGGTTCTAGAATATCAGGGCAGTTTTCCTTGAAATTGAAATTTTCTTGAAAGATAATGTCTAGGCTCTTTTTTTTTTATCATGGCTTTCAGGTAGTCCAATAATTTTTAAATTATCTCTTCTCCAATGAGGTATTTCACATTGTCTTATATTTTTTCATTCTTTTGGTTTTGTTTTATACTTTCTTGATTTCTCATTAGCTTCCATTTGCTCCATTTTAATTTTTCTTCAGTGAACTTTTAGACTTCTTCCATTTGGCCAATTCTGCTTTTGAAGGTATTCTTATCCTCATTGGCTTTTTGGACCTCTTTTGCCATTTGGGTTAGTCTATTTTTGAGGTCTTATTTTCTTCAGTATTTTGGGGGGTCTCCTTTAGCAAATTCTTGACTTCAGGAAGATGATTTTTCATGATTTTCTTGTATCACTCTCATTTCTCTTCTCAATTTTTCTTCTACTTCTCTTACTTGCTTCTCAAAATCCTTTTTGAGCTCTTCTATGGCCTGAGAGCAATTCATATTTTTCTTGGAGACTTTGGATGTGGGAGCTTTGACTTTGTTGTCTTCTGTTTGTGTGTTTGATCTTCTTTGTCACCAAAGAAAGATTTTATGGTCTGATTTTTTTTGCACAGTTTGTTCATGTTACTTGAGTTATAAACACTTTGTTAAGGTAGGGGTCTACTTCCAGTGTGGAGAATGTACTGTCCCATGCTTCAGAGATTTTGTTCAACTGATTTCAGAGATACTTCTAGGCACCTCTAAATTTTCAGTTCTTCCAAGGTGGTACAATCAAGGGCAAGGTGTTTACTCCTTTCCTGGACTGTACTCTGGTCTATGAGTGACAACAAGCACTCTTTCCTGCCTTGGAACTGTGAGGAGGATTCCCTATTTAGCTCTGCAACAAGCTCTACCATGCCACCACTCCTCTTTGCCCCAGGACCACAGCCCAGAACTGTGACCCAGATCCAAGCATGGGCAAAGCAAGAGAATCCTTTCTCAGCACCAGCAAAGAGATCCCTGCAATCCCTTTCTGATCAGCCCCTCAATTTCCCCTCTTTCTGTGAGCTGAGAGCTCAGGAAGCAGCCACCACCCCAGGGCTGCTCTGGGACTGGACCTGGGACCAAACTTCTCTCTCACCGCTGTCACAGACTGTTCCTACTGACCTTTTAAGTTGTCTTTGGCATTCATGGGTTGAGAAGTCTGGAAATTGCCACAGCTGCCCATGATTCAGTCTACTGAGACCTGTTCCAGGTTCACTGAGGCCTGGTCTTTGCCTGCACACCCACGCTGAACTGTGTTCCTCTCCCAGCCCAGTGTAATAGATCTTTCTAATCAACCATCCAGGTTGTTTTGGGCTGGAAATTTGTTTCATTCTGTCTTTTTGTGTGTTCTGCTGCTCTAGAATTTATTTAGAGCCATTTTTTACAGGTATTTGGAGGGTTTTGTGGGACAGCTCAAGCAAGTCACTGCTTTTATTCCACCATCTTGGCTCTGCCCCCTACTGGCCTCCAGCAACTCTTAAATATGATCCTTCTCTCCACAGACAATGCCACCATTCTAGTTCAGACCCTCATCATACCATACCTTGATTATAGCAACAGCCTGTTGGTGGGTCTGCCTGCCTCAAGTCTCTTCCCACTCCAATCCATCCTCCATTCAGCTACTAAAGTTATATTCCTAAAGCACAGATCTGATCATGTCACCCCTGTACTCAATAAACTCCCTTCACTTCTTATTGCCTCCAGGATCAAATGAAAAATGCTCTGTTTGTCATTCAAAGCCTTTCATAATCTAGTTCCCTCTTATCTTTCCAGTCTTCTTACATTTTATTCCTGGACATACTCTTCAGTCCAATGACGCTGGCCTCCTAGCTATTCCATGAACAAAAAGATATTCCATTTCTCTGGCTGTCTCCAATGCCTGGAATATTCTCCCTCCTCTACTGTAACTACTGACCCTGGCTTCCTTTAAGTTTCCACTAAAATCCCACTTCCTACAGGAAGACTTCCTCAACCCCTCTTAAATGCAGCACCTTACCTCTGTTAATGATTTCTGATTTATCTTGTATATAGCTTGCTTTGTATATATTTCTTTGCATTTTGTCCACCCCCCAAATAGATTGCAAGCTCACTGACAGCAGGGACTGTCTTTTGCTTCTTTTCATATCCCCAACATTTAGAATAGTGCTTGCCATGCAGCAGGTACTTAATACATGTTTATTCATTGATTAATCACCTAGTGCCTCAGGAAACTTTCTGAGACTGGTTACAGATCAGTTATATATTAGCACCATGGGAGAGAGTTTCCATACTGGGAAGTTACAGGATCATAGATTTAGAAAAACTGGTCTGGTTTAATCCCCTCAGTTTACAGAGGAAGAAATTTGGGACTGAAGATATAAAATTATTTACCCATGGTCACATAAGGTAGAAAGTAGCAGAGCCAGGATTCTAACCCAGGTTCTCTGACTTAAAATCTCAAATCTATCACTTTTTCCTCAAAACCACATGGTCTCTACATGGCTGAAATCAAAGTTCTAGATCAGAAAAGAAAAAAATGTTAGAACTGGAAGGAACTTTACAGGTCTCCAAGTTCAACTCCATCATTTTATAGATCAGGAAATGGAAGCAGAGGGAGAGGAAGTAACTTGTCCAAAGTTGAATGATAAAGCTAGTCTTTAGAACCCAGGTGTCCTGATGCCTAAGCCAGTACTGTTTCTACTATACCCCTGCTACCTGTGCATCACCGCAGTCTGATCTGATCTGATTCTGATTGATAAACTCAGACTAAATAGCAGTAATCTCTCTCTCTCTCTCTCTCTCTCTCTCTCTCTCTCTCTCTCTCTCTCTCTCTCTCTCTCTCTTCTCTCTCTCTCTCTCTCTCTCTCTCACACACACACACACACACACACACACACATACACCCTAATACAGATACAGATACAAATATATGTTCTTGCTGTTCATTCATTTCAGTCTTTTCTCACTCTCTTGTGATTCTATTTGTGGTTTTCTTGGCAAAGATGTTGGAGTGTGTTTGCCATTTACTTCTCCAACTCATTTTGCAGATGAGGAAACTAATGCAAACAGTGTTAAATGACTTACCCAGGATCACACATTTAGTAAGTGTCTGAAGCCAGATTTGAACTAGCTCCAAGCTTGGTGCTCTATCTACTTTATATCCCTAGATATAAAGATATATAGATGTAGCAAAGCTATAGATATAGAAAACTTTCCTTTGAAAACTAGAGGACTTTTTGTTATAATGCAGTTACTATTCTCTCACTCAGCACTGATGCTTTGATTTTTAACAAAATGACATCTCAGAGGGCATCTGGGGTCCAGGGTTCAAAGGAATGTGGAAGGGAGGGCTGTGCCAAAGGTGTAAGTACTGGGGAAAGTTTGGGGGAGATAATGTATGAGACTTCACAGATAATCCATCACATCCCTTGGAGAAGAAGCAAGAAGCTCAATATAATGCTAAGACCTTGACTGATGGCTGTTTGGAGAACTTGCAATTTTGAATTATTCTAGGGCAAGAGAGGCAGCATGTGTACGGGAAGGTGGAGATACTTCCATTTGCAACAAGAGAAGTTTGTTAGCTGTGATGAACCTCTTTTGTCAAACTTAATCCCTAAGCAAAGAATAGAAACAGAGCCATCCTTTTTGATGAAATAAATATGGTTCAGTAGGTGTCAAGGGTTCATGATCATCTCATGCTCCTCAGTTTTTTCTTCTATGTTTGGCTATTTAGATGAAACTGTGATCTAATCCATATTAATACTCCCTCCAATGATACCGATAACAACTCATTCACATCTGCTTATCCTTACCTTCAGTGAACTCCCCATAGGGGGTTCACTCGATGTGCTAGGGCTCCAAAATTGTCATATTTGACTAAAACACATTGTACCAAATATTGATTTTTTGTAAACAAAAGCAAAGTCCACTGAACAATTATGTATAATCCCTCTGTGGAATGTAGTAATTGGCTTCCGTCTTAATAAGCTTTGGATACAAAGCAGCATTTTTTGATGAAATTTCAAGTTTCTTCAAATGAAATTGAACCTGGAAGACAAATTTGCTTACTTACTGCTTTGCACGGGGATAAGCACACATTAGGTGCTCAAGAAATGCTTGATGAATTGTTTCCCATGTGAGATGTTAGATCAAGTTTATAAGAAGGAACTGCTGAGTTTCTCCTTCCTATTTCTCCACTCTCCCTTGCCCCTTCAATTCTTCATTTTACTTGATCAGGCATTTTGCTGTACAACATACTTACTTAATCATAAAGACTGAGGATAGACCTCCCTGGCTGCAAATGCTCATACAGTTGTTCTAAATGGTAAGTGATCAGAGTTGCTGATCTGCTTCCCCAAACATCTGGACCTCTGTCAAATCTGCCTGGAGAAACCCCAACATGGATCACATTCATCTTTCAGCATCTGCCAGTCTCTGATGGCTAACACACATATGTCTAACTGGAGTCTTGGAGAACACATAGGGTGGGGGAAGGGAACAGGTATTACCACATTAGCTCACCACGGTAGCAGCTTTCAGAGATATATCACTGATAAGTTTAAGAGGACTGAGGAAAGAGGGGAAAGGAAGAAAGCGATTAATTTATTATTTTCTTCCACAAGACAATGCATATGAAATGACCCATTGTGTGTGTGAATTACTACCCAATAGAAAGCAGAACTATATAATCTTAACATTCTATAGCCTTTCCTCAATCAATCTCATTGATGTTCTTTCCCAATAGAAAAGATGGAAGCATGGTTTCTTTAACTTAAAGAAAATCAAAGAGCTCATTCTCTGAGCCTCTCTTTCTCTGATATGATGCTATTATACCACCAATGTAATAGATTCCTCCCTTTTCTCCTCTAGTTTAATGCCCATTCCTGATTCCAGCATGATGGCATCTGATGCTTTGAAGTGGTGATAAATGATCTATACACATTACTTTAACTCTACAGCTCACATCCAAAGCATGTGCTGAGGGGAAAAAATTGCCAACTGTAAGCATGTGAGAATGAACTTCTACATGAGTAAAGTATTTTCTGACTGGTTCAGGAAAAGCATGCCAAAAATACAAAAAAAAACTGTATCATGCACAAAACAGTTCCCCCTTACCCCCAACACACACACACACACACACACACACACACACACACACAAAATGGGAGCTTGTGGTAAAAAAAAAATTAAAATGATAAAATTACTTGTTTGCTTCATTCAAAGCATGTCAGTTCAGAACATGGGAAATGCATTGGTCATAAAATTAAGCACACAAATTCATTTAATCAGTTCCATAGCTCACATAATGCTGGAATAGAACCAGACTTTAGGGAACATCTAGTCCAGTTCTCTCACTTGACAGAGAAAGAAACTAAGTCGCAGGGTGGAGAAATGATTTACCTAAGAATACAGTAGTGGTAAAGCTGGAAATAGAATCTGTGACATTCATAACACGTAGATCTATGAATCCTTTCAAATAGTACCCTCTACACTTTCTAGCTCCAATTACTCTAGAAATATTTAAATTAGAAGGGTCCTCAGTGGACATCTTCCCTTACACTTCTCTAAGGGAAATGACCCCAGGGTATTCTTTATCCAAAACTAATCCAAATCCAGACCAGACTAATGTTTAAAAGTTGCACTACTTAAAAAAGCCTCAAAGAACAAGGAATAGACAATGTCTTTTTACAAATTACATCATTTTCCAAACAATAATTAATGGGAATTTCAGATTTTGAGGCAGGGTAATGGAAGAGAATATGTTAGAGTGAGATCCTAGAAGTAGGTGCAATCTATTGTCTCTAAAACTAAGACAATAAAAAAAGAATCATGGAATTAGAACTAAAAGACTCAATTTACAGATGAGGAAACCATCTTAAAGACATCAAATGACTTTCCCAAGGTCACACAGGTAGGAAGAGGCAGACCTAGGAACAAGCTAGGAAGGTGGTGAAGATAGACGTACAGAGTAGCCCAATAAAGGGAGTCAGAAGTGGGATACCTAAGAGAAGTTACAAACCAATAAAAGGACAGTGAGAAATAAGCTCAGAGACAATGACAAGTAGCAGAGAAGGCTGACAGACACAGGTAGACAAGAAGGAAAAAAAAACTCCAAAGGAGATAGAGTAACAAAACAAAGAAACTCATTTCACATTCGTGCTATGAGATATAATTTTGATTCAATTAATCAATTAAAGAAGTAATGTGGTGTAGTAATTAAAGAGCTGGATATAGAGTCAAGAAGACCCAGGAATTTATCAGCTGTGTTACCCTGGGATGGTCACTTAACGGACAAGTCAAATAAAACTTGTTTATTTCCTCTTATACAAAATGAGGTGGTTGGCACGCTGGTCCTGTAAGTTGCCTTCCAGCTTTAAATAGATGATACTAGGAACAGACAGTTATTATACAGGTACTATAAGTAAAGTATTATGCTAGGGAGTAAATGTTGGGAATCCCTTGTTTTCAATTAATAGTAGACTTTTTTTGTTGTTGTCAGAGACTGCCATCTGGAAAGAAGAATGTACAATTATTTTTTTTTTCTTTCCTATGTTATGAAAATGCTTGTTTCATTTCTTAAAGTCAGAATAAAATATTTTTTAAAAAAGAAGTCCCCTTCCCCCAGGAGTCTTCCCGCCAAAATCCCTAATGGAAACTAGAATGAATCTGAGAACCCACTGGAGATTTCCCAGTATTATTAAAAACACATTAATTCATTGTGATCTAATCCTGGCAACTAATGACAAATGTTTTGTGCTAATTCTTGGGCTTTTCTGGTGATTTGGACTCAGGATTGGAATGCAATGGAATATTAGTGCACTAAAAAATTCAAAGAATATGACTACTAATAACAATAGACATCCCTGAATTCACCAGGGTACCAAGTCTGAGTCAGAAAGAAGTCCTACAAGGCAATAAGAATTCCACCAAAACTTAGGAACACTAAGTCCTTATTAGCTGGGCTTTTTATGTCTAGAGCAATAAGGAGGTCACTCCAATGTTCCAAGCCCTACCCTTTCAGATCAATCAAATCCTGAGGGCTCTCCTCCTGGTTCCCTTAAAAGGAAACAGTACCTCTGTAAAACAAATGCCATTCAAATCAATATTAACTAAGGAAAAAATTTAAAAAGGGGGTCTACTTTTAAAGAAGAATGAGGTATTTCTATACTGCAATTAAAACTCAAATGAGGTAGAAAGAAGGAAGATATTAATTCTCCACAGGACAAATAAAACAAATGAATCAAAATCTTCTCTTGGACTAGTAGGAGAAGCCATTGATGCTATATGGACATTATTATCATGCCGAGGATTAACATTGCTATTATACCTAGAGCTCCCTATAATGTGTGGAATCTATATCATACATGAGCATCCATTTTAAATGTGTGCAACTTATAGGTGTTACTCAGCCTAAGCATCTTTTACTTATTGAAGCCCATTCACTAAGTGTTTGGATCAGATACATATCTACTCTAGAAATGGGAACTCAAAGTAGCAATGCTAATTATAAAACAAGCTGGTGGGACTGGATGGTCACTAAAGTCCTTTGTACTTCTAAATCTTATCAACCTATGAAAACACAAGTGACAAAGTTTCAGGCCAGCAAACTGATTTTTCTGAAGTGGACAATTTCTATAAGGGGAAAAGGAGAAAATGAGGCTTGGACTTACAGATAAATTTTATTTAGGTTCTGAAACAATTTCTTAGGAAATAAAGACAAATAAAAAGATGAAGAATGCATTGTCATAAGTGGATGTACAACAATGATGAATGTACCAGGTTCAAAATTACCTAATAGCATTATTCCCCCAACAAAAGGAAAAAAATATACCTCTCTTATTAACAGACCTCTGATTAAGTAAGTCATGGATGAAAAATCACGTCATAGATACTTAGACAATTCCATTGAGATAATTAAAGTCTTCTTTTTTTGTTGTTGTCATTATTTTTCCTTGCACAGAATTAAAGGCTCTAAAGTTACTAGAATAAGAAGAGGAGGCTTTAGAGATTTAGATTTGCTATGTTACACCAGGTGTGGAAAAAAAAAACAGAGCTGACGAGCTCATGGTTTTACTCTCCAGATTCCAAGTTACTCTGAAAAATTCAGAATTTTTTTTACTGTCTGCTTTCCCTCAATCTGCTTCATATAAGCATGAATTTTTTCAAGGAGACAATGACAGCTTTTGAACAAAAAAAAAACTTTGCAATTAGACCATTTACTCATTTAAAAAAAGTATGGCAGAAGAGTTGTATACATATAGGCATTTGTGAATGCATAAAGTTTCCACAATAGTCTAATTGGAGGTAGCATAGTCTGCCAATAAGAAACCATATGAAGCATTCAGGCTACAAAACACTTAGTCCTTTGCTGATCAGTTCAAAACCATGGTAAGAGACCTAGAGGAACGACTCGTGTGTGTGTGTGTGTGTGTGTGTGTGTGTGTGTGTGTGTGTATAACTTACAAGGAAGGCAAGGCCCTGCACCAGCTAAATACATGTCCTGAAAACCAAGATTACACCTACATGATTTTAATTAACCTGTATTTAATTGCTTTTAAAAAAAATACTCCTTCTGGTCTACTCCCCAACTCTTAGAGGTTTATATGTTGGGTCCCTAGAGGAGTTCTTCGGTTCAAGGTTACTTTTAACATTATAACTCTCGAGCCCCCATTAATATAATTCTCTTTAAAAATCAGCCAGTAGACACAATTAGCTCTTAGCACAGATATTACCTAAGATGGCATAGTAAAAAGTGGTAGCTACAAACTATCCCCCATTTTCCATAAACCTAAGACACTTGTTCTTATAAATACAAACATACATCCATGAAAGGAACGGACACAAATTTCAAGTACAATGATAACAAGGTACATATGCAGTATACGCACTTAGCAAAGAAAACTCACAACTCCTGATACTATGGAACCTAGACGTCCTCTGTCTCTTTGTAGAATCCTCAAGTGGCTTCTTCTGAACACAGCATTTTGGCTACTTTACTCAGCTAGGCTCCCAGGGTCTTCTCCTCATTTGTTGCTGGATCTCTTCTCTACTTTTGGAGTTTTGTTTTTCAAAAACTTCTGTATCCATGCCCATCTGAAGTGTGTCACTGTTCCTTCAATTACGCCTCTATAACTCTCTTGAAATGACAAACTCTGTAACTGCTGGGGGGAATGTCTCCCTCTCAGAAAGCAACTAGAAGAGGCTATGAATGATGGAGGATGATTAAGAGAAATCATCTCCTCTTCCTTACCCCCACAAGGGTCTCCTTAACAAAGGGTTCCTGAGGATGCACAGCCCTGAAACTGAACTCTGTCCCCAGGCCTTAGCAATTTAAAGTATTGCTCATCTGGTGAGATTCCTTGTTTTGATTCTGTCAGAGAAAGGTTTCTCACATTCAAAAAGGATTGGGGTCTCAACGTATCTTTACAGCTATTGTAACACTTTGCCATTATGTTCTGGACTTGATGGCTACAGGTTGGTCAAAGATAAGCTCCACCCTTTAATCTAATAGGAATCCATAAAAGCCAGAATGCATTTCCAGGAGGTACTTTTTCAATAATCAGATATTTCCCACTAGAAAAATCTGGGAGTACTGGACAGAGAAGCATACTGAAAAAAAAAAAAAAAAGAAATGATTTCTTTTAGAGTTTGCTCCTTTCTCTAATGGTGACTTCATTTTCTATTAACAATATGCAACCAGCATGAGAATTATGATAAGGTTTCCAATAAATGGTCTCTGAATTTAAAATTTTTCTGCTTCTCTTTCACTGACTAGTGGTTTAAATTGGAGATCCTGAACAGAAAATGTCAAAGCCCAAAGGCCTCTGCCAGCATTTCAGATCATTATTTAGTTTACACCTGGGGCAAGACAGCCAGTCAATTACAACAAGTCAATTATAGGCCCTCCATTCATGGCATAGGACCAACTCCTGCTTGAAGCAGGGCCAAGGAAAATAAATACATGGAGAAATAAAGGGAAAAATAGTTTGTTTTCTATTTCTCTGGCTTCCCTAACAAAAGACCTACTGCCCTATTCAAAATGTTTGGCTGTGGTCAGAAAATGCACCACTTTTAATGGACAGTTGCTATTCCCTGGGGCTTCCCAATTGAGCTGAATTTGAAATTCCTTTCAGCAAACAATGTCAGAATATTGGTAATTAACCCCAAATGGAATAGCAATATATGGTCACTTATAGAGAAGGGATTAAATTTCCATAATATAAATCATTATTTTCTTCTTTTTTTAAAATGATCAGGATGTTGGCACAATATCCTTAGTTCTAGTGTTTTCTGATGCATCTGATTTCTAGACAATGCTGAAATTATCACAGCATGTAATGATTCCTTTGGCTGATGAATTATGCACAGGGACAATCTAGGCATGGCTCAAAAATGAAGTAGCAGCTCAAGTTTTTACCTGGTAAGTTTACTATCTCTACAAGCTTGTTAATAAAATGTCTCATGATGCTACAGTGACTAATTCAAAAGTGGCAATGAGTGAATATGGGTTTGCATGGGTATAATGTAGTTAGTGGATTACTATGCCAATGCCAAATTCTGCTACTGTGGCAGCACACTTGCAAAGTACTTACAAAATAAGAAATTATAAGAACATAAAGGTGAGCTAAACTTCATGGGTATATGTGTGTGTGTGTGTGTGTGTGTGTGTGTGTGTGTATCTGTGTATATGAGTGTTAAGACTAAACAACAATGGCTAGGGAAGAATGAAGAACAGTCAGCAACTTTATGAAACAATTCTGTTTCTAATTCCTTTATAAAAGAGATTTATTTGTTACCTTCATTAAGACCCTGAACTTTCATTACAGATAGGTGAGAATATTGACTTAATAATCTCCTCGTCTGGAAGTAAAAGAGCTGCAGAAATTCCAACATATATTCTCACCCACTAACAATCATTAGTGATCACAATCAAAGAAAATATCCAAAAAGCAATGAGTAGTTTTGATGATTCAGGTTTAAATCATATATTAATTTGTCACAAGAAAGAGAGAAAAAAATTGGCTGGACAAACAGTACACACATATCTCCATGTAATATGCAATCAGGCCTCAATTTTCCATATGTTTGTTATTGTTGCTTAATTCTCAGGCTGGCTTCTCTCCACCACCAATAATGTTTCTAGGGCACCTCCATGTACACAATTTGTATATGATTAGGGCATGGCATACTTGAATACTTGGATACATTTATGACTTCATTGATATTGGTACTCCATTCTCTGATACAGATCATAATTCCTCCATCATGCCTACTCATCTTACATAATTCTTGTCCACGTGTTTAATCAAATCCATTGTACGGTATCCACCAATGAACTGGAGGCTTTTCTTTGATTCTTTTTTAACATCTCAGGGGTATAAAACTTGGTCTGCCCATCTGTTGTCTCTTGTTCTCACTACCAGGCATATTTACTTCCCTTTTCTGGTCATACATGTCTTCAATGCATTTTATGGGCACTTCTCATGAGCGCGTTATTGTAGCAAAATCTACTTTAACCACCGAGAATGTTTACATGGCCCTATGCGTTATTTGTAATTTTAATTCATCTGAGATCACATTTTCTATGATTCTCAGCAATATTGTGCTCCAGGGAGAATACTGGGGTTAAAAAAAGATTGGCTTTTGTTGAAGTAAGCAGCCTTGGATCACTAAAAGCATTTCACATTTTTCCAAAGTCTGACCTAGCCCATTCTTTCCCTCTTGCTTGATTCTGGACTCAACTTGTGATAAATTTGCAACTCCACCTCAAGTGATATAATATGTATCTAGACAAGACCTATGATTTCCTTGGTACAGAGAACTTTCAGTGAGAAAACTCAGGCCAAAGCCACATTGCCAGTAGGTGTCAGGTGCGAGATTTTAACCCATGATTTCTTGACTCCAATGTTGGTACTCTATCAGCTAGATCAAATTCTCTCTCTCCCACCTCTCCTTCTTCTGTCTCTCTCTCTCTCTTTCTCTCTCTCTCTTTCTCTCTCTCTCTCTCTCTCTCTCTCTCTCTCTCTCTCTCTCTCTCTCTCTCTCTCTCTCTGTTGCTCTGTCTCTGTCTTTCTCTCCTCTCTCCCTCTATTTTTCTCTGTCTCTCTCATTGTTGGGTTTTTTGCCTTTTTTTCTCTTTATCTAGTTTCCTCTACCCCTGTGTCTCTCTTCTTATATGTGTCTGTATGTATTATGTATGTGTATATATATATGTGTGTATGCATGTATATATATATATATGCACAGATACACATATGTATAGGTATGTGTATGTGCGTATATGTATATATACACATATATTGTACATGTGCATACATAGACATATTGAGTTGCTCCATGCTCAATTCAGTGGATTGCCTATTTAGGCATAATCTGAACAGTGCAATTTATCCACAGTGTTTCTCCTATTTGGATTGTTAGACCAATTTCTTTTGAATCATTGTAAATTTAATAGAGAAGGTTTTATAGTGTTCTGGGGTCCAGTAAAATTAGAACAACAAAATCTGTAATTAAAAGCATTAGAAGAACCTTACCATTAGGAGCTAATCATTTTGTTGAGACAACACACGGCATCCTTTAAGACATTAAAATGAATATATATACTCAGATTTTTGATGCCTCACTATATGTCAATATTCAATGGATGAATAAAGTCATCTCTGTAGTCACATAATCAAGTTGCATGTACTTTTAAGTTATCCATAAGAAATACTTTTTCATGGGGAGACCATTCATGAATGAATTTGTTTTACCTCTTCAAATGCCTTTTCAAAATCTATAAATAATAGAGACAACCAGATTTTCTATTTTCTATGCTCCCATAACTCTCAGTTTGCTGTCAATTGCCTACAAAATTGTGATTGTATAGCCCTACCACTAAAAAAAATCAAAACCTCAATATATGTATTTATAAAATTAAATGCATGCACTACAATACTATGAAACTTACACAAAATATAAATTAAATAATAATGCAATAAAATATTTGTTTATTGGGAAAAGTCTATTATGTCAAAACAAAATGTGATAATAAAAACATAGTCTAACAGTTTCATAATATAATTTGGTACTCTACTGTAGTACAGTGGTAAAAACACTGGAGTTACAGTCAGATGACCTGGATTCAGATTCTTTTCTAATAATAATTAGTTGTGTCACATTGGGTAAGTTACAACCTCTCTGAGCCTTTGTTTCCTCATTTATGGAAGGAAGGATGGCCTCTGATATCCCTTTCAGCTCTAGACTGATGAACTAATGAGTTTCTTCTTGAAGACAATATTCGTGCTATATAATCATGCATCTTCTGAATGGTCTATATACCTTTAATCTCTTTTTTTTTATCCCAAACTTTATTTTCCAATATAGTTTGCAATTATGTATACTGGCATACAAATTTGCAGTGAAATTACCATCTAACAAAGTATACGTCAACTCAGTTTTAAAGATATTGTTAAATCCCTCACAGAATAATCTCTCTATTTCTTCATTCCTTTGCAATGGATGTTGGTGAGCAAGGTACAATTATTCCCATGATGGTCTGTTTTCTTATGTTCATTATAAGTACTGAAGATGTGAGAATCAAGAATCTCATGAGGTAATATTTTTCTTTGATTTTTGGTTTCAGGATGAAACCAGCTCCATGCAAGTCAATTTTAATGTCTCATTAAGTCATGGAGGTGACTCTGGGTTAACAAAGGTTATGCATACTTTCCCTAGGGACCAACCTAGTCAAGTACACAGAGTCTCACTCTCAGAAGATTAGCACCAGAAGATGAAATTGAGGAATACAAAATTCCATGAAATGTAGAAAATGGTAATGTAGCCTTCAATTATTTATACCCTCTTTCCATTGTCATAGCAATGGTGGTAGAAAAGGCAATTGAGGGTGCTAAGAGTCAAACAATTCTTAGACTGTCTACAAGTGTTCTTTTTAAATTTGTTGATTTTTTTTGGCTCACTTCAGTAACTGAACCACATCTTTACTGACATCCTCACTCTAAATTAAACTAGAAGAAATTGAGGAGTAGTTAAATGAAACAATAGCTTACAGGGCATTTTGTAGACAAATAAAAGAGATGACAGAGTGGGATCTATCAAAAAAAATACATTAGTCTATCATTTCTAAGTAGAACAATTGGCTTAGGGTACAGAAGAAGATAGACAGGGGATAATCATATTATTCATTCTAAGATTAGATTTAAATGATTTTGGAATTGCCTTGGCTTTGAGCTATTTGCATTATGGTTACCCTCTGATTGTATAAATAGTCAGGACTTTGTTGGAATCATAGTACCATGGAATCTCAATCAATTGATGAATAAGTGATTATTACATATTTAATATCATCTAAGTTTTATTCTAGCAGCTGAGGATACAATAAAAAAAAACAGCAAAAAATCTTCCATGCCCTCAAGAAGCTTACATTCTAGTAGAAGAAAATATATATCATATCATATCATATCATATATTATGCATATATATGATTTTTCATTGTTATTCAATTGTTTCAGCCGTGCCTAACTCTTTGTGACCCCATTTGAAATTTTCTTGGTAAAGATACCCAAGTGATTTGCCATTTCCTTCTCCAGCTCATTTTACAGATGAAGAAACTGAGGCAAACAGGGTTAAGTGACCTGCCCAGGATCACATAGCTAGTAAGTATCTGAGGTCACATTGGAACCCAGGTCCTCCTGACTCACTTCTGGGTTATAGTTCAAAGGCAAAAAAGAGCACTTTCAGTCAAGAAGAAGTGGAAGCCCTGAGGAATCATTTACACTGGGGGAAGAAGGGAGAGTGAGCACTTCTGGCCTGATCAGTTCCTTAAAAATTAGAATTGGAAAGTGGAAGCTAATGACTCCATGAGACATTAAAAAAAAATAAAAATGGAAAATGTGAAATATCTTATCAGAAAAAAAACTGAGCTGGAAAAAAGATTGAAGAGATATAATTTAAGAATTATTAGATTTTTCTGTTCAAAGAAACAGCCTAGATACTATATTTCAAGAAATTATCAAGGAAAACTGCTTTGATATCCTAGAACAAGAAGGTGAAATAGAAAGTAAAAGAATCTCCCAATAACCATCTGAAAGAGATCCTAAAATGAAAACTCCCAGGAATATTAAAGACAAATTCCAGAGCTCTCAGCTTGAAAAGAAAATGTTTCAAACAGCAAGAAACCATTCAAATACCATGGAGCTATAGTCAGGATCACAGAAGATTTAGCAGCTACCATATTAAAGGAGTGAAGGGCTTAGAATATGATATTCTAGAAGGCAAAAGAGCAGACATTACCACCAAGAATAAACTACCAAGCAAAACTAAGTATACTCCTTCTAGGGAAAAAGTAGATATTTAGTGAAATAGAAAATTTGACTTTCAAATACAAGATTCAAGAGAAGCATAAAAGGTGAACATGAAAGAGAAATCATAAGACTCAATAAGAGTTGTAAACTGTGTACCTCTTTATATGGGAAAATACGTGTCTTCTAAGAACTTAATTATTCTTAGGGCAGTTAGAAGGGTTTTACATAGAAGGAGAGTTCAGGGTGAGTCAATTAAGGTAAGAAGATGTAAAAAAAATGGGCAAGAAAGAAGGATACTCTGGGAGAAGTGGGAAGGGAAAGGAAGAATGCTGAAAATTATCTCACCTAAAATAGGCATGCAAGGAAAAGTTTTTACAGTGGGAGGATAGGCAATGCTTGAACCTCATTCACTTGATAGAAATCTATTACCTAATAGGGAAGTAGGAAGGGAAGGGGATAGTGGAAAGGGGTGGGGGTGATAAAAGGCAGGGTAAATAAAAGAAGGCAGAGGTCAGGAACAAAAGAGACTTTAGAGGAAGAACAGGATAAAAAGGGAGAAATAGAGATAAACAGAAGAAAATAGGATAGATAGAAATGCACAGTTAGCAATCATAAATTTGAATAGGAATGGGATGAACTCACCTATAAAGTAGAAGCATATACCAGAATGAATTAGAAATCAGAATCCAATATGTTGTTTACAAGAAACATACTTGAAACAGAGAGATACACACAGAGTTAAAATAAGGGCCTGGAGCAGAATCTATTATACTTTAGCTGAAGTTAAAAAAAAAAAAAAGCAGAGGTAGCAATCATGATCTCAGATAAAGCAAAAGCAAAAATAGACTTAATTAAAAGGGAAAAGCAGGGAAACTACCTCTTACTTAAAGGCACCACAGATAATGAACTAATATCAATATTAAACATATGAGCACCAAATGGTATAACATCCAAATTTTTAAAGGAAAAGTTAAATGAATTACAGGAGTAAATAGAGAGCAAAAGTATATTAGTGGAGGACTACTCAAAGCTAGATAAATCTAACCATGAATAAATAAAAAAGAAGACAAGGAGATTTATAGAATCCTAGAAAATTTAGATTTGATGGACCTCCTGAAGAAAATTGAATGGTGATAGAAAGGAATATATCTTTTTCTTAACTTACATTTCATCTTTATGAAAACTGATCACATATTAGAGTGTAAAACCTTCACAATCAAATGCAGAAAATCAGAAATATTAAACACACCTTTTCCAGACCATATTGCAATAAAAATTATATTTAACCAAAGGCTATGGAAGGATAGATTAAAATCTGATTGGAAACTAAATAACCTCATGCTAAACAATGACTAGTAGGGCAGCTAGGTAGCACAGTGGACAGTTCTGTGCCTCAAGTCAGGAGGACCTAAGCTCAAATCCAGCCTTAGATACTTACTAGCTGTATGACCTTGAGCAGGTCTTTTTAACCCTGTTTGCTTCAGCACCTATCTATAAAATGAGCTGGAGAAGGAAATGGCAAATCACTCCAGTATCTTTGAAGAATAACCCCAAATGAGGTCATGGAGAGCTGGACACAACTGAAACAACTCAGCAATCACAAAGAATGAGTGGGTCAAAGAAAAATTATTTAAACAATCAATAATTACATTGAATACAATGATAACTATGAGACTACATTCCAAAAATGACAAAGCAGTACTTAAGGAAAATTTTGTAACTCTCAATGCATACAACAATAAAAGAGAGAAAAAGCAGATCAATGAATTGGACATGCAACTAAAAAAACTAGATAAAGAAAAAATTAAAAATTGACAATTAAATACCAAAATGTAATTCCTGAAAATCAAAGAGGTGAATAAAATTGAAAGTAAGGAAGCCATCGAATTAATAAATAAAACTAGGAGATGGTTTTACAAAAAATAAAATAAAATAGAGAACACACTGGTTGATTTGATTTAAAAAAAAAGAAAGAAAGAAAAAAACAAAATTACCAGTATCAAAAATAAAAAGGGTTAATGCATCGCCAATAAAGATGAGTTATTTTGCCCAATTATATGTCAGTAAAACTGATAATCTAAGTGAAATGGATGAACATTTATAAAAATATAAAGCATTTAAGTTAATAAAAAAGGAAAATAACCCTATCTTAGAAACACAAATTGGGCAAACTCTAATTGAGTTCCCTAAGAACAAATCCTCAGGACCAGATAGATTTACAAATGATTGTACCAAATATTTAAGTAACAATTAACACCAATACTATATAAATTATTTGAAAAAATAGGTAAAGAAAGAGTATTTCCAAATTACCTTTGTGACTCAGATTGGTTTTGAGAGGAAACCAAGGGAGAGCAAAAAAACAGAGAAAGAAAACTATAGACCAATTTTCTTAATGAATATTGATGTAAAAATTGTAAATAAAATATTAGGGAAAAGATTTCAGCAATAAGTCACAAAGATCATCACTATGACTAGATGAGATTTATGCCAGGAAGGTACAACTGGTTCAGTATTAGGAAAACTATCAGCAAAAGTGTCAATATCAATAAAAATAATAACAAAAATCATGATTGCATCAATAGATGCAGAAAAAAAAACCTTTGACAACATAAAACCCATTTGTATTAAAAATACTAGGAAGCATAGGAATCAAGAGAAACTTTCTTAAAATGATAAGTAGTATCTATCTAAAACCATTAGCAAGCATCATCTGTAACGGGGATAAACATGAAGCCTTCCCAATAAAATTGGAAGTGAAGGAAGGATGTCCATTATCACCACTATTATTCAATAATATACTAGGAATACTAGCAACAGCAATATGAGAAGAAAACTAAATTGAAGGAATTAGTATAGACAAGTAGGAAACAAAACTATCACTCATTGCAGATGATATGGTGATATGCTTAAAGAACCCTAGAAAATCAAGTATAAAACCTTACTTGAAACAATTAACTTCAGCAAAGTTTCAGCATATAAAATAAACCCACATAAATCATCAGTGTTTCTGTACTAACAACAAAACCCAGCATGAAGAGACAGAAAGAGAAATTCCATTTAAAATAACTGTAAAAATATAAATTATTGGGGAGTCTACATGTCAAGGCAAACCCAAGGATTATATGAACACAATTACATGAGACTGTTTCACACAAATAAAGACATATCTAAATAACTAGAGAAATCTCAATTGAGCATCATAGGCTGAGCCAGTATAACAAAAATAACCGTTCAGCCTAAGTAAATTTACTTATTTGTGCCATAACAATCAAACTACCAAATAATTATGTTATAGAGCTAGAAAAAACATAGTAACACAATTCATCTGGAAGAACAAAAGATGAAGAATATGAAGGGAATCAATGAAAAAAAATGTTAAGGAAGGTGGCTTAGCAATGCCAGATTTCAGACTAAATTATAAAGTGTCAACCATTAAAATGATCTTGTACTGACTAAGAAAGAGTATTGTGGATCAGTGGAATGGATTAGGTAAACTCTACACAGTAGTAAATTGCCATAGTTATCTACTGTTTGATAAACCCCAAGATCCAAGCTTTGGGGGTAAGAACTCACCATTTGACAAAAATTGATGGGAAAACTGGAAAGCAATTTGGCAGAAATTAGGCACAAAGCAACACTTTATATCATGTACCAAGATGAAGTCAAAATGGATGAATTATTTGAACATAAAGCATGACCTTATAAGTAAATTATGGGAGCATGGAAAATATACCTGTCAGATCTATGGATAAAGGCAGAGTTTATGATAGAACAAGAAGAGATAGAAGAGATAATGGGAAGTAAAATAGGTACTTTTGATTACATGATATTAAAAAACTTTTGCAAAAACAAAACTAATGTAGCCAAAATTAGAAGGTAAGCAGGAAACTGGGGTGGGGGGGGAAGGATTTTGCCACAAGTTTCTATGACAAAAGCTTCATTTTTCAAATATACTGGAAACTGAGCCAAATTTATAAAAAAAAATAATAATAAAAGCCATTTCCCAGTTGATAAATGGTCAAAAAAATAAACAGGCAGTTTTCAGAAGATGAAATCAAAGCTATCAATAGTTATATGAAAAAAATGTTCTAAATCACTACTAATTATAGAAATGCAAATTGAAACAACTCTAAGATACTACGTCACACCTATCAAACTGGCTGACATGACAAAAAAGGAAAATGACAAATGCTGGAGGGAATGTGGACAAATTGGGACATTACTGCATTGCTAGTGGAGTTGTGAACTAGTCCAACCATTATGAAGAACATTTTAGAACTATGCCTAAAGGGCTGTAAAAAACCTTCCATACTTTTTTTTTTGATCCAGCAATATCACTGTATACCAAAGAGATCAAAGAAAAGGGAAAGGGATCTATTTGTGCAAAACTATTTATATCAACTCTTTTCATCATGGCAAAGAATTGGAAACTGAGGGGACGCCCATCAATTAGGGAATGGATGAATAAGTTGTAGTAAATGATTGTGATGGAATATTATTGTGCTTTAAGAAATGATGAGCAGGATGATTTCAGAAAAACCTGGGAAGACTTACATGAACTCATGCAAAGTGAAGTAAGCAGAACCACAAGAACATTGTACACAATAACAGCATTATTCTAATGTTGTTCAACTATAAAAGATCTAGCTGATCTGATCAAGACAATGATCCAAGATAATTCCAAAGGACCCATGATGAAAAATGCTATCTACCTCCAGGAAGATAACTGAGAAACTCTGAATGTAGATTGAAGCATACCTCTTTTTTTTTAACTTCTTTTTTACTATTTTACTTTTTCAACTATTTGTGGTTTGGGGGGGCAACATTGTTACTATGGAAATACGTTTGTCATGACCTCACATGCATAATTGAAATCAGAGTGCTTGCCTTCTTAAGGAGGGGGAAGGGGCAGGAGGTAGAGAATTTGTAATTCAAATTTTTTTTAATTATTGTTAAAAAATTACATGTAATTGAAATATACTTAACAAAATAAAAAAATTTTTAAAAATATATTGAATTCACAAGTAAAGAAGGACACAATTAGGGGCAGCTAGGTGGCACAGTGTATAGAGCACCAGCCATGAAGTCAGGGGGACCTGAGTTCAAATCCGGCCTGAGACCAAACACTTGACACTTACTAGCTGTGTGACCCTGGGCAAGTCACTTAACCTCAATTGCCTAAAAAAAAAAAGACATAATTAATCAAAAGTTGTATCTTAAATCACTTAAAATCATAGTATGACAGAGAGTTGCTCACTTAGGGGAGGGGAGGGGAGAAGATAAATCTCTTTTGAAAAATGCAGTTCCTTTTCAAAAAAAGAAAACTGTATATGTTGTCCCCTAAAAGAGCTATTCTACATAGGGTGTTTTGATAAAGGAGAAATTTCAGGAAGTAAACACTAGGCTTCAGTTATCTAGGGGGAACGCATATGAATCCACACTACACAGTTGCTTTCACTGAAAGAGACACCCCACTGGTTGGAATGGAACCAGGGCAACTCAAAGAATAAAGTGTTTGGGGAGGCAGTGTCACAGAAGGACAGAGGCAGCACATCAGGCAGGTCTAAGCATTAATGATATAAACAACAGATATGCCAGCAGTTTGGTGCATCCATAATCATACTCAGCATGTATACAGCTTTTTATAAGCCTTTTGGAAGGGCTTCTACATCAGTTTTCTCATCTCCTTTATAAACTAATATAAAAGCAAAATGAGCTAAAGAAGGAAATGGCAATCCATTCCAGTATCTTTGCCAAGAAAATCCCAAATGGTGTCACAAAGAATCAGACATGATTGAATAACAAAATGTGTGTGTGTGTATTTCAATATAATTAATTTCCTTTATAATGCCATAATTTTTATTTTACACAATTAAGTAAAACATTCTTTGATGGGGTTCATAGTCTTCCCTAGACTGCTATGGTGCAGACAAAATGATGAAGAACCTCTGATCTATTCCAACTCCCTACGTTTACAGATGAGGACACTGAGGCTCAGAAAGATCATGACTTCCCCAAGATCATGCATGTAGGTAGTAAAATCAGGAATCGCTTCCATATTTTGTTTTTATGTTAGTGTTCTTTCTACCATAGCTCATTGCTTTTTTATCAGGGCTATGGAATAAAACTGCTCTATTTCCCAGAATCAGGTAGACTCCGGGCCATCAGCAACCTTGCAATCCACTTGACAAATGAAGAAACTGAGCCCTGGAGAGGAGAAAATGACTTCCCCAAAGTAACACAAGATATAAACAGGAAAGCTGTGATTTAAACCCAGATTTTCTGACTTCAGATACAGAGCTACTTTACCATTGTATCACAGTAACCAGAGAGGGTCAGTGAAACTACAAGTACCATCTGGTTTCAAGTTAAATTTTCTCTAAACATGTTAAGTAGAATAGTGGCAGTTACTAAGACATGGCATTTACTAAGATAAGCTTCTTCACTTTTCAGACAAGCATCAGAGCATGATCCTCACCAGGAACTATCCAGAGGCAGACAAGAACCTAACTCTCTTAACCAATTGTCATTGTTCTTATAGGAGGCTAATAGAACTGTTAGCTTATCTGGGGACATTATAATCACCCTGAACTTTCCTCCTTAATGTCAGGTTGCTAGGTTGTACAGTAGAGAAAATATTAGAATTGAAGTTAGGAATATCCAATTTAGAATCCTACCCCAGGAGGGGCAGAGCCAAGACGGTGGATTAAAAGCAGTGACTTGCTTGAGCTCTCCCCCAAACCCCTCCAAATACCTTTAAAAATGGCTCTAAATAAATTCTAAAGCAGCAGAACCCACAAAAAGGCAGAATGAAACAAATTTCCAGCCTGAAACTGCATGGATGATTGAACAGAAAGGTATATTGTGCCAAGCAGGGAGAAGAACACAGGTCAGCGTGGGTGCACAGGCAAAACAGGCCTCAGTGAACCTGGAGCAGGTCTCAGAGGACTGAATCTTGGGCAGCTGTGGCAGTTTCCTGACTTCTCCACCCACAAACATCAATGACAACTTAGAAGGTCAGTGGGAAAAGTCTGTGTCTACAGTGAGAGAGAGAAGTACACTCCCAGCCCCAGTTACCAAGTGCAGCTGCTTCTGGAGCTTCTGGTCCATAGACTGAGGGGAATTGAGTGGCTGATCAGAGGGGAATTGGAGGGATCTCTCTGCTGGTGCAGGATTCTCTTCCTTTGTCCATGCTTAGATCTGGGTCACAGTTCTGGGTGGCAGTCCTGGGGCAAGGAGGAGTGCTGGCATGGTGAAGCTTTTCCTGATGGTGAAGAGAAAATCCTCCTCACAGTTCCAAGGCAGGAAAGAGTGCTTATGATCACTTATAGACCAGAGCACAGACCAGGAAAAGAGCAAACACCTCGCCCACTATCATACCACCTTGGAAGAACTGAAAATTTACAGGTGCCTCAAAGTATTTCTGAAAAAAGCTGCACAAAACCCCCCTGATGCTTGGGACAGTACATTCTCCACACTGGAAGCAGACCACTACCTTAACAAACAGTTTAAAACTCAAGTAATAGGCTGGGAACATGAACAAACAGTGCAAAAAAGTCAGACCATAGAATCTTTCTTTGGTGACAAAGAAGATCAAAACATATAACCAGAAGAAGACAACAAAGTCAAAACTCCTACATCCAAAGCCTCCAAGAAAAATATGAATCAGTCCCAGGCCATGGAAGAGCTCAGAAAGGATTTTGATAAGCAAGTAAGAGAAGTAGAGGGAAAACTGGGAAGAGAAATGAGAGTGATGCAAGAAAATCATGAAAAACAAGTCAACAACTTGCTAAAAGACACCCAAAAATACTAAAGAAAATAATATGTTAAAAGACATACTAACCAAAATGGCAAAAGAGGTCCAAAAAGCTAATGAGGAAAAGAATGCCTTAAAAAGCAAAATCGGCCAAATGGAAAAGTAAGTCCAAAAGCTTACTGAAGAAAATACTTCCTTAAAAATTAGAATGGAGCAATTGGAAGATAGTGACTTTATGAGAAATCAAGACACTATGAAACAAATCCAAAAGAATGAAAAAATAGAAAACAATGTGAAATATCTCATTAGAAAAACAACTGACCTGGAAAATTGATCCAGGAGAGATAATTTTAAAATTGTTGGACTACATGAAAACCATGATCAGAAAAAGAGCCTAGACATCATATTCCAAGAAATTGTCAAAGAAAACTGCCGTGATATTTTACAAGGAAAGGGCAAAATAGAAATTGAAAGAATCCACCAGTCACCTCCTAAAAAATATCCCAAAAGAAAAACTGCTAGGAATATAGATTGTAGCCAAAGTCCAGGGTTCCCAGGTCAAGAAGAAAATATTGCAAGCAACCAGAAAAAAAAAAAATTCAAGTATTGTGGAAACACAATCAGGATAACACAAGGTTTAGCAGCTTCTACATTAAGGGACTGGAGGACTTGGAATATAATATTCTGGAGGGCAAAGGAGATAGGGTTACAACCAAGAATCACCTACCCAGCAAAAATTTGTATGATACTTCAGGGGAAAAAATGGATTTTCAATGAAATAGAGGACTTTCAAGCATTCTTGATGAAAAGACCAGAGCAGAATAGAAAATTTGACTTCCAAATACAAGACTCAAGTGAAACATGAAAGGGTAAACAGGAAAGAGAAATCAAAAGATACTTATTAAGGTTGAACTGTTTATATTCCTGCATGGAAAGATAATATTTTTAACTCATGAGACCTTTGTTAGTGTTAGGATAGCTGGAGTGAAAAAATTATGGGTATGTATATAGATAGATAAATAGATAGATAGACAAATAGAGTGAGTTGAACACAGGGTGAGTTGAAGATAAAGGGTTA
The DNA here is from genome assembly GCF_003287225.1 of Phascolarctos cinereus. Lineage (NCBI taxonomy): Eukaryota > Metazoa > Chordata > Mammalia > Diprotodontia > Phascolarctidae > Phascolarctos > Phascolarctos cinereus. The sequence goes on along the minus strand of NW_027555958.1, from coordinate 307,883,260 downwards.
ATATCTGGAGAATAAAAGTAAGGTGTGAGAGGATTATACTGGGAGAAGGAGAAAGGGAGAGGTAAAATGGGGTGAATTATCTCACATAAAACAGACAAGAAACAGCTTTTACAGTGGAGGGGAAACGGGGGAAGGTGAGAGGGAATGAGTGAATATTATTCTCATTAAACTTGGCTTAAGGAGGGAATAACATACACACTCAATTAGGTATGGAAATCTATCTTACCCTACAAGAAAATAGAGACGAAGGGGACAAGAGAGCAGGAAGATGATGGAGGGGAAGACAGATTGGGGTAAGGGGTAATCAGAAGGAAACATTTGTAAGGAGGAACAGTGTCAAAAGAAAGAATATAATAAATGGGGGGGGCAGGCTAGGATGAAGGGAAATATACTTAGTTTTTCACAACATGCCTACTAAAGAAGTGTATTGCACAACCATACATGTATAACCTGTATCAAGTTGCTTGCCTTCTCAATGAGGATGGGTGGGGAGGGAATAAGGGAGAAAATTTGGAGCTCAAAGTTTTAAAAACATATGTTAAACAAATTGTTTTCACATGCAACTGGGAAATAAGAAATACAGGAAATGGGGTATAGAAATCTATCCTTCCCTACCGGAAAATTGAAGGGGAAGGGGATAAGAGGAGGGGGAGAGAGAGAAGGGAGGGCAGATCAGGGGATAGGGTATTCAGAATGCATGCCATCTTGGGATGGGGGGGGATGAGGTGGAGAGAAAATTTGGAACTCAAAATCTTGTGGAAGTGAATGTTGAAAACTAAAAATAAATTAATTAATAAAAAAAAATAATCCTACCCCAGACACTTATAAGCTGTGCATGATCCTTGGCAAGTCATTTAACATCAGTTTTTTCATCTATAAAATAAGAAAATTATACCCAATGGACTCTAAGATCTAATCCAGCTCTAAATTTACAATGCTACATTCAAGAAATATAAGTATTATTTTCAAATACATACAGCAATACAAGCTAAGGTCAGGCATTGCATATTTTTTCAATGCAAGTCCCCCATAATGGGGATATAGGGCATTCCTAAATCGCCTAAAATGGAATCACAAATACGGAAGATGCTCAGAGATGTGCTTCCTAGAAAATGGAAAACTGGGTGATAGGGGGTCATTCCACATTGACCTACCACAAGGGTGGGAGCAGCTTTTGTCCACTGACTATGGAAACAGAACTGTGGGACACTTTAAAACGAGCTAACTCAACAGCAGTGATTCCTACATTCCCACCTAGGTAAGTAAAGGATTGTTTCACTCAGTTCATGTGGTAAGGGGAGATAAGACCTGTGAGATGCTTCCTTCTCCATCACTTCCCACCCCCACTACCTTTTTTTAGGTCATGTGGTTCCTTATATTATTTCATTTTAAGTACAGGAAGTATAGTCTCCAACTTGGGAGCTTGAGCCAACGAAATCTGGGAGTCCATGTTCCACCCTACGTGTTGAAGGCAGCCCAGCAGTAAAGCCCTGAGGAGCAAAAGTCCAAGTAGCCCAAATGGGCTTTGCTCTTGACCTCAGTGGGACTAATGCTTTGTAGCAGCTGAGCCAAGTTATGAACCTAAATCCTCTCCCTTCAGAAGGAAAGAAGGAAAAAATATTATTAAGTTCTTATGATGTGCCAGGCTTTTGCTAAGTGCTTTTTTTAAAAAACAAATTTTATCTTATTTGCACTTAATCCTAGGTGGTAGATGCTATATTATCCCCATTTTACAGTTGAGGAAACTGAGGCACATGGAGGTAAGTGGATTGCCCAGGGCCACACAGCTAATAAGTATCTGAGACCACATTTGAAATCCGAACCTATTCAAACCTATCCACTGAGTCACCTTGCTGCCCCTACTCAGAAATTAGCTAGTAGTTTGCGGGGGGAGAGGGGGGCAATTGTGTCTCCAAGATATTAGTAGCAATGTTTATATGTTTTTTCTTGCTATATCTCTGAAATAAATATCCCTTTGTAAAAGTCAATCCAGTGTTAAATAATTAACTGGAACTAGAGCTAATCATAGGGTCTTTAAAATGGGGGTAGAAGGAGGACATAATAAGTCAAGATCTTGATCTGGTGGAAGAGAAGAATGACTCTCTAGCCTCCCTTAGTGAGGTTACCAGGAAAATCTAGGGTGGAAGAATGCAGTGGATCTGGCCCTGAGAGACTTAAGGCCAGAGTGAAATGTTGCACTAGGACAATCCCATATCCTTACCACCACTATTCCCCCCTATTTTGTCCCCCATGTCTATTCACCACACAAAGAGAATATTTGTCTTCTCACCAGTTCATGCACTAATAAACAGCAACCAACCCTGGGCACTTAAACCAGATTAAACTGACTACAAGGAGCTAGAAGCCAAGCTCGCCTTCAGCAGCAACTGATTGTATTTCACTCACTCAATCTAATTCTAAAATTAAATAAGATTGATATTGAAAAGTAAAGAGAACAGATCAATATTAGTCTGGTTTGTTTGCTACATTCCTGGGCATGCTGGGACTGCTGAACACCACTGGGAAAAGGCCCCACAGTCACTCATATAACAAAGTACAGTAAAACCTCATGAATTTAGACAAACTCAGGGGAGGCCTTGTCTGACTTTGTGAAAAGTCTGGGTTATTAATATTATTTGAAACATACAGCTTGTCCATATGGTAGCACAAGCCAATCAAGGTGAACAGGTGTAAGAGGTGGTGTTGCCAATCCCACTCTGGTCTGGTTATTTCTGTGACCTTGGTCCAGTATGGCTCTGCTGGTCCCACAGTGTTCCTAAACACTACAGGTAGAAACTTGGGCCAAAGGTACAGTGGCAGTCATACTTCCCACAATGTCAGTCTAGGAAAAGTAGCCGACCACACTCCAGTCAGTCAGGTAATGAGCATTTATTAAGTATCAACTATATGCCAGGCACTATGCTAAGCTACAAACATACAAAGAAAGGCTCTCAAGGAGTTCACAGTCTAATGAGGGAAAGCAACATGCAAATAAGTATACTAAGTAAGTAGAAATAAGTACAAGCAAGCAATAGATAAGATAAATTGGAAATAATTAATAGAGGGAAGGCACTAGAGTTAAGGTGAATTGGGAAAGGCTTCCTGTGAAAGGGGGGATTTTAGCTGAGACATGAAGTCAGGAGGTAGAGATGAGGAGGGAGAGCATTCCAGGAATGGAGGAGCAGCCAATGAAAATACCCAGAGTCAGGAGGTGATATGTCCTGTTTGAGCAACAGCAAAGAGGCCAGAATCACTGAATTTCAGAGTGCATGGGGGTGGAATGGGAGAGGTAAGGTGTAAGAAGACAGGAAATTGGGGGCAACAAGTTATGAAGGACTCTGAATAACAGAGGATTTTGTGTTTCATCCTGGAGGTGATAGGGAACCTCTAGAGTTTATTGAGTGTTGGAGGGAAGGGAATGGCATGGGCAGACAATCACTTTGACAGCTGAGTGGAGAATGGACTAGAGTAAGGAGAAATTTGTGGCGGGAAGGGAGATCAACCCAAAGGCTATTGCAATAGTCCAAGCATGAGGTGATGAGGGCTTGCATCAGGCTGGCAGTAATGTCAGAGGAGAGGAGACATTTGTGAGAGATGTAATGAGGATAAAATTGACAGGACTTGGAAAGAGATTGGATATGGGGGGAGGGAGTAAGATAGTGAGGAGTCAAAGATGATACCTACATTGTGAGCCTGGAAGATTGGGGGGATGTTGCTGCCTTCGACAGTAACAGGGAAGTTAGAAAAAGCATTAGATCTGTGATCATTATGGTTAGTAAGATGTTATGTTCCATAGACTGATGGCCCTGGAGTCAGGAAGATTTGGGATCAAATCCCACCACTAACATTACCTATGCAACTTTCTAAGCCTCATCCAGTTTAGGTTTGTAACTGGAAGGAAGCTTAGTTGTCTTAAAGATGAGGAAACTGAAGCCCAAAGCATTGAACAACTTAACCAATGTCATACACATAGAAAGTAAAACAATCAGAATTCGAACCTAGTTCCCCTAACTGCCAGAGCAGGTAACCTTTCTACTGTGTCACAGCTACTTCACAGTTACCTCGTATGGAAAATGGAAATAATATCTATACCAACCAATCCCATAGACTTGGTTGGAGGCACAAATGAGAGAACATGCATAGAGTGCTTTGTGAAAGTGAAAGTGCTACACACATGTCAGTCATCATTTACATTGGGGCATTTTGTGTCTGTTGCTAACATGTTTTAAGACTAGTTTTCAGGCAGTTTTCAGATGAAGAAATCAAAGCTATCTATAGTCATATGAAAAATGCCTTAAATCACTATCGATTGGGGAAATGCAAATTAAAACAACTCTGAGGTACCACCTCACACCTATCAGATTGGCTAATAGGACAGAAAAATAAAATAATAAATATTGGAGGGAATATGGAAAAACTGAAATTCTGTTGCACTGTTGGTGGAATTGTGGACTGATTCAACCATTCTGAAGAGCAATTTGTAACTATGCCCAAAGGGCTATAAAACTGTGCATATCTTTTATCCAGAAATAGCACTACTATGTCTGCATCCCAAAGAGATTTTTCCAAAAGGGAAGGGGAAGGAGACGAAGGACGCTTTTGTAGAAAAATATTTATAGCAGCTCTTTTTGTGGTGGCAAAGAAATGGAAATTGAGGGTATAACTATCAACTGGTGAATGGCTGAACAAGTTGTGGTATATGAGTATAATGGAATGTTACTGTGATACAAGAAATAATGAGAAGGAGGATTTCAGAAAAACCTAAAAAGACTTAAATGAACTTACGCAAAGTGAAGCAAGCAGAACATCATACACAGTAAAAGCAATACTGTACGATGACCAACTGTGAATGGCTTAGCTATTCTCAGCAATACAATGATCCAAGACAATTCCAAAAGACTCATGATGAAAAATGCTATCCACCTCTGGAAAAGAACCGGTAGAGTCTGGATACAGATCAAAGCACACTATTTTACACTTTCCATATTTTTTCATATTTTGCCCCCTTTAGGTCTATGTCTTCTTTCATAACATGACTAATATTGTAATATCTTTTGCATGATTGAACATGTATAACTGTAACAAATTGCTTACTGTCTCACAGAGGGAGAAGGTGGTAGAGGGAGAAAGAAAGTTTGGAACTCAAAACTTTTTAAAATGAATGTTAACTGTGTACATGTAGTGGGGGAAATATTTTTTTTAAAAGAAGAGTTTTGTTTTGTTTTGTAGTGAACTTAGGCTGTCACTCCAAGATATATTTTATCTTTTTAATTTCCTTGGCAAGTTGTTTCTTCCTAAGTAGTGTAAATAGATGCATTTGCTTACTTTATTTACAAATTTTACTATATTTTAAATGATCATTGTATGTGCTTTTGTATGAGTGTATATATGTGCCTATGTTAAGTGTCAATTCAGTGGCTATCCCAAGCATTAGGGGTGCTGCAGTAGTGATAGTGACTTCTACTAATTAAAGTCCTCCTTCTACCCTACAGAAAAGTGGATTGTCACTCCATTAACTTAATTATCCAACCAGGGCATGTAATATGTAATTTGTACACTAGGTGGTGATCTATTCCAACCACTGACCAATCCCATCTCACCTTACCTTCAAAGTCTTTCCAAAGCTTCTTAAATTCTAAACAACCTTGGTCCAAATTAGTGAGATTATTCTAACCCCAAAGCACCAGAGGGGTTCCTTCAAACTCTTATTCAGCTGACTAGCACTAATAGAACTGGAGTATGTCAGTATGATTAGCACAGGTCCACTGCCCCAGGCTATGAGAGACAGTAGACCCTGTAGATCCCTGTAAGAATTTTAATAAAGGAATAAAATAAATCCCTCAGTCCAGCTTCTGTCCTCCCTCAGGCAGCCAAATCTGAGATGATTTGAAACTCCCACATGGCTTTGTGGGGGTTTACAGATTCACAGACTCTTGTCAATTCATCCAACCTTGCATGTTTATTTTATATTTGGCTTAGTGTCACCTTTGGCTCAGCTATATTAACCCCATGCCTGCACTCCTTTCTGCAGGGCTCTAAGGAAATTGCAGAACTGAGAGAGTGCACAGAACTCTACTATTGTCAGGCATGGAAATTAAAACTCTCCAAACATTAGCTTATTGCTCCACAAGTTCTTGCAACCAACCCAATCAATACCTCCTAAGCTGAAAATGAAATATTTCTTGAATTACTCCCAATCTTCCAGACATCCTCTTTGTTCATGACATTATCACTAACATAATGCCACATTGATGCTATGAGTATACTGAAAATTGAAGCAAAACATTCCTCCTTCGCAAAGCAGAAAGATTTTGCTTTGTGTACTATTCAGCTCAAGTGTGGCTTCCTATTGTGCAAGCTTCTGGGTGCCAATTCATCTTCCTTTGGGGAGTTTGAGATGGCTCTCCCCAGTTCCTAATGAACTGGCAAAGCCAATTAAACATTGCGTTGACTATCCATAGTTGGCTGAAAAGCAATTCGGTAATCCAGAGATGCATTAATATTGTCTGCTGTGTAAGAATATGATAGTAGTGAGCCCTTAGGATCGTAAGATAACAGATTTAGCACTTGAAGGGACCCTAGAGATCATTTAATACATGGAATCTTAACCTGGGGTCTGTGAATTTGAGTTGTTTTTTTTTTAATATTCTGATAATCATTTCAACATAATTTGTTTTCTTTGCAATCTTATGCATTTCATTTTATCCATTCAAAATGTTTATTCAGAAAAGAGTGCCATAGTCTTCATCAGACTGCCCAAGGAGTCTGGGATACACAAAAAGATTAAAAGAACCCCTAATCTAATTCAACTCTCCCATTTTATGAATGGGGAAACTGAGACTAGGAGAGACAGGAAAGGATTTTCTCAAAGTCATATAGGAAAGAAATAGCAGTGCTTGCATCCAAACCCAGATCTAACTCCAAATTCTGAGCTATTTCTCCTGTTCTATATAGTATCACAGATAATAGAAGAAACTTGTTGGGAGTCAAGGAGTTTAGGTCCCAAATTAGACTTTCCCTTTACCTGACTGGTTAAAATGGGCATAATAGCCAAGTAACATCCATGGGGCTTAGCTCCCTTTCTTCTCAGCTAGAAGGGAGCCCCAGGCTAGATATCATCAAGAAATCTCCAATAAGGACTCTACCCAGAGGCAGGAGAAAGAGAAAACCTTTCTAAAACAATGACAGTTTGAACCTTAAATCTATTACAAAGGACCTCATATTTAGAACAACAAAATCATCTATTGTGTCAAGATGGGCTTTGCATTACTCCCCAGTGGTTGAGATGGGCTGTATACCAAACATCTCCTTTCTGGGCTCTCAGAACCAATGCCTTTGTACAATGAGTGGCTGAATCTGGGATATGTTCTATGCTCATTGATTGATTTTTCTCTGCGCTAGGCTGCAAGGCAACTCCTCCTTTGGTCTCATTACCTTGATGCTTTAACTTCATGAGCTAATAGACCAAACTTTATGCTGTTTGCAAGGTACTACCTAATCCTACAAGGTTGTGGAGATTGTTGTGGATGAAGGTGACAGTGTCCTTTATGTGTAAAAGAGAAAAGAGATAAGACTTTTTTATACAGAGTAGAATTAAGCAAAACCCAACACAGGTTTAGCTATTAGAACCTTTCTTAAACTGGGGGAAGGTCTCAGGACAAACCCTATGAAAGAAAAATGAGCATAATTTTCTATTTATACAGACCAAGTAGAGAGATAAGTACTCATTCAAGTCAATAGCAGAGTTAAATGGCTTTTTTTTCTTCTCTGAATTATCTAAACAATTTCTTTTCACTTTGCACTTGACTGGTATAGAATCTCTAAGGATTGTTCAGAAGTTTTTCTTACAATAGGAACTCATCTGGGATGTGAGGGATTAAGGAAATCACCTCCAAGTAGCTAATCCCTCTTGGGGATCCCCACAGATCTTTAGGGCATATCTGACTTTACAAAAAATACTAAGCTAGCTAGTGTACTTGTGCTAGCATGGGTAAATTAGAACAATTTGCTATATCCTCCATTTTTATTGTCCCATGTACTGTAAGGTTCCAGCGGAGAATTTTGTTTCTGGGAATTCCCTTTTGAATTGATTTAGGTACTATAGAAATCTGCGGAAGAAATGTTGATTCCAAGCTAATTCTGTTTCCTTAACTGATGGAGAAAGTTCCAAATGCCTGTGGGAAAAGTTGTAAATGCTCATTGGTAACCCTCAGTTTGAGAGTTGTTAATTTTGAGAGTTCAGGCATCAGCCTCATAAATGGGAAAATTTTTCTTCAGCAGCATAATTTTCGGAGACAGAATAGGTCAACAAGGGAAGATTGCTCTGTAGCTAAAGAAGTAAAGCCAGGCCATGGGGTGAAGGTGAGGAGGCAAGGAATCTGGACCTTGCCAATTCCACTATTGTCATGAGTTATTCAAACTGTGCAGGTTTATGGGAAAGGGAGTAATTGTCCCCAGCAGCCATTCAAAGTGTGTTTGCCTTCTAGAGAGTATCTAATAGACGATTTGGGAGTTTTATGTGCTTCCGCATCTCTGTCTGTGGGTTCTCATGAATGCTTTGCATCTCATATATTTTCTATAGGAGTGAAATAAAGGTTGTACTATACCTAATATGCATATAGTACATTGTTGTGTATCTGTATAGGAACTGGGGGACTTGTTACCTGCATTTAGAGAAACCTAAACACATTCAAAGATTTTCCTTGAGTACTCCAGCTGAGGGCAACAAAACAGAGAGAGAAACTAGTCTTCTTAGGGTAAGACCCCTAGGATTGGAGGCAGTTAACATGAGCCCAGAGCCTTTTTTGGGGTTGCGGGATTATGCAGCCTTGGCCTTGAGTTTTACAGACCCAACTTTAACTTTTAATTATGTTAAAATTTCACAAATATTTATTCAGTAGCTACCACGAATGCATAACCAAGGATTTGTGGGAAATGCCAGCAGTTCCACAAGGGCAGGAACTTGTCATTTCCCCTCTATTGATATGAGATAATTTATTTTTGATGTTATTCAGAACTCCCCATATCTAGCCCATTCTAATTGTCTCTTTAAAGGAAGTATTCATGATATATACTGTGATGCTTCTAAGTAGGTTGCATGCCTTTAGGCTCTGTCATTTCTTAACCCTGATCTATAATTTTCAACATATCTTTTGCTGACCTCTGCCATGCACACCTTTGCACTGAAGCCAAGAAGGGGGTGTATGTGGGTGTTTGTGTGATGAGAAGGGTATGTACATATGTGCATATGTATATACATATGGGATACATGAGGTGTTCAAGGAAGACTAGCATTTCTGATGTGAGAGTTTATTGAGGCTTTTTCAGGGCTGCTCATCCATCTTCGGTGTCCATCTTTCACCCAATTCTCACCTGTGGCTCCAAAAAGCTATAGTATGTGCTGCAGCCATACATACCCTGGTAAAACCATCTAGGCAGATGGGCTAAATCACTTTGTGGGAAACCAACAGGCTTCAAACTAGTCAGTGAGTTAGGGGAATGTCTACGCCAAGCATGTGAAGACTTACCATGGTACAATGGGCAGATGAGAATAAGTTGTTCCAGTGGCCATGAAGGCAGCTGAAAGAGGTGGTATGGAACACTTAGAGCTTGGTCAGACATGTAAGATCCCAAGATCATCCATTGCGCCCTGGGCCATCCCAGTCAACCTAACTCTTTTCTTCTCACTAGACTTTGATGACTCTTGAAGAGAGAGTAAGGCTGATGACTTGTACAGCTCTACCTTACTTAAATCCAATTCATTTACAAGTCAAGACATCACCCTGTGATGTCATTGGTCCTCTTCAAAACAAAGAACAAACAACAACAACATATAAACACACGTTAAATGTGTGTACATATATACATATTATGAAATGTATCATGCAATGTACATAGACCGATGTGTTTCTGAGGATATTGTCAAGTTTTTCATAGAATTTTACTATTTTGCCTATGCAAAACATATTTATATATAAATTATAATTAGAGCAATGTTGATATTTTTATTTATGCCTTATCATGAGCACTGCAAGATAACAACCAGTTGTTTCATGAAATAAAGTTTTCTATTACCTTTGGGCACATAATAAAATTAATTATGTCAAATCCTTTATTTATTACTCCAAGGAGAACCTATGAGACATCCTTCCCTTAAGCTTCAAACTTTTATGTGGTCCAGTTTCATTTATAGTGAGATTACCAATATTGATATATTTCTCTGTGCCTAATTTTACTCATCTTAGGAGGTTTAGACTTGATGATCTCTAAGTTATTTTCTGATTGTAAATATATGGATAGATAGATGGATAGATAGACAGATAGATAGACAGACAGACAGACAGACAGAGGTAGATATATACACATATTGTGCATGTGTGCATACATGTATGTATCCCTGAAATCCTATAGTATAATTCACTTACTCCAGTATATCTTTCTGTAATCCAAGTCTCAAAGTCCATTTTATGGGACTCTTTCCTCATTGGTAGAGATCAATGCCCTGTGTGAGGGATGGGGAAGAGTTGGTAAGAGCAGGAAAGACACTAGCTGTGTAACCCTGGGCAAGTCACTTAACCCTGTTTGCTTTGCCTTAGTTCCTCATCTGTAAAATGATCTGGAGAAGGAAATGGCAAATCATTTCAGTATCTTTACCAAGAAATGAGTTTCTTACACACACACACACACACACACACACACACACAGTCAGACCTGACTGAAACAACTCAACAGCAACATATGCCTAGCTCCAAGAAAGCTTCCCCTTTCTGACAAAGGCTCAGACTTTTCATAATCTTATCAGGTTGATTGGAAGACTCATCAAACTGAGTAGGGCTCTTTTGAGCATTCTTGCTACATAGTTTCTGTACTTTACCATCATTTTTATTACTGTAAAGATGTGGCTTGCTCTAGGAAACTTTGTAAAGATGTGCCTTCCTGTATTTTCATCAAGGTTAACCTAAATATGTGTGTGGGTAGCTCTGATATTTTATTGAGATGAAGTAGATATGAGGATTGGTAGTTATCAGTGTCTTTTAGATCACTTTTGAGGGAAAAAATTCAAAATAATATTTTCTATGATTTTTCCTCTAATTGATCCAAATCTGCCTCTCATTTGGATATCTTGAGAATCTATCCCATAATTCCTCAATATTTTTGCCTTTCTCATGGATTTCTTTGGTGTGTATTTGATCTGGTCTGGTTGTTTTCATTTTCTTTTTTTAAAGCCATTTCTACTTTTTCATAAAGTACATTAATAATTGAGCTAATATGGTAGTTTCACTATTAGTGACTAAAAGAGATTTATAGAAATAATCACAAATCTGTCCTTTTTTTTGACTATTTTTTGTCTTCTCAGGTTCATCTATAAATGCACCTGGGTTATTTGGCTTATTGGATCTCATGATATGTTTTCTACAAATTCACTTTCTCCTACTTTGTTCTTCATTCATTTATGGTATGGTAGTCTCATCTTTTACCACCTTCTGTAATGTTTTGCAAATGAGTCTATGTTCTAAATGAGTTTATGTTTTATAGTGTCACTGAGTGGTACAGTAGGTACACTTGAGTTGGGTGACCTTAGGCAAATCACTTAACATCTTTGCACCTCAGTTTCCTTATCTCTAAAATGAGGACAATAATAGCTCAGAACTCCCAGGGTAATGTTGTGATGATAAGATGAGATATTTACAAAGAGCTTTGCAAACTTTAAAGCACTATGTAAAAGCTAGCTTATCTTATTGCTTTTGGGCACCATGTATTTCTGCTTGGCAAAGTTATTGGTTAAAGCTCTTTCTGGGTCCTTTTGCTCCCCTTGTTGAGGGAATTGCTGATAGCTTTTGTCCCATGTAACAATATCAAGGTTAAACAGCAATATGTAATAACAAATGATGTTATAACCCATGTATGGTAAAATAATAATGCATTTCTATAGCACTCAAAGGTTTATAAAGCACTTTCTTCAGAACAACACTGTAAGATAGTTTGTTTTATTACTCCCATTTTATAGATGAGAAAACTGAGTCTCAGATAGATTAAGAAATTTCTCTATGGTCTCATGGCTTATAGCTGGACCCCAAACCTGTACTCTTTGCACTACAAGTCCTCTAATATTGAATATAATTAGCTGACTAACTGATGGCCTGAGAGGGGCAGAACTCTAGAAATTTTTCCTCTGAAACCTACTTTGTCAGTTTATGTACTTCAGGATCTCTTCCTTTATCTGTGTGGAGTTGGTGAGCGTAGGGAATTTTATTTCAAATATTATTATGGCACTCAGTTTTTAAGATTTTTTTTTAGTGGAGAACTAATCTATCATTTCATTGCTATAGGTAATTATCTTTGAGGAAATTTCCTGTGTTAATGCAGACAATCATATACTCTATAACTTCTCATCATAAGGCAGGGATTTTTTTTTTAAAAATTATCAATTTTTTACTTTTCAACATTCACTTTTATAAGATTTTCAGTTCCAAATTTTTTTCTCCCTTCATATCTTCCCACCCCCCTCCCTAAGACAGCAAACAATCAGATATAGGTTATCCATGTACAAACATATTAAACATATTTCCACATTAGTCATGTTGCAAAAGAAGAATCAGCACAAAAGAGAAAAACCACAAGAAAGAAAAAAATTGAAAATAGTATGCTTTGATCTGCATTCAGTCTCCATGCTGTATTTTACCACATAATCATTGCCACCCTGTTTTTTCAGTCCAAAAATTGGTTTATATCCTTTCATTGAGTAATTGTCACATGATATAATTTTGTTCATCATACTGCTTAAAAAGTAAACAGAGCAGCAATTGTATTCATCAGTGGCATATGCATATGCATTTATCTCTTGCTTGTCAGCCACAAATTCTAGAATTCTCAGTGCACATACATCATCAGTATTCAATTTTAACATACATTCATGAGTATTCCATGCATCCTAACCTTGCACCAAAGACAGTTTAGTAATAAATGATTTTTAAGTAACACCAGCACCCTACTTTTTTGCAAAAAAATTGCAGTAAAATCTGTGACAACTATGCAGTGAAATATAGGAGTTCTTTTTCTGGATGTGGATAACATTTTCCATCATGAGTCTTTTGGAACTGTCTTAGATCATTGTATTGCTGAGAAGAGCCAAGTCTATCAAAGTTGATCATCGCATAATGTTGCTGTAACTGTATACAATATTCTCCTGGTTCTGCTCACTTCACTCAGCATCAGTTCATGTAGGTCTTTCTAGGTTTTTCTGAAATCTGCCTGCTCATCATTTCTTGTAGCACAATAGTATTCCATTACATTCATATACCGCAACACGTCCAGCCATTCCCTAATTGATGGACATCCCCTCAATTTCCAATTCTTTGCCACCACAAAAAGAGCTGCTATAAATATTTTTGTACATATGGGTCCTTTTCCCTTTTTTTTATGATCTCTTTGGGATACAGTCCTAGTAGGGAGATTGCTGGATCAAAGGGGATGCCAAGTTTTATATCTCTTTGAGCATGGTTCCAAGTTGTTTTCCAGAAGGGTTGGGTCAGTTCACAACTCCACCAACAATGCATTAGTATTCCAATTTTCTCACATCTCCAACATTTATCATTTCCCTTTTCTGTCATATTAGACAGTCTGATAGGTGTGAGGTAGTACCTCAAAGTTGTTTTAATTTGCATTTTTTTTACCAATACTGATTTAGAGCAATTTTTTAATATGACTATAGATAGTTTTAATTTCTTCCTCTGAAAACTGTCCGTCCATATCTTTTGACCATTTATCAATTGGGGAATGACTTATATTCTTATAAATTTGACTCAGTTCTCTATATATTTGAGGTCTTTATCAGAAACACTGGTTCTAAAAATTATTTCCCAGCTTTCTGCTTTGTTTCTAATCTTTGTTGCATTGGCTTTGTCTGTGCAAAAATTTTTTTAATTTAATGTAATCAAAGTTATCTATTGCTCATTTCATAGTGTTTTCTATCTCTTGTTTGGTCATAAACTCCTCCCTTCTCCATAGATCTAACAGATAAAGTATTCCTTAACCTTCTAATTTTCTTATGTTATCATCCTTTATGTCAAAATCATGTACCCATTTTGACCTTATCTTGGTACACAGTATAAGATGTTGGTCTATACCTAGTTTCTGATACATTATTTCCTAGTTTTTCTAACAGTTTTTGTTAAATAGTGAGTTTTTATCCCAGAAGCTGCAGTCTTTGGGTTTATCAAACAGCAGATTAATATAGTCATTGACTACTTATCTTTGTTCCTAATCTATTCCACTGATCCGCCACTCAATTTCTTAGCCAGTACCAAATAGTTTTGATGATTGCCACTTTATAATATAATTTTACATCTGGTACAATTGGGCCACCTTCCTTTGCATTTTTTTTCATTAATTCCTTTGATATTCTAGACCTTTTGCTCTTCTAGAAGAATTTTGCTATGTTTTTCCAGCTCTGTAAAATAATTTTTGATAGTTTGATTGGTATATCACTGAATAAGTAAATTAACTTAGGTCAAATTGTCTTTTTTATTATATTAGCTCAGCCTACCCATGAGTAACTGAAATTTTTCAAACTGTTTAGATCTGACTTTATTTTTGTGCAAAGCATTTTGTAATTGTGTTCATATAGTTCCTGGGTTTGTCTTGGCAGGTGGACTCCCAAATATTTTATGTTGTCTACAGTTATTTTAAATGGAATTTCTCTTTCTATTTCTTGCTGCTGGGTTTTGTTAGTAATATATAGAAATGCTAATGATTCGTGTGGGTTTATTTTATATTCTCCAACTTTTCTAAAGTTGCTAATTATTTCAAGTACCTTTTTAGTTGATGCTCTAGGATTCTTTAAGAATACTATCATATCATCTGCAAAGAGTGATGGTTTTGTTTCCTCATTGCCCATTTTAATTCCTTCAATTTCTCTTTCTTCTTTTATTGTTAAAGCTAACATTTCTAGTACAATATTAAATAAGAGAAGTGATAATAGGTATCCTTGTTTCCCCCCTGATCTTATTGGGAAAGAGTCTAGCTTATCCCTATTAGATATAATGGTTGCTAATGGTTTTAGATAGATAGTACTTATCATTTTAAGTAAAACTCCATTAATTTCTGTACCTTTTAGTATTTTTAATAGGTATGGGTTCAGCATTTTGTCAAAAGCTTTTTCTCCATCTATTGCAATATTCATATGATTTCTGTTAGTTTTGTTGATGATATGGTCAATTATGCTGATAGTTTTCCTAATATTGAACCAGTTCTACATTCCTGGTATAAATCCTACCCAGTCATAGTGTATTACCCCGGTTGTAAATTGCTGTAATCTGTTTGCTAATATTTTATTTAAAATGTTTGCATCAATACTCATTAGGGAAATTGGTCTATAATTTTCTTTCTCTGTTTTGGTTCTTCCCAGTGTAGATATCAGCACTATGTTTGTGTCATAATAAGAATTTGGTAGGACTCCTTCTTTGCCTATTTTTTCCAAACAGTTTACAAAGTATTGGAATTAACTGATCTTTAAATAATTGGTAGAATTCACTTGTAAATTCATCTGGCCTGAAGAGATTTTTCTTGGTGAGTTCATTGATGGCTTGTTTGATTTCTCTTTCTAAAATGAGGTTACTTAAGCATTTTATTTCTTCTTCTGTTAATCTAGGCACTTCATATTTTTTGTAAATATTCATCTATTTCACTTAGATTGTCATATGTATTGGCATACACTTGGGCAAAACAGCTCCTAATTAATGTTTTAATTTCCTCTCCATTGATGGTGAAATCACCCTTTTTATTTTTGATATTGGTAATTTGGTTTTATTTTTTTAACCAAATTAACCAAAGGTTTATCTATTTTGGTTTTTTTTTCATAAAACCAGCTCTTTATTTTATATATTATATCAATAGTTGTCTTATTTTCAATTTTATTAATCTCTCCTTTGAGTTTCAGAGTTTCTAATTTTATATTTTGGGGGGATTTTTAATTTGTTCTTTTTCTAGCTTTTTTAGTTGTATGCCCAATTTATAGATGTTCTCTTTGTCTATTTTATTCATGTGAGCACTTACAGGTATAAAATTTCCCCCTAAGAACTACTTTTTCTTTATCCCATAAGTTTTGGTATGTTGTCTTACTATTGTCATTCTGTTTCATGAAATTATTGATTGTTTCTGTGATTCATTGTTTGACCCACTCATTCTTTAGGATTAGATTATTTAGTTTCCAATTAATTTTTAGTCTACCTTTCCATAGCCCTTTATTACACATAATTTTTACTGGATCATGATCTGAAAAGGATGCATTTAATATTTCTGCCTTTCTGCATTTGATTGTGAGGTTTTTATGCCATAATACATGGTCAATTTTTGTGTAGATGCCATGTACCACTGAGAAAAAGATAGTCCTTTCTATCCCCACAAAACAGAGATTCTTAACCTCATGTCCACTTCCCTCCACCCTTCAAGGGGTTTATTGATAGATTTCAGGGGATTCATTAAGCTTTAATTTTTTTTGATAACTATTTCAATATGATTGGTTTCTCTTGTAATTCTACATATTTTACTCTATGCATTTAAAAAGATCATTCTAATAGAGTCCAGAACAGAAAAAGGGCTAGGAATTTTTGATCATAGAGAATTGCCTGGAGTCACCAACAGGAAATGTGATTTCAGCAGGTTCACCTACCAGTACACGCTCAGGTAAAACCTGAACCCACATCTTCTTGACTTCTGAGCCTATCTCTTTACCTACTATATAGCACATTCCGTCCCTGCATAAGACATTCAGTTAGGCCAAAGGATTTGAGAACAAGATTAGAATGTGAGAGAACTTGCTTCTAGCATTCTTGCAAACCTCATTCATATATCCATGGGAGCCAAGAAGCAAGGCTCCTTTTGCCCTCTTACCTGCCATTAAGCTGCTATTTGTGTCCAGGGGTCACTGATTCTAAGTGGGTAGTCTTATCAGCACTGACACAGATTCCTCCCAGGAGACATTCCTTTGTCACCTACAATAAGTAGAAATAGCCTGAGATTCTTCCTCCTAGCAGAGATAGGTGTACAAAGTTAGAATGCTATTTTATCCTATCTGGAAATAAGAAACTATAATCATTAATGAGATTTGTAAAATTATGGCCCAAACCAACTTTGACTTTCATAATAAAACATATCTCCCCATTGCCTGCTAACATCTATTGTCATAATGAAACCCTCAGGAGACTAAGGCACGTCCTATTTGATATATGGATTGATTAAAAAGGAGTACAATGTGTTATTTGAAGGTTGTGTGAAGGCTAAATATTCCCATCTGTGTAGGACAGGATACAATATTTTATGTTGTCTGTGGAGATTTGTCCAATTATGTTTTATGGTCTAGGCTGAAGAAAGATCCTAGCTTCTTTTATTTCACTCTACAGGAGAATATTCATCAGGGAATTTGCTCCCTCTAAAGTAGGGAATAAGAGAACAAGGAGTCTCAGGGCTGCATTTTCTCCTTATGTCAGTCTGTAACATTCTTCCCATGAATTCTTGTCCTGAGCACAAAAAGTCAGTCACCTCCTAAGCCAAAAGGATGACCTCAAGTCACTTGACTATGAAAGAAAACTAGACAAAATGTATTCTGTTTTATTTTTTACAAAAGCAGTGACACTATGAAGAATTAGTGTATAACTTGACTTTGGGGAAGTAAAATACTATTTAAATGTGCTAGAAAGTATCATGTCAGAAGCTGCCTATCAGTTACTGCCCTTCTTTTGGCTCCATTTACCCCTTATAGCCAGGTATTCCCATTTAACTCTTACCTAATTACAGGTTCCTAGTTAGCTATTCTTGGCTGTCAGTTCCATTCTTCTTTTTTTTTTTGATGTCTTATTTTTTTATTCTTTTTTTTGATATAAATTTATTTATTTGTAGTTTTCAACATTCATTTCCACAAGTTTTTGAGTTCCAAATTTTCACCCCGTCTCATCCTCCCCCTTACCCCAAGATGGCATGCATTCCGAATATCCCTTCCCCTAGTCCGACCTCTTTTCTTTCTCTCCCCCCTTCTCTTATCCCCTTCCCCTTCTATTTTCATTTAGGGCAGGATAGACTTCTGTACCCCATTTCCTGTATTTCTTATTTCCCAATAGCATGTGAAAACTTTTTTTTAAACATATGTTTTTAAAACTTTAGGTTTCAAATTTTCTCTCTTCCTCCCTCCCCACCCACCCTCATTGAAAAGGCAAGCAACTCAATTTAGGTTATACATGTGCAGTTATGCAAAACACTTCCATAGCAGTCATGTAAAAAATTGACTCTATTTCCCTTAATCCTATCCCGCCCCCCCATTTATTCTATTCTTTCTTTTGACCCTGTCCCTCCTCAGAAGTATTTACCTCTGATTACCCTCTTTTCCAATCTGCCCTCCTCTCTATCATCCTCCTGCTCTCTTGTCCCCTTCTCCCCCTATTTTCTTGTAGGGTAAGACAAACTTCCATACCCAGTTGAATGTGTGTGTTATTCCCTCCTTAAGCCAAATCTTATGAGAATAAGATTTGCTCATTCCCTCTCACCTTCCCCTGCTTCCCCTCCACTGTAAGAGATTTTTCTTTTCTGTTTTTTCTTTGTGAGATAATTTACCCCATTCTACCTCTCTCCTTTCTTCTTCTCTGAGTATAATCCTCCTTTAACCCTTAATTTTATTCTCCATATGACCCCTTAATCTTCAACTCACCCTGTGCCTTCTATCTATCTATCTATCTATCTATCTATCTATCTATCTATCTATCTATCTATTTATCTATCTATATACATACATATAATTTTTTTCCTCCAACTACCCTAATACTGACAAAGGTCTCATGACTTATAAATATCATCTTTCCATGCAGGAATGTAAACAGTTCAATCTTAATAAGTCTCTTATGATTTCTCTTTCCTGTTTACCTCTTCATGTTCCACTTGAGTCCTGTATTTGAAAGTCAAATTTTCTATTCAGCTCTGGCCTTTTCATCAGGAATGCTTGAAAGTCCTCTATTTCACTGAATGACCATTTTTTCCCCTGAAGGATTATACTCAGTTTTTCTGGGTAGGTGATTCTTGGTTGTAATCCTATCTCCTTTGCCCTCCAGAATATTATATTCCATGCCCTGCGGTCCTTTAATGTAGAAGCTGCTAAATCTTGTGTTATCCTGATTGTGTTTCCACAGTACTTGAATTGTTTCCTTCTGGCAGCTTGTAATATTTTCTCCTTGACCTGGGAACTCTGGAATTTGGCTATTATTCCTAGGAGTTTTCCTTTGGGGATCTCTTTCAGGAGGAGATCTATGGATTCTTTCAGTTTCTATTTGCCCTCTGGTTCTAAATATCAGGGCAGTTTTCCTTGATAATTTCTTGAAAGATGATGTCTAGGCTCTTTTTTGATCATGGCTTTCAGATAGTCCAATAATTTTTAAATTCTCTCTCCTGGATCTATTTTCCAGGTCAGTTGTTTTTCCAATGAGATATTTCACATTGTTTTCTAATTTTTCATTCTTTTGGATTTGTTTTACAGTGTCTTGATTTCTCATAAAGTCACTAGCTTCCAATTGCTCTATTCTAATTTTTAAGGAAGTATTTTCTTCAGTAGTCTTTTCCATTTGGCCAATTTTTCTTTTTAGGGCATTCTTCTTCTCATTGGCTTTTTGGACCTCTTTTGCCATTTGGGTTAGGCTATTTTTTAAGGTGTTATTTTCTTCAGTATTTTTTTGGGTCTCCTTTAGCAAGCTGTTGACTTGTTTTTCATGATTTTCTTGCATCACTCTCATTTCTCTTTCCAGTTTTTCCTCTGCTTCCCTTACTTGCTTCTCAAAATCCCTTTTGAGCTCTTCCAAGGCCTGGGACTGATTCATATTTTTCTTGGAGGCTTTGGATGTAGGAGCTTTGACTTTGTTGTCTTCTTCTGGTTGTATATTTTGATCTTCTTTGTCACCAAAGTAAGATAATATAGTCTGACTCTTTTTGTGCTCTTGCTCATGATCCCGGCCAATTACTTGAGTTTTAAATTCTTTGTTAAGGTAAGAGTCTGCTTCCAGTGTGGAGAATGTACTGTCCCAAGCTTCAGGGGTTTGTAAAGCTATTTTCAGAGATACTTGCAGGTACCTGTAAATTTTCAGTTCTTCACAAGGTAGTATGATAAGGGGTGAGGTGTTTACTCCTTTCCTGGCCTGTGACCACAAGTATTCCTTTCTGTCCTGTAACTGTGAGGAGGGGTTCCTCTGCACAGCCACTACAAGCTCCACCATACCAGCGTTCCTTCTCACCCCAGCACCGCCACCCAGAACTGTGACCCAGATCCAAACACGGGCAAAGCAAGAGATTCCTGCCTCACCAGTGGCAAAGAGATCCCTGTAATCCCTCTCTGATCAGCCACTGGATTCCCCCTCAGTCTGTGGGCTGGAAGCTGGGGAAGCAGCTGTCCCCCCCCCCCGACCATGCTCTTGGGGAATGAAGCTGAGACCCCACCATCCTTTCTCAGCACCAACAGAAACAGACTTTTCCCACTGACCTTCTAAGTTGTCTTTGGAATTAGTGGGTTGAGGAGTCTGGAAACCTCCACAGCTGCCCATGATTCACTCCTCTGAGGCCTGCTACAGGTTCACTGTGGCCTGCACTCCCACGCTGTGCTGTGCTCCCAGCCTGACGCAATACATCTTTCTGACCAATCATCCAGGTTGTCTTGGGCTGGAAATTTGTTTCACTCTGTCTTTTTGTGGGTTCTGCTGCTTCAGAATTTGTTTAGAGCCATTTTTTATGAGTATTTGGAGGGGTTTGGGGGAGAGCTCAAGCAAGTCAATGCTTTTATTCAGCCATCTTGGCTCCACCCCTGTCAGTTCCATTCTTAATGGCCGTTAAAGATGACTTCCTATTCTTGTTATCTATGCTCTTCTTGGTTCCAAGACCACTGCATCTCTTCAGTAACACGTTTTTCCTTATTTCTTCAGTTACTGCGGATCTCCTGTTTCCTGACTGTCTATACTTTGCACCACTTGTCTTGTTCTTCCCCCTGATGTTTTTATCCTCTTGTTTCTTATCTGTTGGTCTGACTACCATCTACCTGATACTTACTGGGGCTGATAGTAATGGGGCTGCAAATATGGTTGCAGTCTGGCCATCTTGGTTCTCATTCATGGTCACTCTGTTGCCTGTGTGAAACCAACCAAACTTTTTTTATAGCTCTCCTACTGCCAAATGGCTTGCCTTGCATCCATCAAGAAATCAGTCAGTTAAAAACATTAATTATATGCTTACCGTGTGCTAAGCAATGTGCTAAGCACTGGGTGTACAAAGAAAGGCAAAAACCCAGTCCCTGCCCTCAAGGATGATACATTGTTGTGAGAGTGACAACATATAAACAATTAAGTATGAACAAGACATATGCAGTATAAATAGGAAATATTCTCGGGGGTAAATGCGTTCATGGAGAAGTGATAGATTCTAATGGCTAGATCACTGTTCTCAGAGTCAGGAAGACCTGGGTTCATGTTCTTCCTCTGCTACCTGCCACCTGTGTGACTACAGGAATATTACTTAACCTTGCAATGCTTGAAACAGTTGATTCTGACTTTCACTTTTAAAAGAGAATGTCAATCCCACTTCAGGATGCTGAAGGAAGACTATAAATTGTACAACGACCAATGAGTTGACACACTGAAGTGTAGTGATGGCTGTCTCCCCACATGTAGTGTATTGTATGGCTTTGTATGGCTTAAAGAAAGGTAGAATAGACATCGCTAGCCTCTTCTTTTCCCACCCTTCTCCAAGGAAAACTTTCATTACTGTCAGGAGAGGCAGAAAGGTGGAGCCAGAAGTTTGGCCACCCTCCTTTCTTCAAAGTGAGGGGATACCAGGCTATAATTATATCTATTTACTCCCTTAAATATTGTTAGTCTAGGAAATGTGATTTTCAGTTTCAAGCTAAATTTCTGGTTGCTCTACATACATTACTGGGAGCAATAGGACCCCAAGCTTTATATCCAAGGCTTGGCTTCCTTCCTACCAAATACCAGTTCCACAAGGAATACTAATATAGTAAGTACGAGGAAAAAGCCACCCATTTATCTAAATCTATAGCACAACAGAAATCAAAAGAAATACACATAGGAGGATACACACCAGACAATATTGAGTGAAGGAACTCTTCCAATTGAAGAGAAGTAATTCAGCTCAACTAAGAGTCTTAAGTCTCGTCCAAGGGGGAAGTTCCTGGAAGTTGTTAGTATAACATGCTGGGAATGTGGACATGATAGAGATTTCCCACTCGTCTCAAGTTGGCTTCTTCCCAAAATATTTTCCTTCAGCATCCTGAAGTAGGATTGACAGTCTCTTTTAAAAGTGAAAGTCGGAATCCACCAAAGCTTCCCAAAGAGACTCAAGATCCCCAAAGATTGCAATATCCTGTCTGAGGCTAGATTTGAACTCAGGTTACTCTGACTCCAGGGCCAGTTCTTTATCTACTGTATCATCTAGCTGCCTGACGTATGTACTATTCCTTTTCTGGGACATCACAGGGAACTTCTAGATGACGGTCTCCAGTGACTGAACATGATTGGCCACTGAGACAGGATAGATGGACACCTGTGGAAGCAACCTAATCCTTCTGTGATCTATAAGAGTAATTTATGGAAATGATTCAGTCACTTTTGGACCATTTTCAGGTTTTTTTCCCTTTGTAATTCTATGAAGGAGAAAGGGATTTCTCTGCCCACTCCCCACCAAGAAGAGCAATGAAGCTATATAGCAGAAATACATGACATTAGGATTAGGAGATATGCTTGATCAGGTGAGCCTGAGATTGCAGTTTCTTTGTCCAGCTCTTTCTAGATGCTTTCTTCTGTGTTTTTATTTTCTTCCCTGACTATAGATGAGTGACTAGTAATCCTGAGAAATAGATGTTTCAAGCTTGGGGAATTGTATCATAGGGGATCCTGAATTTGAGAGACAGAGTGTGAGTTTTTGAGTCAGGAGCCAGAGAAGGAGAGGATTTCATCAGCATCACTTCTCAAAGAAGAGGATTACTATTGTTGTCAGACTGAAATCACATGATAAGGGAGTAGAAGATCTGGACCCTGGCAACCCTCCATGGTAACTGCCCTGAGTTTTTCAGACAGTGCAAGTCTGAAAAAAGAGAGGAAATATTGGTTTTGCAGCTCCACAGAGTTTTTATGTTGTAAAAGGAATAGAATAGGCAAAATGGAGGATTTGAACATATTCTGTTTCTTGCATTTGTTCATGCTCACCTGAATCCTTTGCATCATGACCTTCCATCCCCCATCTCTGTCCTTTGCACTGTTTTCTATTCCTAGATTCCACTGTGATCTAACCTCTGCCTCTTAGAACCTCTTGTTTCCTTCAAAACTGTGCTTGAGACAACTACCTCATTAAATTTTCCTGATCCCTCAGCCACTAGCACCCTCTCCCTGCAAAATTTATAGATAGACAGATATGTATATATATCTAGATATATACATATGTGTGTATACACACACATATATATATATATATAATATATATATATATATATACATATATATCATAAAAGTGAATAGAGTGGATAGGGAGTGAATTGGCCTCCAAATTAAGAAACACTCAGGTTCAAGGTCTACCTCTGCCCCTGCCATATACTGGCTATGTGAGCCTGGAAAGTGACTTAACCTCTCAATGATAGCCATTTGTGTAATAAGTGTTTGGTGGGAGGAGAGCGAGGCCACTAATATTAACCTAACTTATGCTCCAGTAAAGGAGTGGCTTTTGTCTTTAACCTCAGAAAAATTATCCTTCTTCTAGACTGAAAATATATGGTTTGTAATAGCTAATCATAACTAGAAACCCCCTGTCCTGCTTGAAGGTAAGAGAATGAGGAAGTAATCACTTAGCCTAAGCCATTCTACTAGTCTCCACAAAGATGGATCTCTAGTCTTTCTGAGACATGTTGTTTGGTCATTTTTCAGTTGTGTCTGACTCTACATGACCCCGTTTCTTGGCAAAGATACTGGGATGGTTTGTCATTTCCTTCTCCAGCTCATTTTACAGATGAGGAACTGAGGCAAACAGGGTTAAGTGGCTACTCCAGGGTCATACAGCAAACAAGTGTCTGAGGCTGCATTTGAACTCATGAACGTGAGTCTTCCTGATTCCAAGCCTAGTGCTATATCCACTGCACCACCTAGCTGCCCACAAGTGGATCTCCTGATCCTGTGCTACATGGACATTTTGTTACAAGAGAGAGCACAATTGACAGCCACAGGGGTAAATAGGATAGTATATCCAGAGATGAGTATAATATGAAAACATAAGGCATTAATAACTGACAAAATTTAATTAAACAAAATTTAAAAAAAGAAAAACTTCTACCTTTTGAAAAACAGTAGAGAGGGAATTCTTGGACATCATAATTAGCCTTAGTCAGCAGCCTGCTTAGCAGTATAAACTGCCTAATTCCCATTCATTTGTCTGAAATGCCTACCTCTGTGATTTGCAAGTCATTTTGTATGACCAGAAGTTCTCTCCACACTCCCACAACTTGCTCAGTGTATGCTGTCTTCAAATAACACCAACATTTGGAGGAGGAATTTTAAGGTCAAATCCCAAAACCAGATTTAGTATTTATTTCCTTTGCATTCAAGCAAAAATAAATAAGACAACGTGTCAGTCTTGTCTAGATTACAAAACATTGGGGTATGAAAAAAGACAAAAAGCTTACACCTCTTTTGTGGGTTTCAGTCTCTAAGTGTACAGGTGGAGGAGTGGGTACGATGATTATGCATTCCCAAATGCTTTTGCAATTAAATATACCTGGGGATTCCTTACTTAGAAGATTGGCTAAAATTAACACAAGGCAAAGCTATTCTAGAAAATTAAGACTGCATTATTACCTGCAAAGCATGTACATATGTGACAGAAATGTTCTTTAAAATATAGTATGTTATCATAGTCATTTGAAAATGTAGACAATATACAGTGTGTTACAAAACCTTAGTGTAGTTTCAAGCCAGCAAAGCTTTAAAAACATGTACTAAGACTTTTAGGACACCCTGTACAAGTAAAGTTTTTCAAGTGCCATCCAGGGTTCAGAGTGTGCTCTTCCTTAAGCGGGTCTCCAGTTCTGAGCTAAGGTATACTAAGTTTAGTCATGGGGGAGCCTGACTTCTGAAAGTGGGATAGAGTCTCATTCTTTCTAGCGTGTTGACTCCCACTCTCCTGGAGTTCGTGGGAAAACATATTGACCGAAGCTTTATAGTGGTTCTTCAGTCATTTTTCAGTCATGTCTGACTCTTCATGACCCAATTTGTGGTTTTCTTGGCAAAGATACTGGAGTGGTTTGCCATTTCCATCTCCAGATCATTTTACAGATGAGAAAACTGAGGCAAACAGGCTTAAGTGACTAGTCCAGGTTTACACAGCTACTACATGTGCTAAGGCCAGATTTGAACTCAGGAAGATGGATCTTCCTGACTTCAGGCCTGGCACTCTATCCACTGTACCACCTTAAGCATAACTAATGTCTAGGGTTTCTTCTAAATTTCAGTAAAAGGGTAGGCTACGATCTAGAAAGGTACTCAAATGTACAAATAGATATCAGTATCAGGCATAGGGTGGTTATTTATTCCAATGGAAAATAAATGTCTAAAAGGCAAAATCCTCAGAAGTACACCTTAACAAATACTTAAAATATAACCCAATAACTCATCACTCCTATTATATTCACCTTGAAAGTAAAGGCAATTTTGGTTTTATTTTTGTTTTGTTTTGTTTTGTTTATTTTTAAATTAATTTTTAATTAATTCATTTATTTTTAGTTTTCAACATTCACTTCCGCAAGATTCTGAGTTCCAAATTTTCTCCCCATCTCTAGCCTCCCCCCAACCCAAGACAGCATATATTCTGAATACCCCTTCCCCCAATCTGCCCTCCCTTCTATCACCCCCCTTCTCTTATCCCCTTCCCCTTCTATTTTCCTGTAGGGCACGATAGATTTCTATACCCCATTGGCTGTATATCTTATTTCCCAGTTGCATGTAAAAATGATTTTTAATATTCATTTTTAAAACTTCAAGTTCCAAATTTTCTCCCTTCCTCCCTCCTCACCCACCCTCATTGAAAAGCATTGAAAAGGCAAGCAATTCAATATATTTTATGTATGTGTAGTCATGCAAATTATTTCCATAATAGTCATGTTGTGAAAGACTAACTATAATTCCCTCAATACTATCCTGCTCTCCCATTTATTCTTTTCTCTCCTTTGATCCTGTCCCTCCTTAGAAGTGTTTGCTTCTAATTACCCCCTCCTCCAATCTGCCCTCCCTTCTATCATCCCCCCTTTCTTATCCCCTTTACCCCTATTTTCCTGTATGTTAAGATAGATTTCCATACCCAATTGAGTACGTATGCTATTCCCTCCTCAAGCCAAATCTGAAGAGAGTAAGAATCATTCATTACCTCTTATCTACCTCCTCTTCCCCTCTACTGAAAAGCTTTTTCTTGATGCTTTTAGATGAGATAATTTACCCCATTTTACCTTGCCCTTTCTCCTCCTCCCAGTACAATTCTCTCTCATCACTTAACTTTATTTTTTACATATCATCTTTTCATGTTCAACTCACGCCATGTCCTCTGTGTATGTATATATATATATTCACATATATATATATATATTCACACACATATATATATATTCACGTATATATATACACACATATATACACACACACACATACACACACACACATATATATATGTATATATATGTATATATATATATCTATATATCTATACACACACACACACACACACACACACACACACACATATATACACATATGTATTCCCTCCAACTACCCTAATACTGAGAAAGGTCTCATGAATTACAAATACATACATGTAGGAATGTAAACAGTTCAACTTTAAAAAGTCCCTTATGATTTCTCTTTCCTGTTTACCTCTTCATGTTTCTCTTCAGTCTTGTATTTGAAAGTCAAATTTTCTATTGAGCTCTAGCATTTTCATCAAGAATGTTGAAAGTCCTCTATTTCATTAAATATCCATGTTTTCCTCTGAAATATTATACTCGGTTTTGCTGGGTAGGTGATTCTTGGCTGTAATCCTATCTCCTTTGACCTCCAGAATATTATATTACAAGCCTTCCTGTCTCTTAAGCTAGAAGCTGCTAAATCTTGTGTTATCCTGACTGTGTTTCCACAGTACTTGAACTGTTTCTTTCTGGATGCTTGAAATATTTTCCCCTTGACCTGGGAACTCTGGAATTTGGCTATAATGTTCCTAGGATTTTCTTTTTGTGATCTCTTTCAGGGGGTGATCAGTGCATTCTTTCCATTTCTATTTTACCATTTGGTTCTAGATATCAGGGCAGTTTTCTTTAATAATTTCTTGAAAGATGATGTCTAGGCTCTTTTTTTGATCATGGCTTTCAGGTAGTCCAATAATTTTTTAAATTATCTCTTCTGGATCTATTTTCCAGGTCAGTTGTTTTTCCAATAAGATATTTCACATTGTCTTCTTTTTTTTTCATTCTTTAGGTTTTGTTTTATAATTTCTTGATCTCTCATAAACTCATTAGCTTCCATTTGCTCCATTCTAATTTTTAAGGAATTTTTTTTTCAGTGAGCTTCTGAACCTCCTTTTCCATTTGTCCAGTTCTGCTTTTTAAGGCATTCTTCTCCTCATTGGCTTTTTGGACCTCTTTTGCCACTTGGGTTAATCTATTTTTAAGGTGTTGTTTTCTTCAGTATTTTTTGGGGTCTCCTTTAGTAAGCTGTTGACTCATTTTCCACAATTTTTTTGCATCACTCTCATTTCTTTTCTCAATTTTTCCTCTACTTTTCTTACTTGATTTTCAAAATCCTTTTTAATCTCTTCCATGGCCTGAGACCAGTTCATATTTTTCTTGGAGGCTTTGGATGTAGGAGTTTTGACTTTGTTGTCTTCTTCTGGTTGTATGTTTCGATCTTCTTTGTCACTAAAATAAGATTCTATGGTCTGAGATTTTTCATGCTGTTGGCTCATGTTCCCAGCCAATTACTCGACTTTTAAACTCTTTGTTAAGGTAGGGCTTTGCCTCCAGTGTGGAAGTATATTGTCCCAAGCTTCAGGGGTTTTGTGCAGCTATTTTCAGAGGTACTTCAAGGGATCTGTAAATTTTCTGTTCTTCCAAGGTGGTATGATCAAAGGAAAGGTGTTTACTCCTTTCCTTGCCTGTGCTCTGATCTATGAGTGATCACAAGCACTCTTTTCTGCCTTGGAACTGTGAGGAAGATTCCCTCTGTACTGCTGCCACAAGTTCTGCCGTGCCACCACTCTTCCTCCCCCCAGGACCACCACCTAGGACTGTGACCCAGATCCAAGCACGGGCAAAGCAAGAGAATCCTGCCTCAGCACCAGCAAAGAGACCCCTGCAATTCCCCTCTAATCAGCTGCTTGATATCCCCACTATCTATGGGTTGAGAGCTCCAGGAGCAGCCACCACCCCCACTTCCCCAGGCCGGCAATAGGGCTGGGACTAGACCATGCTCCTTTCTCACTCACATACAACAGACCTTTTCCACTGACCTACTAAGTTGTCTTTGGCATTTGTAGGTTGAAAAGTATGGAAATCATCACATCTCCTATGATTCAGTCCTCTGAGGCCTGCTTCAGATTTGCTGAGGGCCTATCTTTTCACTCTATCTTTTTGTGGGTTCTGCTCCTCTAGAATTTGTCTAGAGTCTAGAGTCATTTTTACAGGTATTTGGAGGGGTTTGGGGGAAAGTTCAAGCAAGTCACTGCTTTTACTCTGCCATCTTGGCTCTGACCCATAAAGACAACTTTGTATGAAGTATCAACAGATATTTCACATTCTCCTTGGATCTGTATTTTCTGAGTTACTTATATGGTCTAGATCTGCTAGCAAATTAAGGCATATATGACTAGAGGCTTGTTTGTCCTTTTAGCTGCAGCATCCTTCTGGCTGTGGGCATCTTCCCTGTCCAAAAGTTGTTGTAGGAATCACCCCATCACCTACTCTTGGGCAACAATCATTTTATTCAAGGAATACCTGAACTCTTGAACACCAGACCACCTTGAACTTCTATCCACAAGAACTAGAAACATCCATCTCAGAATTACTATGCAGTCATCCATGCTCAGGGAAAGAAACATAGAGCAGGAAAGGCAAGCAGGAATTTGAGGCTCATGTTTATCTAGGTGAGCACGTGTTCTCCCTGCCAAGTACATGCAGTCATTATTGCCTGGAAAGAAAGTGGGGGCAAGTAAGTAAAAGAAACCTCCTACCCCCTTGCTGGAAATCCAAAGGAGAGATGTCTTTGGGTTTTTTCCCAAAGAAAATGACACTTTAAAAAAGATCAGATGCCGTCTCCCCTTATGCCCACAGAGTAGGCAGTTCTTCCTGGCTCAATTGCCAATCTTCTCTGGCACAGATATCAGTTACAGTGACATGTGAGCACCAACCAGAAACTGCTGGTCAGGCATATACTTTATCAAGGGGCCAGACCAGAGAAATCTCCCCATGAGGTCAAAGCATTTGTACCCAGTTCTATGGGAAGTGCCTCAGTCCAGCTGATCAGAGGACTCTCTGGATCATCACTATTACACAACCGTTGCAGACTCCGTGATTGCTTTGCGGATGGGGATGGGGATGGCGTGTCTTGGGATAGATAGGCCTCTCAAATTATACCCTAAATACAAAGTTCTCTGTTTTTTCTGCAAGTAGAATCAGTCCAACTTGGGGGTCCTGGGAATATAGGTTTTTCTTTCTGATCTCTTCCCATACATAGCACTTCCCTGGTTCCACAGAACTGCACAGTTTGGGTATAGAATGTGGTATAAGGGAACATTGCCCAAATTCTTATAAAGAAAACTTCCAGGGTATTCTCTTTCGTATAAAGAACAAAAATATAAATAAATGTATTGAAGAGCAGAAGCATTAATAATTCTTCTGCAAACAACCACACACCCCAAACACACACACACATACACATACACACATACACACACACACACATGCATATATGCATATACGCATGTCTCTTGAAAGCATTAAAAGGGTAAATACACCATAATTATAATTTTGGCTTCTGAAGTCACTTACTGTGCTGCACAGCCTCCCTCTTCCTCCATGACCCCTCAAGCTTCTGCTCTGTCATAGGATCATAGATGGAAAGAATCTTATAGTCTAGTTCCATCCCTTCATTTTATAGTGAAGAAAATGAAGCCCAGGAAGTTCAAGTGATTTATGCAAGGTTGCATAGGTAGTACGCATCCAAGGTGGGATTTGAATCCAGAACCTCTCCAGTCCTGTGGCAAAGAAGATTGGAACTCCAAAAAGTGTTTTTACCACTCTCCCATGCTACCCTGCTCAATCTGTCTTAGCAGGACCCAACTGTAGATGTTATTTAGGCACCTTGACAAAACAGGTAGTGCCATGTATGTAATACATAAACACTGGATTTAGAGTCATAAGACCTGGGTTTGAATCTTGCTTCTGGTACTTACTACATTAACTTGGATGAATTATTTCACCTCTTGGGTCTCAGTTTCCTCAGCTGTAAAAAGAAAGGATGGCATTAGATGATCTCTAAGGTCCCTTTCAAATCTAAATCCTAAGTCATCTTGCCCAAAAGAGGAGAAGAGAGAGAGAAGAGATGCTGGAGAGGAGAGAGAAGGGGAGGACTTTTGGGGAATGATCAATTGAATATATGATGTTGTTCAGTTGTTTTCAGTCATATCCAACTCTTCATGACCCCATTTGGGGTTTCCTTAGCAAAGATACTGGAGTGGTTTGCCATTTTCTTCTCCAGCTCATTTTACAGATGAAGAAACCAAGGTAAACAGAGTAAAGTGACTTGCCCAGAGTCACAGAGCTAGTAAGTGTTTGAGGCCAGATTTGAGCTCAGGAAGATGAGTCTTCATGACTTCAGGCCTGAACTCTATCCACTGTGCCACCTTATAGTCACATACAAAATTATGCTTTTCTCAAGTATATTCAACTCATTCAAAGCCCAGCCTTTTCTTTAGTCAAGAAACCAATCTTTAGACAATGAGCAATGAGATAATACTGGTCAGTTTTTTTTAAAAATGCATTTTATCAATTCTAGGAGAAGGAATTTCATTAAATTAGATGTTGATAGTGAGAACAATTTAACTTAGAACACCAATAGCTTTGCCACTTTTTACAATAGTCTGCGATAATTTGTATGAGTTTCAGCAATAACCCTAGGAGTTAGAAGCCAAAGGGGGAGTGTGGAGAAAGAAAAAACAAGTGATGCATAATTCATCGTCATCTTTTGCATGTCTGTGTGTGTGTCTGTCTGAGTGTGTGTGAAAAAGAAAGTGAGAGAGAAAAATCTTGAAAGGATATCTTATTTCTCTCCCTTGTTTTTCATTTTCCTAGTCTGGAATTTTCACTGCCCTTGACTGATGCTTATAACCTTGAGGGAACGTCTATTATCCCCAAAGCCCCATTCCAGCCCTGTGGTTCAAAACACATAATTTTTGAGCTGCTTATATATCTTCCATTGAGAGGAGCAAGATTATAATCCCTGAAACTTTGAAAAGAACAGCCTGAAGACCTACCAAAAAAAGAAAAACCAGATTGCCCCACAAGGCTGACTCATATCTTTGCAACTATGACTTGTCTGGTAAGTGTCAGGAACACTTGTAAAACTCAGGACTTGTGTCTAGACCTTCCTTCTCTGCAAGTCAAAAATGGTAGGTTGAGTAGGCTATTGTTCCAATAATTAGAAAGAGTCATTAAAAAGGGAAAATAAATCCTGACTCCAAAAATAAAAAAAATACCAGCACCAATATTTCCCAAATTCCATATTCAAAAGATCACTCAACATGCTGGTCATTGGACGTTGTGACTCAGCCTGGACTATTGTCCTTATCTCCCAATCCAGGCATAGCACAAAATAAAGTCTGCATCTTAGGGAAGAAAATTGACATTCTAAAATAAGGAGCAAAAGAATATTAGCAATGATGGTTTAAACAGTAAATCCTAAGGACAACAAGAGGCAACATAAAACAACATGCAAAGGACATTCGCTCAGGAGACAAGTGTCAGATTCTAGTCCAAGGTCAGAGGCTAAATAAAAATAAATACATAAATAATTGAACGAATAAACAAACAAACAAATAAATAGCTGACATTTCTATAGTGCTTACTTCATGCCAAGGGCAGTGCTAAGCACCTGTCCCTCACAACAAACATGGGAGGTAGGTGCTATTATTATCTCCTTTTTACAGATGAGGAAACTGAGGCAAACAGAGATGAAGTGACTTTTCCAGGTCACACAGCTAGGAAGTGTCTGAGGTCTTCCTGACACCAGGCCTGATGTTCTACCCACTGCACCACCTGGCTGCCCCAGCTTTATGACCTTAGGCAAGTCACTGAACTAATCTGCACTTCATTTCTTCATTGGATTCCTTTTCTATAAAATGAGAGTTGGACTAGCCAGCTGCTCCTAACCTGGCCCTGGGAACTTATTTTTAAAAAATATTTTAATTACTATATTACAATATAAGTGGATTTCCTTTATAATCCTGTGTGTTTTATTTTTATGTATTTACAAAGTTTATTCTGAGAAAGGGTCCAAAGGTTTCACCCGCCTGACACAGAAGAGATCAAAAGCCAAAGAGGATATTTTTGGTCTCTCCTAGCTTTAATAGTTTGTGATTACATATGATGCAGGAGAAAGAGTGATAGCTTCAGAATTTGTAGACTTGGGTTCAAATCATAACAGTGATTTGAATGAAATAACATAAAGGCAGTTAGGTGACACAATGAATTAAATGTTGAGCCTGGAGCCAAGAAGACCTGAGTTCAAATCTAGCCTCAGATACTTACTGTGTGTCCCTGGGCAAGTCACTTCACCACTGCCTGCCTCAGTTTCTTCAATTGTAAAATGGAGATAAAAACCCTACCTCATGGGGTTGTTTTAGGAATTAAATGAGATAATATTCATAAAGTTCTTAGCATGGAACCTGTACATAGTAGGCACTTAATAAATGCTTATTTCCCTCCTTCCTTCCTTCCTCTCTCCCTCTCCCCTTACTTCCTTTTTCTTTTCTTCCTTCCTTTTTTCCTTCCTTTTTCCTTATTCTTCCTTCCTTCCTCCCTTCCTGCTTGGCCTTGCTACAATGGAAAGAGTGCTTTGAAGCCATGAAGCCAGACTCCAAATCTTGACTCTACTACCTGGGTGAATGTGGGCAAAGTCATATAAACTCTCTGGGCCTCATTTTCCTCTTCTGTAAAAGGAGGTTAAACCACATGACCTCTAAGTGCACTTCCAGTCCTATATCTGTGATCCTGAGATTTTTGAACAAGTCTCTGAACGTTGCTGGGCCTCCCTTTTCTCATCAATAAAATGAGCAGGGTTAGAAAAGATGGTCTCTATGGAACCTTTCTACTCCTTGTGATCCTTGGATGCAGCTACCAGGAAAATAGCTAATATCAAAGACTGAAATCTCCAAGCATGGATAGAAATAAACAGAAACTAATGCAGTGGCTCTCATTTTTAAAAATTACAGGAAATTGCCATCTCTCCCTTCATAATAATTTGTTTGGGGGGAAATATTAACACTCCCTTATTTAATAATTTTTAAAGAACCAAGAAGTGACGCTTTAAAAAGTCTTCAAACAGAAACTACAGAGTGATTTTTTTTTTCTCCTAGCCTTTTAAATTTTGAGTGAGCTGTTAAATCTAGTTTTACATTTTGTTTATTTTTAGCAGGGTTAATTTAATACAGCTGTATTTTATCTATAAGATCTGTCAGGGCTTTTTTTTAAGCTCTCAAGTGCTTTGTATATTATATCTTTTGCCCTAGACGCTACTCAGTGTGTGTAATAATTCCTTTTCAATAAAATATGGGGACTCAGGGAGGGAGGGAGTGGCAGGAGGAGGGAGAAATTGGAAATTCAAGTCTCATACTGCACGCAAGCTACAGGGGAATCAGGCCCTCTGTGTTTTAGGCCTAAATCTTTTCATCTTTTCTGATGCTTCTCTGGCTCTTTCCTTAGTAAAGGTCTGTATCCATGGTATTTTATTCATCATCAACCATTCTTATCTCCCTATGGGATGAGGATTTTGTTAGTATAGCTCCTATGACTTTTTATTGAACTTATTTATGTACATTTGGGGGGGTGGCTGTTTTTTTTTGTTTTGTTTGTTTTGTTTTTTGGTTTTGTTTTTTATTGTTTTAGAGACTGGATTTCTTGGTCTAACCCAAGTTACAAGTTTAGTAGCTCCTTAGGGACCCAATCCTACATCTTGGGAGCTTTGATCTGTACTGTTTCTAACTTTGGCTGGTTTGCACCTAATTAGGCAACTTGGCATCCCCTTCCTCCTCCCCTGCCCACCCCAACCCCACTCATCATATCAATGCCAGACTTAGTGAAGACGCTTGACAAGCTTTGGCCCACTGCAGGTCAGAGCTCCTGAACTCAGGGGATCCACCACCCTCAACCTCCACTAGTAACAGGTAGAATCATCCAGTGCCCCCATACCCACCTATGTTGTTTTGTTTTAACTTCACAGCTACCAAGCAAAGTTAATTAAATCACCCCAACTACTTTCATCCTTTAGGGAAAAAAATAGATTTGCTCTTACCCATATCCCTGTTTTTCACAGCACAAAGAATGAATTTTTTTTTTAGCAGTGTTTCTCACTGGACTGTTTTAGATTTCCTGAAATAAAAGTGAAGATTCCAAGCTCCTAGGGATAGGGATGTTTAAATTCTATAGCACTTTCCTTCTCTTCCTTTTCCTCCCTCTCATCTTCATTTCTTTTTCCCCGTTTCCCTATTCTAGCTTCCTTTGCCATCAGACCACAATTTGTAACAGCTGTTTTCTCTGGGCACCCCTCCCCCCCCCACCCTTTCTCTTATCAACAGAAACCCAAATATATTTCCATAAAATCAGGGATTTAGAACCGGAAGAAGATTTGCAGGCAATTTAGTTCAAGTTCCTCATTTTTCAGGTGAGGAAATGGAGGGCCATGGAAATTAAGTGACTTGTCCAAGATCAACCAGGAATTAAATGATAGAATGAGGATTTGAATCTCTCTCTTTAAATTCTAAATTCAACACTCTTCTTCTTAAAACTTAGCTCTAGGCCTGTGTGCTCTGCAGTTGGGAAATCATTCCCACGAACTTCTCCTGGTGATTTTGAGGCAACTTTTTACCTACCACCTAATTACTGGGACCAGCTTGAAGTTTGGAGAGGCAGCAGTATTCAAAGATGGTTTAAAAATAATAATTCAAGTGGATTAGTTTATGTGAACTGATTTTTTGCTACTGTGTTAGATGCTTTTTCTTAATCCACTTGAAGTAAGTCACCTACACCAGGGAGAACATAAACACTCTCACCTGTGGTTCTTACCTTTATTCTTTATCTTTGATTGTGCCTGATACTTTTGGTCACACTTTCAGTTAAGAACCAATCACCCTGATCATTCCGACTCAAGACTCACAGGACCCTAGGGGAAGATTGGGTCAACTATGACATGTACATTGGCATTTTTAAAATTATGCACACAACCATCTGCTATGATTCCAATTTGGACTAACTTAACTTGCACACTTTGGACAGAGGGGGAAGCTGGAAAGTGGGCATCTCACTCTGGACACATAAAACATGATAAGAACCTGACTCATTTCAAGTTATGAAGGGTCTTGGTTTTTATCACACATCTATTCTCCTTGTTTGGAATGCTAAATCTTTTTAATTGCAATTTAAACACCTGAACCAAAGACTTAAATGTCATTCTCATTTAAACTCCTGCCCACCCCAACAACAACAATAATAACAAGAAAATCGTGTGCTCTGTTTTGATAATTATGCAAATGAATGATAATAAGGGTGAAGTTTCTTTGGGAATATTTTTTTCACCCAATGCCTCCAAATGACATTTATGCCCCTACTGAGGGCACTTGGTAGACAGAACATTCTAAGGGATATTTTGTTGAGCAGTAAGTGTAACCTCCACCTAGACCTTTGTGTAGAAGTCACTTAAGCTCTCCCAGTCTGTTTCCTCATCTGTTAAAAAAAAAATTAAGGATTTTGAGAGGAATGACGTTTTAGAAAAGACATACTGATGAGTTGGAGAAAGGCAACTAAGATGATGAAAGGCCTTGAGTATATGTCATATAAGGATCAGTTGAATGAAATGGGAATGTATTCCTTGAAGAAAAGACTCAGAGGTCCCCATAACTTTCTTCAAATATTTGGAAGTAGTAATAGATTCATTACATTTGAATCTAGAGTGCATATACATAAGAACAATGGGTAGAAAGTGCAAAAAAGGAACAGTTATACTTGGGGGGGGAAAGAAACAAATCTACTAACAGTCAGAACCATCCAGGAGCAGAATGTACTGCCCAAAGGATTGTGGGTTCCCCTTCAGTGGAAATCTTCAAGCAAAGGGTGGGTGCCTACTTATCAGGGAATTACTTATCAGAGGGTAGAGGGGAAATTCCCTTTATTTGTAGAGGGAATTCTTTTTTAGGGCTTAGATGGCCACTGAGTTTCTTTTCAACTCTTCAAATTTGTAATTCTGTGATTATTCTCTAAGTACCTTATCATTCTAAATCCTATTATCCAACTGGGTATGGTTGAAACAACATTGCCTTAGGCATCAGAGGGACTGGGTTTAAATCCCCACTCTTCCACTTACCACTTCTGCAATCTTGAGTAACACTTAAATATACTGGGTCTCAGTTTCTTCATTTATATAAAATGAACAAATTAAACTAAAGGCCATCTAAGGGTCCTTCAAGATCTAAGTACTATGATTTTGCATGGTATTATGGAAAGACTGTTGGACTGGGACTCAGAAAACCTGGGATAAAATCTCAGCTTTGCTACTTGATATCTATGTGACAGCTATTGGGGCAGCTAGGTGGAGAAGTGGATAGAGCACCGGGCCTGGAATCAAAAAGACTCATCTTCCTGAGTTCAAATCTGGCCTCAGACACTTACTAGCTGTATAACCCTGGGTAAATCACTTCAACCTGTTTGCCTCAGTTTCCTCATCTGCAAAATGAGTTGGAGAATGGAAATGACAAACCACTTCAGTATCTTTGCCAAGAAAATCCCAAATAGGGTCATGAAGAGTAGGACACAATTGAAAAATGACTGAACAACAACAACAAGGTTCTATGTGACCTGGGGCAAGTCAACCTCCCTGGGCCTTAGTTGCCTGTGGTAAAAAAAAGATTGAACTAGGTGACCTCTAAAGTCTCCTTCAATTCAAAATCTATGTTGACAAGTGAATAGGCAAACACAAAAATATACTTCTACTTCTTCCTTGTCATTGCATCTCAGCATGGTCCCTGTCCTTATGGACTTTTCATTATAGGGTGCATTGATTCAGTCTCATAGAGAATAAAATAGAAAAAAAAGATTGAAGTAATGACCATTTTTTGTCCAATGATAAATTAGCATCTCAGTCATAACTGCATAAATCATTGTGTGTGTGTAGTCTATAGTGCAGAGGGGTCTAGCACGTAGCCCATGGGCCACATCATGACCCACAACTCTGCTGAGTGCTTCCCAAACCAAAATGAAATGTAATTGGGAAATATTTTAAATAAATAAAAATCGAATAAAACATAGACAATGTTAATATGTGGTTTTCTAAGTCAACATAGGGATGGAGTGTGCAGCTAGGTGGCACAGTGAATAGAATGACTAGAGTGACTTCCTGGAGTCAGGAAGACTCATCTTCCTAAGTTCAAATCTGGCCTCAGACACTTACTAGCTATAATAAGAGGGTTGGACTCAAAGATCTCTAAGGTCCCTTCCATCTCTAAAAGTATCATCAGATGATGTTATAACCTGGAAGGTAAGCAGGCAGGCTTTGCCTGTGGATGAGGCACAGGTGAAATCATTCTTAAGGTAAGGACACTACCATTTTGTTAAGGTTTCTAGGTCAAGGGTGGGGAACCTGTGGCCTCAGGAGAACCTGTGGCCTGATGTGGCCCCCTAGGTCCTTAGGTGCAGCCCTTTGACTTATATTTGACTATTCAGTCAAACTTTGACTTCAGCCAAAGGGCCACACTTAAGGAGCCAGGGGGCCACATATAGCCTCGAGGCCACAGGTTCCCCACTCCTGACCTAGGTACTCACTTCTTGACTGTTGAGCTGACTCACAGATCCTACCATATTCTAACAGATGAATCTGTCATGTTATGTTTCCCCAGCTCTTATTAATTCCAAACTCTGGTGGTACTGACTTCACCTTGACAACCAAATAATATTAATTATGATAATCATACTTGAAGAGTCTATGATTTCTTCAGCATGGGCCCTCCTTCCACTGATACAGACTACAGCCCCTCTATAATATAGGAGACCAATTGTGTCAAACTAAAATAGAAACAGGAGCTACCTAATCCACACATAAGGATCTCTGCAAACACATGTTATCTTAGAAATCCATACATTAGCATTGACTATGTTTTATTATATTTTTGTTTATTTTGTTAAATATTTCTCAATTACTTTTTAATCTGCTTTGGGTCAACTCAGGAGTACTGTGGACCACAAATTGCTCATGGACCAAGTATTTGATACCTCTGTAGTAAACTATCTTTAAAATACATCTTGTGGTCAATCAAGGAATGAACATTTCCAAATAAGCTGGTCCTCATAAAACAGGCATATCTCTTCAACTGGGCCTTCTTCACTGCAACAAGATAATCTTTTTTTTTTTGTTTTTCCCTAATTAATTCCCTATCTCACTCCCCATAAAATTTTTTCCCAACCTTCTCTTTCCTCCTCAAGCTTCCCACACCTCCACGGCCCACACCTCTCTCAATTAAGGCTTAGATTCTTATTTTACTGAGAAAATTGAGGCCATTTAATGTGAACACCCTCTTCTTACCTTCTCTTCAGCTTAAAACCTCTCATCCCTTCTTTCTCTTTTTCTGTGACAAATAGAAGGTCCTTCTCCTTATCAAGGTCAGCCCCCCCCTTACAAATATTCTTCTTCAGCAGATTGCAACTTTAATGATCCCCTCTCTGTCTCAAATCTTCACCCTCTCTATCTCCTAGTTCTTTACCTCACTGCCTTCAAATACGTTCAACTTTTCCCCATTGTTAAAAAATGTTCACTAGACCATTCTCTCTCTAATTATTGCCCTATATTTCCTTCCCTTCTCAGCCAAACTCCTTGACAAAGCTGTCTATACTCACTGCCTCCACTTCCCTCTCCTTTCATTCATTTTTCAACCTTTTAAATCTGATTTCTGATATCTAGACTGAAATATTTGCTGTTCAGTCCTTTCAGTCCTGTCCCTCTTCACAACCCCATTTGGAGTTTTCTTGGCAAAGATACTGGAGTAGTTTGCCATTTCCTTCTCCAGTTTATTTGATAAGGAATATTTAAATTAGATGAGAAACTGAGGCAAACAGGGTTAAGTAACTGGTGCAGGACCATGCAGTTAGTACACATATCTGAAGCCAGATTTGAACTCAAGTCTTCCTGACTCCAGTCTCAGTGTTCTATCCACTGTGTAACCTAACTGCCCTTCTTGACAGAGAACAAGTTCTCTCCAAAGGCACCAATGATGTCTTATTCACAAATTTTAAGGATCTTGTATCAGGCGTCATCTCTTCTCAATATATTGGCTACACTTGACACTGTTGACCAGGCTCTTTTCTTTGATATTCTCTCCCCTCTGGATTTTGATGATAGTACTCTCTCCTGGCTTCCCTCCTACCCATCTCAATGTCTTTTCAGTTTCCTTTGCTAGTTCAACATCCAGATCGTGTCCTTTAACAGAATATTCTCCAGGGCTTTCTCCTAGGCCTCCTGCTCTCCTCTCTTCACACTCTCATCAGCTTCCAAGGTTTAATTATTATGTCTATGTCAATGACTCCCAAATCTATATATCCAGCCCCAGTCTCTGCCCTGAGCTTCAATCCTGCATCACCAGTTGCCTATTGGACATTTCAAACACTATATCCAAGAGATATCTCTAGTTCAGCATCTTCCAGAATGAACTAATCTTTCCCTCAAAATGATATCTGCCTCCAGAGAAAGAACTGATAAATAGAAGTATGTTTAGAATGATCTTATATGTGTATGTATGTATTGTGTGTGTGTGTATGTGTATTATATATATATATATATATATATATATATATATATATATATATATATATTATATATATATATATATATATATATATATATATTATATATACACACATACACATATTTGTGTCTAATGGTAGCCATCACTAGAGTAGGAAAGGGGTAGGGAGAGAAAAAAAGGGCAAAAAAGAAAATTATGTGATAACTTTATTATATATTTAAATGAACAGCAAGTCGTGCAAATAGATTTGCAGTTTCATGTGGAATCATCTTTTCTTTTCCCTACTCTACTATGCTGTGGAACTGCTTGTTTTATTTCTTAAGTTCAATAAATAAATAAAAAATGAAAAATTCAATAAATAAAGTTCAATAAATAAAATTTTTAAAAAAAAACTCTCTTCAAAACTTCCTTTTTCTGTTGAAGGCACCACTCTCTTAGGAGTCTCCTATATTTATAATCCCAGAATTATCCTCTACTCCGCATTCTCCAGATCTTGTCATCCCTACCTCCACAAGATCTCTTGCATATAAGCCACTTTTCTCTATTCCCACAGCTACCAGCTTAATCCAAGCCTTCATCATCTCTTGTCTAGATTATCCCAATGCCCTCCTCATTGGTGTCTCTGCCTCAAGCCTCTCTCTACTTCTGTCCATTCCCATAATGCTTCCAAAGTGATTTTAATCAAGTGAAGATCCAAACATGCCACTCCCCTGATAAATCAATGCCAGTGACTTACTAATGCCTCTTAGATAAAATGTAGAAATCTTCTGCTTAGTTTTGAAATCCTATTATAACCTGACCCTGACCTATCTTTTCAGCTTCAGTGTACATTATTTTTGTCCCTCTCTGTAATCTGGCAAGGTTGGACTTCCCTCTGTTCCTCATATGTTACACTCCATCTTCTATCTCCAGGCTTTTACATTGTCTGTCCCTTGTACCTAGAATGCACTTTCACCTCACTTCCTTCTCATAGAATACTTCTTTACCTTTAAGTTGCCCCTCAAGCACCATATTCTACAGAAAGCTTTCCCTGATTCCCTCCAACTGAATTATAGAAGCTGAGGAATGGATGAAGCCTTAGTCACCATCTAATAATTGCTAGTACCCTTCCCCTCAAACCACCTTGAATTCAACTGCTTTGTAATTGTTCTCTTCATATTTATTCTGTATTTACTGAATATATGGTGTCCAAAAAGCCTTAGGGCTTGAATAGCTTAACATTTCACCAAGATGTTTTGGACACCCTATGTTTCCTTGTTTTCTCCCTTATGAAAATTCAAACTCATTGAGGTTGGGCATTGTTTCAATCATCATCTTTGTATCCCTGATGTCTAGCAGAGCATCTGGTGCATAGTAGGCATAGTAAGCATCACAGATACTTGTTGATTGAGTGATAATTGACTGTTCCCTCTATACAATGTCCAGCCTATAAGGGTACAGTCAACCATGCACCTACTACATTCCCAGTACTAGGTACTAGGAATAAAAGAAAGGCAAAAATGTGTCCCTTCTCTCAAGGAACTCACAGTCTAATGAGGGGGACAATATGAAAATAATTATGTGTGTGTGTTTTCCTCTTAATTATCTCCAATTTATCGTATATGCACATATATGTTATTACCATATATAGATGTATTTATGACAAATTAGAGATAATTAAGAAGAAAATACTGGTATTAAGGGGAATATAGGAAGATTTCTTTTAGGAAGTGAGATTCCATTCTCTCAAGTAGCCCAGTCTGTTTTTGAATAATTCTAATAGCAAGCTAGTTGGGATAAGTACTTGTGAGGAGTGAGATAAAGAATCAATTGAGAAAGAAAAAAAGATTACCTTGCTTCAGGGAGGACCCACTTAGATGAAGTAAGGAGAATCGGAAGGCTGAGATGAGAAGGGAGAAGTATAAAGAGGACATCCAGAAATGGGGGGGCAGCCAGTGAAAATGGAGACTGAGTATAATGAGTGAGGAAAAACGTGGTCATCATCACTAATTAGAGTATGTAGGGCAGGGTATAAGGAGTAGGAAGACTGGAAAAGTAGGAGGGGACAGGTTATGAAGGGCTTTTGATGCCAAACAGAATTTTATATTTGATCCTGGAGGTGATGGAGAGCCATTAAAGTTTATTGAACAGAAGGCAGGGGCAGGTTTAACATGGTCATACGTGCAGTTTAGGAATATCAATTTGACAGCTGAGTGGAGAATAGACTGGTACAGAGAGAGATGTAAGGCAGGGAGACCAAGAAAATGATTATTGCAATAATACAGGCATGAGGTGATAAGGGCCTGCATCAGGGTAATGGCAGTGTCAGAGAAGAGAATAGGACATATACAAAAGATGTCACGAATGACAAAAGATTGGATGTGGAAAGTGAGAGGGAATGAAAAGTAGAGGATGACACATAAATTTTGAGCCTGGGTGGCTTAGAGGATAGTGGTTCCCTCAACAGTCACAGGGAAGTTAAAAAGAGGGAAAGATTTTATAGGAAAGATAATGAAATAAGTTTTTGACATGTTGAATGCAGTATTTCTATGGGTCATCCAGTTTGAGGTGTCCAATAGTATGGAAGGAGATGTGAGACAGGAAGTGAAGAGAAAAGCTAGAGCTGGACAAGTAAATGATGGGTATGGAAATGATAATTGCATCCATGGAAGCTGATGAGATCACTAAGTGAAATAATTCAGAGGGAGAAGAGAAGAGGACCTAAGACAG
Organism: Phascolarctos cinereus; assembly: GCF_003287225.1. NCBI lineage: Eukaryota > Metazoa > Chordata > Mammalia > Diprotodontia > Phascolarctidae > Phascolarctos > Phascolarctos cinereus. Next base: position 307,840,438 of record NW_027555958.1, on the reverse strand, counting down.
AGCTTTGGAGGACACTTACTATTAGTGGTCATGACCTGGATGAAGGAGGCTGTGAACAAGTCAAACATGTAAGAGAAAAACCAGGAGGGAGCAGTGTCACAGAAACCTAGAGAGAAGATGATATTGAGAAAAAGAGGATAACTGATAGTGTCAAAGGCCATAGAGAGGCCAAGAAAGATGAGGATTGAGAAGACAGCATTGAATTTGTCAAATAATAGATACTGTTAACTTGAGAGAAAGCAGTTTGAGTTGAAGGATGAGGTTGGAAACCAGACAGTAGAGAATTAAGAAGAGAGAAGAAAGGAACTGGAGGTATCATTTGTAGATAACCTTCTTAATGAATTTAGCCACAAGAGAGAGGAGAGATATGTGACAATACCAAGTGAGGACTCAAAGATCAAGTGAGGATATTTTCAAGGATAGTGAGAGATGAGAATGTTTGCAAGCACTAGGGAAGCAGCCAGTAGACAAGGAGAAATTGAAGATAAGTGAGAAACTGGGTCATAGAAGAAGCAATCTGCTGGAGAAGATGGGATAGAATGGCATCACTTGTGAAAGTAGAGGGTTTTATCTTAGCAAGGAAAATGGCCACCTCTTCATATGAAACAGGGATAAAGGAGGAGATAGTGGAAGAAGGTATCTGAGTGATATAAGATGAGTAGAGGATCAAAGGGAGCTCATGGTGAATGGCCTCCATTTTTTTCAGTGAAATATTGAGGTAAGGTTCTCAGCTGAACAAGTGGAAAAAGAGGAGCTATGGGATGTTTGAGAAAGGATGAAAAGGTTTGGAAAAGCCTCCATAGTGAATTCAATGGTGAATTAATTAGAAAACTGTAAAAGGATTGCCTCGATGCAATGAGGGCCCAGTTGAGATTGAGATACATTTTTAATAGACTCAGCACCACTTCTTGATTTTTGTCCACTTTTATTCAGTAGCATATGAGTAGGAGCCAAGGAAATGAATGGTGATAATAATCTAAGACTGAGACTTGACAAGGCAAGATCAGTGATAAGATAAGGAAGCAAGGGTATGTGCTTTGTCATAGTTTGCATTCTAACGGCATGGCCTTCAAAAGCTCAGGATCCACCTTTATGTCATTGGAATAGTAACGGAGAATAAAAATATCATCAACTGATATCTTTCTAAAGTTTCAAGATTGACAAAGCAATTTTAGTACATTTTTAAAAAAATTTATCCCCCATGAGTTAAATAATGAAATGTTATTATCTATATTTTACAAATGTGAAAACTGAGTCCAACCAAGATTAAATAATTTGTCCATGGCCACATGTCTAGCAAATGGTAAAGCTTGCCCTGGGACTTGGTCTCCTACTCCCAAAAATGTCTGCTGCTTACCACTGTTGTCCTATGTTTTAGGTGTCCTTTCTTTTTGCTGAGTCATCTTCACTCAAGAGTTTGATCTCAATATTTATCAGTTCAGCTTAATAATTTTAATATGACTTGGTATCATTCCTTCTGTCCAGCATTCTTGATCCTGAATTCCAAGTGATTCATATGTAGCAAATTTGCAGGAAGGACCTGAGATCCTTTCCATGTCAAATTCTTTCAGAGAGAATCCTGTAAAATAACCTTTCCTAAATATAACTCCAAGTAAAGTCATGAAGAGTAAACTAAGTCTGTCTTCAACATCTCCTTTTGACTACAAACCACTTTGGCCAGAAAAACGAAACTGTGGGCCTTCAAAGAGACATGGTCTTCCATTGTAGAAACTATATGGGACCTCAGGCAGTGACCCATGTTGTAGAAGTATCCTTTCCTCTTCTCTCAACAAAACTTTGCCTGTCTTGTATCCATTACCACAATATTAATTGGCTAATATAGAAAATTAATTGGTGTTAAGATATTGGCTAACAAGTCACACTCCCCACTCCCCACCCCCATAGGTAGCATACAGGACTCCAGAAGTTCATTGGTGATTGGGATGGGGGTGAGGCTCATTTTTAGGAACTGGACAGTATTTTTTTCTCACCAAATATAATCTCCCAAATATAATAATAAATGACTTCTTACTCTGCTCCTAGGCAGGGATATCCCTACTTCTGGTGGCAGAGACAACATGATGTAATGGTAAAAAGGATAGATATCCTGGGAGCCAAAACACCTTGAATCCTGGCTCTGATACTTACTAGCTATGTGAGTCACTTCACCTATCTGGGACTTCAGTCTCCTCATCCATAAAGTGTGCATACTAATTCACATAATATCTTCCCCACAGGGTGTTTGTGTAAAACTTTAAGTGCTGTACAAATTTTAGTTATTAATATCAGAAGGCAATGTGTTGGATTGAGGAAGTTGGGATGCCTTAAAACATGAACATCCTGTTCATTGAAAAGGACTGAGGATTGCTTGGTTTAAAGCATGACATAAGGAAACTCCCCATTTCACCAAGAAGCTAGAGGGTTTTGTCACTGTAATTTCCCTCTGCACAGTTGGATCTTTTTCCTTACCTGATATAACCACTTATACAAGCATCAGAACAGTCTTAAAATAGCATCTTGCCAAATTAGGAGGTCATTAAAGACATAGATGGTATTGCGCCTGATCAATAGCCCTACTTTAAGCTCACATGGTCAGAAAGAGCAGCTTAGTTTCCAGGTGATGGAAGCACTCAGCACTCCATCTATATCTGTCCAATTGATTGCAAGCTTTTCTGGACAATTACAGCATGCCTGGGGCAGAGGCTTCAGGACTGTACTGGGGAGTGGCTGAGTGCATTTTCCAACTGGCATGCTGGGATTGAGCTGGGAGACTTCTGGTGGCATTAATAAGACGTGAGTCCCCTTGACCTATAAGTTTCCTAGCTCCCCATCAAGCACAAAATTCACTTTAATCAGTCATTTCAGAATGGAATTTATGTATACAAAGGGTAGCATTTTAGTTCCCTGGGTAGTCTTCCTTCAAGAAACCTGTAGGTCTAATACATAGGTAATATGACCCCAAAGAAAAGAGAAGGGCTAATGCATTTGCAATAGTTGGATGGACTACTATATTTTGCTTTTTAATTGATTTTGGAGAAGGGAAGCCAATTACTCCAAGAATGTATTAGGAATAAGAGACTGTATTTTTTCCCTGGTTTGATTCTTTTGTAAAAGAACAAAGAGATGAAAGCAATATTTGAATGGTCCCACAGCATTGATATGGTTTATCTGTATTGGGCTATTCTGAGTCATTAGAGAAATAGTTCTTCATGATAACTGTAAGGAAACTGAAAGAAGGAGGCATAAGCATTTTGTGAATATCTGGTAGGCCAGGTGTCTTCTTTTCCAAAAGACATTAGGTCAGATCTACATCAATGATAAACTACTTTAGCAATATATGTTAGGAACTTTGGTGGGGGAGCAGAATAAATCTTCAACCTGGCATTGACAATCTGGCCCCAACTTAATGAACTGGCCCTTCTCTTGCCTTACCTTACTCTGTTCACTCTCAAACACTCCATGTTCCATCCCATCCCTTTCCAAAATTTACCTATGTATCATTCCCATTTTTTTTTTGTAGAATACTTTATCTGAATTTGTCCTTTGTATCTTCCTCCCCTGCCTTGAATTGTACTTATCTGTGTATATTAGTCAGTCCGTCAACAACCATTTCTTAAGTGTTTATTATGTATCGGGCATTGTGCAAAGATACAAAGGACAAAATTAAAATGAAATAAAACAAACAAAAAATCCTTGCTCCTAAGGAGTTCCTGATCTAATAGGGAAACAATATGCATATGTCCTATGTAAATTGTAAGAACCTTCATGGCCAGAATTATGCCTTGTTTCATCTTTTGTGAGTAGTACACAAGGATAAATCTATGATTTTATTATTCCTCTGCCTACACTGAGCATTAAGAGATTAAATGATTTATCTAGGGTCAGACAGCCAGTATGTGCCAAAGGTGGGACTTGGATACAGGTCTTCTTGACTTCAAGGTCAGCCTTCTAATCATTATATCTCATGGTAGCCATTCAATAACTGTTTGAATTGACTTATATTATCACCTGTCCTCCTCATTCCTGGAGTGCACTCATCATCACTCAATCTGCCCATTTAAACCTCAACCTGTTTTTAGGGCTCAACTCAGGTGACACTTCCTCCATGAAGTCTTTCTAATCACTTTATTTAGAAATAGTTCACTTCTCCCTGAGCAGCATTGTGCTTTGTCTGGAAGAACCCTGTGCCCTTAACCAAAATAAAAATTAGAATGTAATGTTTGTGTACAGTGTCTTATCTCTTTCTATACTTCTCGAGGGTGGGAATTTTGTCACACCGCTTAATGTCCTAGGTCACCTTGTTCAAGCTTTCACCTCCACCATCTGCAGCATTCTCTATTCAAAGCAGAACCCAGAAGGATGCTTAGAAATATTCAGCAATAGGAGCTGACTTTATGGTTTCACTGGCATAGGGGACTCACAAATGAGGAAACTCCCTCTACCAAGACAGGTTGGCATCTTTTCTGAAACTGATAGCTTTAGAGAGTGACTCATAGCACTAACAGGTGAAGTGACATCTGAGATGACTCAGCTGGTATTAATTGATTCTGTGATTTGAACTTGGGTTTTCCTCTCTATCTAAACTACGTGGTCTACATCTCTCAGAAGCCCCATGATTCAATTAATACATTCTACAAGATAGAATCTAATCGTTTAACTTTTCATCCTAACATTAGCAACCTTTCATGCTCTACCCTTCCTTTCTCAGGCATTTACAAAATATTTTGCAGTTGTGTAAATTCTCAGACACACCCACAATCCTTCTTACTTACTTCCACTGTTGTTATGCCATAAATTTCCAAGTTGGTATAGCTGGATTCCCAAGCTCCATTACTTTTCCTATGAACTCATTCTGACACACAGTCTCAGGGTAATCTCTGATTTCTTCCACCTTGCCTTGCACCCACATTGGAGGCCAGTCTCCTGAACCACCAACCAACTAGAAGAAACTTACTGACATTTACAGATACACATCTAGGAAATATTCCTGTTTCCCCTTCCATCTATTCCCATATGAAGGGGAAATGACGAGACAATCTTCTGGAATGGGGCATATGTTTCTGCCTTTGTCTTTCTCACAGCACCCCACTCTTCTAATATCCCTAGCCCAGTTACCTAAACATTGTAGGTACTTAATTAATATTTGTTTGAACTCCGTTATGAAATTTTTAAAAAATTACATATTAGTAGATTCATTACTTTAATATTTGAGTGTATCTATGACCTCATTAATGTGAGTAATCTCTCCTATCACTCAGCTCATAATACCTGCTCACCTTTCCCATTGTGTATATCTTGCTTATATACTCCAAAATAGGGTCTTCCAAAAACACTGCAAGGCTAACTCCAAGTCTTTTCACATTTTATGGGTGCCATTGCAGTGTTCAAACTATCTATCAGGTTTCTATCTTCCTACAAGGACCAGACAGCCTTCTTTGCCAACCATGCATTTCCTCAATGGTATCTTTATTGTCAGTTCTTACATGCAAATCTCTGCTGGCAACATGCTAACGCCAACTTAACATACACTATATATTGCTCCATTACCCTTTGGATCAACTACAATTTTGATTCTTAGGAGATCATAATTGTCTATGGTTAATAGGACCATAAACTTAGAGCTGAAAGAGATATTAGGATCCATCAGGTTCAACTTCCTCATTTTATAGTCCAGAAAACTGGGGCACAGAGAGTTTAAATGACTTGCCCAGTTTCATACTTGCCCAGTAAGTATCTGAGGCAGGGTCTGAATACAGGTCTTTCTGTTCCAAGTCCGGTAAGTGATGGCATACCACCTCCCCTAAACACTGGATGATTCTTTTTTAAACATAAATTGAAAAGAAGGCGCCCATCTGTACCCGTCTGTGAACCAATCCAACCATTTTGGAAAGTGATCTGGAATTACACTCAAAGAGTTATTAAACTGCCTATACTGTTTGTCCTAGAAATACCACTATTAGGTCTATTTCTGAAGATGATTAGGGAAGAAAGAAAAGAACTTATATGTTCTAAAATATGTATAGCAGCTCTTTTTTGTGGTAGCCTCCCAAAACAATGAGACTACTAACAATACCCTAAAATGCCACTAAAGATTCATAGAATGTCTGAGGTCAGTACTAAATATTCTCCAAGAACAGAAAGTGAGAATTAATTTCTCTCTCAAAGTACTAACTTTCAGGTTGCAATTATGGTTAATAGGACCATAAACTTAGAGCTGAAAGAGATATTAGGATCCATCAGGTTCAACTTCCTCATTTTATAGTCCAGAAAACTGGGGCACAGATAGTTTAAATGACTTGCCCAGTTTCATACTTGCCTTACTCTCATATAGTAAAAGAAAAAAATTACAATTATACATTTATCCTTGTTTCTCCCTATAAAGAGTCCTCAGCATATTCATTTCCCATCAGTAGTGGCCAGATAATGTCTCAGAAACTATGAGATCTGGACAGTAGTGTAAACATCAACACTCCTTATTGACATTAACTTTTACTTATATGGCATGGCTTTCAATTTACATGCCTTTACAATCCCGACAAAGAAGGCTGATTTCCAAGTGATGACCACCAAGAGATTCATGGTCCCTATAAAACAGAGGTGTCAAACAAGTTGTCCATGAGCTGTATGTGGCCCACGACACTCCAGAGAATGGTATGAACAAGATTAAAATGTAATTGGAAAATATCTAACAAAATAAATAAAAATACAAGATTATATTACATTTTAAAACTAAGTCAATACATGGCCTGCAGGGATCCTTACATACAGATTAGAGGCCCCTATTTCTATTTGAGTTTGACACTGCTAATCTAGGGCAATTCTGGACAGTCCAATCTGGGTAAGGGAATAATTCACAAGCTAGGAAACAAGCCAGAACATAACAGCACAACATAAACTTCCAAAAAAACTGTATACTTCTCCAAATATGTCACTGCCAAAAACATTATGTTCAACATTCTTCATACTGGAAGTTCTACAAGTCAGGGAGAGGTACCAGAGATAATAACCAGCAGTTGATGAGGTTGGTTCAATCAGATCTATTCTCTATCCACTGGGGCACGCACGCTGAGTCATAATTTCTGCTGTTATATCAGCCACATAAAAAGGTCTACTCTGTACCTAACAATATAAACATTCATTTTGAAAAGGGAGGCTGTCACTCCCCCTGCTCAATAAACTCCAGGGACTCCCTATCACAGAATGAAATGTAAAATTCTCTGTGTGGCATTCAATGCCCTTTATAAACTCACCCTCCTCTACTTTTCCAGGCTACTTACACTTTATATCCTACACCCACCTACATACACTTTGATCCAGGGATACTGGCTTACCTGCTGGTCTTTGGACAAGATCTTTCTATCCCTATCTCCCATCTCCCTACTCCTAGCATTTCCACCGGCTGTTCTCCATGCTTTGAAAGTTCTTTCTCCTCATCTTCCCCTCCTGGTTTCCACGGCTTCCTTCAAGTCTGAAGTAAAATCTCACCATCACAAGAAGCCTGTACTGAATCTCTTAATTCTAGTGCCTACCCTCTGGTGATTATTTTCTATTCCTCTGCTATGTAGCTTGTTTTTGTATGTATATGTACATGTAGGTGTATGTGTATATGTATATATACATGTATATGTATGTATATACATATATACATATACATATATGTATATGTATATATACATGTATATGTTTGCATATCATCTCCCCATTAGATTGTCAGCTCCTTGAGGGCAGGAACTGCTCTAGCCTTTCTCTATATCTCCAGTAATTAGCACAGTACCTGGCACAGAGTGGGTACTTAATAACTGTTTTTTGACTCACTGTCCATATTCACATATGCCTAATTTCTCCATCTATATGTCTCACACAGGATCTTTCAGGTCAACGAGGCATATACAAACATTGACTCTGAAATGGAAGGATCTGGGTTCAAATCTTGCCTCAGACAATAATTATCTATATGAACTTGGGAAAGTCACAACCTCCCTAGATGTCAGGTTTGCTTGTTTGTTTGTTTTTATGTGTAAAATGAGAAGATGAGCTATATGACCTCTGATGCCCTCCAGCTTCCTTTCTGCTCTGGATCTGTGATCTTTCTATTTCCCAACTCTCTAAGGCAAAGATACATTCAGAGATTCACTCTTCTTTTTTAAAAAATGACAGTGGGAAGAGAAAGAATCATGGTGGAGCGAAGTCTAAAATGATAGTCTCAATGCTCTAGCTAGGGTTCATTCCACCACAGCAAGTTTCTTAATCTTTGACCAATGAACTTTAAAAATACGTACGTGTATCAGTAACCATTTCAATATAGTGCTCTCTTTGTAATCTTATGCATTTTATTTACAATAATTATTCTGAGAAGAGTTCCATAGGTTTCACCAGACTACCAAAGGAGTCCATGAGAGAAAAGAGAAAAAGAATCTCTGTAAGACTTGGCTCTGCATGTGTACATACATGTGCTTGTCTGTGATGTCTCAACCATACTCCAAAATGAACTCATCATCATGCTCCTTGCCTGATTTCTTATGTAATTTATTCACTGTTTTCCTTCTAATAGCTAAAGTCTCATTTTAAACAGTTGCCTTAGCCAAGATAAGCTGGCATTGAGTATCTCACATATAAAATAGAGGGATACGCATTATTCTGCTTTAAAAGGGGAAAAAAAGGTATTCCACTCAATTTTGTAAATAACTGAGGGTCATTGTCTTTTGCTGGAAACAAAATATTCAAGCTTTTCTCAGTTGGAGTTTTTTTAAAATATATGGGATCTGCAGTAGAGAGGACAGATGGCTATGCTAATGTTGGTAATTGTGGGCCAGGAAAAGGCCAGTGTTGACCTAAAAAATGCAACTGAAACCCATTAGTTCATAGCTTTTCAGTGACTGTCCAACTGAACTCCTAACTATTATGAAATTAAATGGAAAGAGCTTACATTCAGAACCCTTCACTGAAACCCTAACAATTCTGGACTGCCAGCTAGGAGAAGGAAATGAAGCAACCATTAACTTCAATCCAAAAGCACACTATAGTCCAATATATACAGTTTCTAATTAGATTATCTGCTCTGGGAACCTAAAGGCTAAGTTGGCCACATCCAAAATATGTATCCACTGCCCTGTCCTATTTTGATAACCACTTCTAGGAGCTGCAAAACAGTGTACTTTCAGTACCTTTAATATATAAAACTTTGACATATACACACATGTAATTCTATATACACATACAATTATATGTACATACATTTCTATATATACACATTAATTCTATATTTGTACATATATACATACACATACGTACACACTTTTGTGTATCTATATGTAAGTATATGTGTGTATACAAATTCTTAAATCATATTTTGTTTTTGAGCTTGTTTTGTTTTTCTAGATAGTCTGTTTCTGGTTATTTTTGAGAATGTTTCTAGGATTAGAAAATTCATTTGTAATTCAGTTGAGGTGACTTTTTATTTTTAATGCTTATTATATAAAGTATAAGTGAAGACTAAGGAATGATTACTGACCTCAAAAAAAAGTTGTCTAGTAGTAGCTGTAGTAGTTGCAGCAGCAGCAGCAGCAACAGTGGCAATAGTAGTAGTAGTAGTAGTAGTAGTAGTAGTAGTAGTAGTAGTAGTAGTAGCAGTAGTAACAACAATAGCTAAAATTTATATAGCATTTTAAGTTTTGCAAAGTGGTGTGGATGTGTGAGTGTTTGTGTATGTTTGTGTGTTATCTCATTTAATCTTCACAACAATCCTGGAAAGTGGGTGTAAAATTCCCATTTTACAGATAAAAAACTGAGGCAATTAAAGGGTAAGTAGAAGCAATAAGATAGATATAGATATATGCAAATTACTATGATAACAATATACTTATATGTTTCCGTTTGTAGGACTTTATATGCATATCAAAAGATTTTTTTTAAATTTATTTTTGAGAGTCATCAGGTTCTTATAGAAGTTCAACTGGGGAAACAAACAGGATGATTTTATTTCATAAACAAAGAAAATCTATATCTAGGTTCTGTCACCTTTTGGTGCTTGTCATGGTATGTGGTATGAGAAGTTGTATGAGATCTATTTTATGCCAGACTGCTTTCCAGTTTCACCACAAGTTTTTGTTAAAGAGTAAATCCTTATTCTAGTAGTTGAGGTCTTGGATTTATCAAACATTATGATACTTATTATACATTTTTCCTTCTGCATCTTGTGCATCTAATATATTCCATGGATCGATCCTCTTTTCTATTTTCTAACCAGTAACAAAAAGTCTTAATGATTACAATTTTAAGTCTAGTTTGAGATCTGGTGCTGCTACATCCCATCCAACCAACATTTTTCTTCTTTTCTCTTCAGTTTTTTAACTACTTTTCCTCTAAATGAATTTTACTATTTTCTTCTAATACTGTAAAGTAATCTTTTGATATTTTAATGTAATGTTGAGCTAATAAATTAATTTAGGTAGCATTATAATTTTGTTATATTAGCACTGCTCTTCCATGAACAATTAATATTTCTTCAGTTTAAGTCTATCGCTATTTCCACAAAGAATATTTTGTAGTTGTATTCATATAATTTCTATGTGTACTGACAGATTGAGTCCAAAATAATTTATATATCTTATAGTTATTTTGGATGGAATTTCTCTATCTCATCTTATAGGGTGTGGTTGATAATAAATAGGAAAATTGGTGATTTACATAGGTTTATTTTATATCCTGTTACTTTGCTAAAGTCATTAATTAACTGACATAGCTGTGTGACCCTGGACAAGTCACCTTACCTCTGTTTACCTCAGTTTCCTCAATTGTAAAATGGAGATAATAAGAGTGCCTACCTTCCAAAGTTATTATGAGAATCCAATGAGATAATATTTATAAAGTACTTAGCACAGTGCCTGGCACACACTAAATGCTACATAGTTGTTGCAATAATAATAACAATTTTTATTATTGTTGTTTCAATTATTTTTAGTTGAATCTTTAGATTTCTTAAGCATAGCTATAATTTTCCTTCTTTTTCTTTGTTTATTCCATTAATTTATTTTTTCTTGTCTTCTAGAATGATATCAAATTATTCTTTGCTTTATCCCTAATCATGTTGAAAAGCTCTCTAGCATTTTTCCACTCTGAATGACATTGGCTCTTGGTTTTAGGCAGATAATACTTAATATATTAAGAAAATGTTAATTCCTATGGTTTTTAATGCTTTTAACATGAAGAAGTATTTTTTCAAAAGTTTTTCACTTATTGATATGATACTATTATTTACTGATTTTTGTTACTAATACTGTCTATTGTATTTAAATTTGCTAATATAGGGCCTGGATAAAAGATCTCATGAGACACCTTGAAAAATATAGGATGCTCTCCCCTCTCCCTTTTAGCTTTAAAGAAGATGGAGAAATCATGATGTGATATCAAGCAATATATCAGGCCTTGGTCTCATTCCTCAAAAAGAAAAAATAAAAGAGGGAAGTATAGCTCCATTACAATATTTGCTGGTACATGCATAAAAACTTTTACAGAAGCTCTTTATGTGGTGGCAAAGAATTGTAAATTGAGGGGATGCCCATTAATTGGGGAATAGCTAACAAGTTGTGATATATAAAGGTAATGGAATATATTGTGCTACAAGAAATGATGAACAGGCAGATTGCAGAAAAGACTTACATGAACTGATGCTGAGTGAAATGAGCAGAGCCAGGAGAACATTGTACATAGTAACAGTAACACTATGTGATGATCAGCTATGATTGACTTAGTTCTTCTCAGCAATACAATGATCTGAAACAGTTTCAAAACACTCATGATGGGAAATGCTGTCCATACTCAGAGAAACAACTGATGGAGTCTGAATGCAGATTGAAGCATACTATTTTCACTAAGATTCATTAGGGATATTAATTTGTAATTTCTTTGTTTTTATCTAGATTCAGGCTCAATATAACATTTGCATCCTATAAGGAACTTGTGGGATCTCTTGTTTCCCTATTTCTACAAAGAATTTTGATAATATTGAATTAATAATTTATTGAATATTTTATAGAATTCACCTATAAATTCAACTGATGCTGGAGATTTTTTTTCCTTTTTGGAGTTTGTTTATTCCTTGCTAATTTTCATTTTCTGAGATGAGATTATTTAAATTCTCTATGTCACATTTTATTGATTGGAGGTTATTTCATATTGCTTTAAAATATTTACTAATTTCAATTGTTATGAGCTTTGTTGGCATATAAATTAAGCAAAATATCTAATAATTTCCTTTATTTGTTCTCATCTCATAAATTCTGTTTTCATGTTTTATATTAATAATTTGGCTTTGCTCTCTCTTTAAAAATCAGATTATTACATGATTATTATATTTTATTGGCTCTCTCCTCTCTCTCTCTCTCTCACACACACACACACACACACACACACACACACACACACAGTCACACCAGCTCCTGATTTTATTTGTCTAGGTTGTTTTTCTTTTGCTTTTAATTTGGTTTGTCTCTTCCATTTTTGTGTTTAGTTGGAAGGAATGATTTTATTTTGCTGGTCAAACTGTTTTTATAGTTGCAGTTCATTGATTTTTTTTTAAATAAAAGTGTTTAGCAATAGGAATTTTCCTGTAAGGACTACTTTGACTGTCATCCCATAATTTTAGTACATTGTCTTCTTTCTGTCATTTTCTTTAATGAAAAACATGTTTCTATCACATGTTTGTGTACCTACATATTCTTTACAATTAACCTAGTCTCTACTACTTTTTTTCTGTTATTCTATTATCTCTTGTGTCATGAAGTTACTGAGTTCTATTTGCTCCATTCCAATTTTCAGGAGCTCTAAGATGGGTAAAATTATCCACCTTCTCTTTTAAACTAATTTATCCTTCCAATTATTTCCTTCAGAGCACTTAAAAAATTGTGATTGCACTTTTTTTAACATTTATTTCATTTCTTCTTGGTACTCTTTGTGTCTTTGTAGCTGTACCATTCTTTTCTCACTTTTTAGGCTCTGTTTGTAATTGTTATGAAGCTATTATCTTCTTCTGGGTTTATCTCTTGAATGTCTTGTGACACATAGTATTTCTTCTTTGGTTTTCTTCTATCTCCAGCCTCAATTTCAGGTTAAGCCTTTACACCAGAGCTTGACTACAACTACTTGGAAAGGTGTTCTCAGGGTTTATTTGATCCTGTTATAAACTTCCTGGGCTCCTGATTCTGGCTTCCATCTTCCTTCATGTCTGCATTTAGACAACCTGTAGGTTTCAGATCCCACATCATCCCAGGCAGAACAATATGGACTTCTACCTACTTCCTGTAACCCCCAGTATTTGTAAGAGAGCACAGCTGACTTCACAACAACAATAACTAGTATTTATATAGCATGTGCTATATGCCAGACACTCTGCTCAGCATTTTACAAATATTATCTCATTTGATCCTCACAACAACCCTGGTAAGTAGGTACTATTATTATCCTCATTTTGTAGTTGAGGAAATTGAGGCAAACAAAGGAGAAGTGACTTGCCCAGGATCACACAGCTAGGAAATGTCTGAGCCCACATCTTAACTCAGGTCTTCCTAACTCCACGTCCAGAACTCAATCCACTTGTCCTACTAACTGCCCTTCGATACAGTGTGTCAATTAACTCTCTAGAGGGCCTCCAATAAGCTCCCTGCTGGATTCTGATACACTTAGAGTATCTCAGAAACTACCAGTGCCCTAGACCCTTTCTTGTAAGAGGTGAACAGGGTTCAGGTATCCCTGAAGAATAACTGGTAAGAGAGCTTGCAAAGTTCCAGCCTGGGCTTGTGTTAGCTTTCCTCGAGGGATATTTCTTCTGATTTGCACACACTTCTGGCTATCATTTTTATAATCCTGGCAAGGTGAAGGCACTTACTGATGTCCCTGCTTGGATCCCTTAATCATTCTTAGATCTAGTGCCATTTTTTTAGATCTTTGCTGGAGTATAGGTGCGGAAAGTAGGATTCATCTATGATCTTTCCCATCACTATCTTAACTAGAAGTCCCCTAGAAATAGATTTTCCTTTGAAATACGAAAATTTTCTTTTTTAAGTACTGAAAAACCCTTACCAAGAAGTCATTAGGCTGCTTGAATGAGAGAAAAGAGACTTAAGTTTTAATCCTGCTCTCCACAAAAGTCTTGGCAGCAATATCATTAGTGGACAGCTCTAGAGATTAAATCATCAGGACACCTAAAAGTAAGAGAGATGTGGAATATCGAAGGGAAACAATGGTTGTAGAATCACCTATCATCCATCCTTGCTGTTCCCTGTTTTAACTATGTAGCCAATAGTTAGAAAGAGCAAGTGGGGGTGGGGGAGAGATGGAATGGAATAGAATATGTGATGACTTCTATGAATATGTCTTTTTTTTTTTTTACATGATGGTTAGAACATATGCTGTAATAATTCATAGTGGTTTTTGAGCCTGGTCTCAGATTTATAGCTGGAATTAATTCACACATTATGGTACAGGGCATTATGTATTCCATTTCTATCACTTTAAATAATAAATTAATTTCCACACTATTAAGTTGTGGCTCTAAAAGGAGAAGTGTGGAGAGGTTGGTATGCTCAACTCTTTGATATCTTTTATGAGATTAAAATCATAGAATAGATCAAGTAGCACCACCCTAAAACGAAAAGCAGCCAACTGCTGGGAATTCACACTTGTCCTTTAAAAATGGCAGCCACGCTCCAGGAGCCAAGATGGCGGAGTGAAAAGGTAGATGCTCTCACTCTCCCCTATCCACCTCTGAAAACCCAGAAAATAGCACCCCAGAAAAAGACCCTGGAACAGCTGAACTAGAAGAAAGAAGGGGAGCAGCAGGGCAGCAGCCCAGCAAGCGGGTCTCCCAGTGCCTCAGCAAAAATAAGGGAGGCAGAACTACAAGGGGCCGCAGGCGGATAAGCACCCTGCAGCATTCAACTGAAAGGAGGTGAAGAAAGCAACCTAAAGGCTTCCTAAAGCCCAGGCCTTGCTGTTCCAACCCAACACCAGGTGAGCTGTCAGAGCCCTGAGCCTCCAATTGTGAAGAAATCCTGAAGCCCAGGTGGTAGAACAGGCAAACACCAACACCTGGACCTCTCAGTGCCTCAGTGAGGGTGGGGGAACCGGTGGAAACCAGCTCAGAAAACCACCAGGTGCCTCGGCACTCTACCACAAAGGAATCTCCCAGTGCATTAGCAGAAAGAGGGAGACAACACTGCAGGGGCCCCAGGCAGATAAAACCCTGCAGCACCCATCTAAAAGGAGCTGAAGAAAGCTAAAGGAAAGGAAAAGCAGGCAACCTAGAATTGCCTGAAAGTTCCAGCCTTGCTGATTCTAGCCCAACACGAGGTAAGCTGCCAGAAACCTACAGCCTCCAATTGCCAGCATAAGAGGCCCCAGCACACAAAGCCAGTGACCAAGACCTAGGCTCCCAACACAAGAAGCTTGGGTCAGTACCCTCTGTTCCCCAGCAGGAGAGCTCAATCTCTTTAAAGGCCAGGGAATAAAGAAACACCATGAGTAAAAAGAAACATACCATAGATTCATATTATGAGAAGAGTGAAGATCAAGACAGAAATTCTGAAGAGGACAACATTGTCAACAAACCCACATCTGCAACAACGAAAGGGAATGTGAACTGGTCTGAAGCCCAAAAAGCCTTCTTAGAAGAGCTCAAGAAGGATTTTAATAGTCAAATGAGAGAGGTAGAACAGTCCTTCAAAAATACAATTGGCCAATTGGAAAAAAAATACACTGAAGAAAACAAGTCCCTAAAAAACACAATTGGCCAATTGAAGAAGGAAGAACAAAAACTAACAGAAGAGTATACTGAAGAAAACAAGTCCTAAAAAACACAATTGGCCAGTTGAAGAAGGAAGTACAAAAACTAACAGAAGAAAACAATCTGTTAAAAACTAGAATTGGACAAATGGAAACTAATGTCTCTATGAGAGAGCAAGAATCAGTCAAAAAAAAAAAAAATGAAAAAATAGATGAAAATGTAAAATACCTCATTAGTAAAACAACCGACCTGGAAAATCGACTCAGGAGATACAATTTAAAAATTATTGGACTACCTGAAAATCATGATGAAAAAAAGAGCCTGGACAGTATCTTTCAGGAAATCATAAGGGAAAACTGCCCAGAAGTCCTAGAACCAGAAGGGAAAATAACCATAGAAAGAATCCACCAATCATCACCTGAAAGAGATCCCAAATTGACAACGCCAAGGAATATAATAGCAAAATTCCAAAATTACCAGATGAAAGAGAAGGTGCTGCAAGCAGCCAGAAAGAAACAATTTAAATATCATGGAACCACAGTCAGGATTACACAGGACCTTGCAGCTTCTACATTAAAAGACCACAGGGCATGGAACATGATATTCCTAAGGCAAAGGAGCTTGGAATGCAGCCAAGGATCAATTACCCAGCAAAAATGAGCATCATTTTTCAAGGGAGGAGGTGGATATTCAATGAAATAGGAGACTTCCAAACTTTCCTGATAAAAAGACCAGAGCTCAACAAAAAATTTGATCTTCAAGTACAGGACTCAAGAAGGACTTAAAAAGGTAAATGGGACAGAAGATACAATATGTTGTTAATAAGGGGGGGGCTTTAAACCCCTACAAGGGAATATGAGACTTGCAACCCTTGAGAACTGTATTGTTATTACACCTTGTTAAAGGAGTATACATAAAGAGGGTGGATATTAGTTGACTTTGATGTAATGATAAAAAAAAATCTAATCAAGTGGGTTAAATGGATCCAAATAAGTGGATCAATCTGATCTTAGAAAATGTACTGAGAAAGGAGGAGGCAGACAAGGGTAAATTACATTACAGGAAAAGACACAAAATCCTATTACAGCAGAGGGAAAGGGGGGAGCATTGTTTGAACCTTACTCTCATCAGATTTGGCTCAAGAAGGGCATAAATAATCAGTTAGGTATAGAAATCTAACTTGCCCTATAGAAGAAAAGGGAGGGGGGGAAAGAAAAGGGAGGGGGAAGAAAAGAGGGGGAAGAAGGAGGGAAGAAGCAGTAAGAGTAAAGGGGAAGAAAAGGGAAAGGGATAATAAAAGGGAGGAGGGACTGAAGGAGGCAGTGGTCAAAAGCAAAACACTAGTGAAGGGGAGAAAGGAAAAAGGAGAAAGAAAAGCATAAATGGGGGAAAGGATGGAGAAAAAGACACAGATAGTAATCATAACTGTGAATGTGAATGGGATGAACTCTCCCATAAAACGGAAATGGATTGCAGAATGGATTAAAAACCATAATCCTACAATATGTTGTTTACAGGAAACACATTTGAAAAAGAGTGACACATACAGGGTAAAGGTAAAAGGCTGGAGCAGAATATATTATGCGTCAGCTGAAGTAAAAAAAGCAGGGGTAGCAATCCTGATCTCAGACAAAGCAAAAGCAAAAATAGATCTAAAAAAGAGATAAGGAAGGAAACTACATCCTGCTAAAAGGCACCATAGACAATGAAGTAATATCATTACTAAACATATATGCACCAAATGGTATAGCATCCAAATTCTTACAGGAGAAGTTCAGGGAGTTACAGGAAGAAATAGACAGCAAAACTATACTAGTGGGGGACCTGAACCTCCCTCTCTGCACTAGATAAGTCTAACCACAAAATAAACAAGAAAGAAGTTAAGGAGGTGAATAGAACATTAGAAAAGTTAGGTATGATAGACCTCTGGAGAAAACTGAATGGGGATAGAAAGGAATATACTTTTTTCTCGGCAGTACATGGCACATACACAAAAATTGACCATGTACTAGGGCATAAAAACCTCACAATCCAATGCAGAAAGGCAGAAATATTAAATGCATCCTTTTCAGATCATGACACAAATAAAAATTATATGTAATAAAGGGCCATGGAAAGATAGACTAAAAAATAATTGGAAACTAAATAATCTAATCCTAAAAAATGATTGGGTCAAACAACAAATCATAGAAACAATCAATAATTTCATTCAAGAGAATGACAATAATGAGACAACATACCAAAACCTATGGGATGCAGCGAAAGCAGTTCTTAGGGGAAGTTTTATATCTCTAAATGCTTACATAAATAAAATAGAAAAAGAGGAGATTAATGAATTGGGCATACAACTAAAAAAACTAGAAAAAGAACAAATTAAAAATCCTCAACTAAACACCAAATTAGAAATATTGAAAACCAAAGGAAAAATTAATAAAATTGAAATTAAGAAAACTATTGAACTAATAAATAAAACTAAGAGCTGGTTTTATGAAAAAACAATAAAATAGATAAGCCTTTGGTTAATTTAATTAAAAAAAGAAAGAAGAAAACCAAATTACTAGTATCAAGAATGAAAAGGGCAAGCTACCACCAAGGAAGAGGAAATTAAAACAATAATTAGGAATTATTTTGCCCAACTATGCCAACAAATTTGACAATCTTAGTGAAATGGATACATATTTACAAAAATATAAGTTGCCCAGATTAACCGAAGAGGAAGTAAAATACTTAAATAACCCCATCTCAGAAAAAGAAATTGAACAAGCCATTGATGAACTCCCTAGGAAAAAATCTCCAGGGCCAGATGGATTTACATGTGAATTCTATCTAACATTAAGGAACAATTAATTCCAACACTATATAGACTATTTGGGAAAATAGGTGAAGAAGGAGTCTTACCAAATTCTTTTTATGATACAAATATGGTGTTGATACCTAAACCAGGAAGAGTCAAAGTAGAGAAAGAAAATTATAAACCAATTTCTCTAATGAATATAGATGCAAAAATTTTAAACAAAATACTAGCAAGTAGATTGCAGCAACTATGACAAGAATAATACACTATGATCAGGTAGGATTTATACCAGGAATGCAGGGTTGGTTCAATATTAGGAAAACTATCAGCGTCATTGAGCATATCAACACCAAAACCAACAGAAACCACATGATCATCTCAACAGATCAGAAAAAGCTTTTGATAAATACAACACCCATTCCTATTAAAAACACTAGAAAGCATAGGTAAAATGGAGTCTTCCTTAAAATAATAAATCATCTATCTAAAACCTTCAGCAAGCATTATATATAATGGGGACAGGCTAGAAGCATTTCCAATAAGATCAGGGGTGAAACAAGGATGTCCATTATCACCACTGCTATTCAATATTGTACTGGAAATGTTAGCATTAGAAGGTATTAGAATAGGCAAAGAAGAAACAAAGCTATCACTCTTTGCAGATAACATGATGATATACTTAGAGAATCCTAGAGAATCAAGAAAAAACTACCTGAAATAATAAACAACTTTAGCAAAGTTGAAGGCTATAAAATAAACCCACATAAATCATCAGCATTTCTATATATCACCAACAAAGACCAACAGCAAGAGACAGAAAGAGAAAGTCCATTTAAACTTACTGTAGACATTATAAAATATTTAGGAGTCTATCTCCTGAAACAAAACCAGGAACTCTATGAACACAATTACAAAACACTTTTCACATAAATAAAATCAGATCTAAATAATTGGAAATAAATGAGTTGCTCATGGGTAGGCCCAG
This sequence comes from Phascolarctos cinereus, assembly GCF_003287225.1. Classification (NCBI taxonomy): domain Eukaryota; kingdom Metazoa; phylum Chordata; class Mammalia; order Diprotodontia; family Phascolarctidae; genus Phascolarctos; species Phascolarctos cinereus. The sequence goes on along the minus strand of NW_027555958.1, from coordinate 307,820,881 downwards.
CTAATATAATAAAAATGACAATCCTACCTATGCTAATTTACTTATTCAGTGCCATACCAATCAAACCACCAAAAAATTACTTTATACACTTAGAAAAAATAATAACAAGATTCATTTGGAAAAACAAGAGGTCCAGAATATCAAAGAAACTAGTAAAAAGAAATGTAGGGGAAGGTGGACTAGCAATTCCAGATCTTAAATTGCATTATAAAGGAGCAATCATTAAAACTGCTTGGTACTGGCTAAGAAACAGGGAGGTGTATCAGTGGAATAGGTTCAATATGCAAGACACAGTAGTCAGTGACTATAACAATCTATTATTTGATAAACCCAAAGACCCCAGCTTCTGGAATAAGAACCCACTCTTCAAAAAAAAACTGCTGGGAAAACTGGAAAAGAGTATGGCAGAAACTAGGCATAGACCCACATCTCACACCATATACCAAAATAAAGTCAAAAGGGGTTCATGACTTAGATATAAAGGCTGATACCATAAGTAAACTGAGAGAACAAGGAATAGTTTGCCTGTCAGATATATGGAGAACAGAAGAATTCATGACCAAACAGGAGATAGAGAACATTATGAAAAGCAAAACGGCTCTTTTTGATTACATTAAATGGAAAAGTTTTTGCAAAAACAGAGCCAATGCAACTAAGATTAGAAGGAAGGTAGAAAATTGGGAAAGAATTTTTACAAAGTCTCTCTGATAAAGGCCTCGTTTCTAAAATACATAGACAATTAAGATAAATCAATAAGAATACAGGCCATTCTCCAATTGATAAATGGTCAAAGGATATGAACAGACAGTTCTCAGATGAAGAAATGAAAGCCAACTATAGTCATATGAAAAAATGCTCTAAATTGTTATTGATTAGAGAAATGCAAATCAAAACAACTCTGAGGTACCACATCACACCTATCAGATTGGCCAACATCACAAAACAGGAAAATGATAAATGTTGGAGAAGATGTGGGAAAATTGGAACACTAATATGTTGTTGGTGGAGTTGTGAAATGATCCACCTGTTTTGGAGAACAATTTGGAACTATGCCCAAAGGGCTACAGAAATGTGCATACCCTTTGATCCGGCAATAGCATTTCTAAAGCTATATCCCAAAGAGATCAAACAAATGGGAAAAGGACCCATATGTACAAAAATATTCATAGCAGCTCTTTTTGTGGTGGCAAAGAATTGGAAATTGAGAGGATGCCCATCCAGTGGGGAATGGCTGAGCAAGTTGTGGTATATGAATGTAATGGAATACTATTGTGCTATAAGAAATGGTGAACAGGCTGACTTCAGAAAAACCTGGAAGGACTTACATGGTCTGATGCTGAGTGAAGTGAGCAGAACCAAGAGGACTTTGTACGCAATTACAGCCATGTCATGCGATGACTAATATTGTTAAAATGAACCCTTTTCAGCATTACAAGGGTCAAAGACCTCTCCAGAGGCCTTGGAATGGAAAATGCTGTCCACATCCAAAGAAAGAACTATGGAAGTCAAATCGCTATCACTTATTTTTACCTTCTATTGAGTTTTGTTTAATCTTCCTGATGGTTCCTCCTATTGGTTTTAATTTTTATTTACAACTTCACTAATGTGAATATATTTTTAATAGGAATGTAAATGTAAAGCCTATATCAGATTGTGCACCATCTTGGGGAGGGTGGGGGGGAGGAAGGGGGAGAAAAATTTTCAACTCAAAAGTATATAGGAGTGATTGCTGATAAATCAAAACAAATTAATTTTTAAAAAAAGACAGGGAATCAGTTAAAAAAAGTTGCAGCCATGCATGGCCCTGTCTATCCCATAAGTGCTACACATCTTTCTGGCTCACTTAAGAAAGGAGGAAAAGTAGACAAGGCAAAGTGATGCAGAATAAAGAACTGTGGATTTGATGTCAGAGGACCTATGTTCAATCCCCATTTCCACTACTTACTTGCTATTTGGCTCTGTGAAAGTTACCTTACTTCTTTAGCCCTAAGCTTTCTCATATATAAAACAAGTTGTTTGTACTAGATGGCCTCTAAAATCTCTCCAAGCTCTAAATCTATGATTCTGTAATGTATAATCCTGTTTTCTGGAAGAACTTTACAGAAGATGCAATAAACCAAGGGATATTTCTCAGCCTTGGGAAAAGTAGAAAAAGAGGAAGGAAGGAAGGAAGGAAGGAAGGAAGGAAGGAAGGAAGGAAGGAAGGAAGGAAGGAAGGAAGGAAGGAAGGAAGGAAGGAAGGAAGGAAGGAGGGAAGGAGGGAAGGAAGGAAAGAAAGAAAGAAGGAAAGGAGGGAGAAAAGGAGGGAGAAAAGGAGGGAGGGAAGGAGAAAGGAAGGGAAAAAGAAAGGGAGGAAGGAGGAAACAAGCATTCATTAAGCACTTACTATGTGCCAGACACTGTGCTAAGCAATTTATAAATATCATCTCATTTAATGCTCACAATAACCGTGAGAGGTAGGTGCTATTATCATCCCCATTTTATAGTTGAGGAAACTGTTGGATAATATGAATATATAGTGTACACAGTTCGTATAATTATATCACTTCTTTCAGCTCTGTTCACTAACTTGTAAGTAGGAGCAGAGTGAGGTGACAGGTGGTGAGAGTTGGGAGGAGGGGGAAAATGAGAGGAAATAGAATTAAAGCTAGCTCTTCATCAGGCCCAAGTTAAGTCAGTTGGTGATAAAATCAGAGATGTGAAATGAGGAGAAGGGTCTCAATTTTGTTGTTGTTGTGTTAGGTATAAGGCAAAATCCTCAGCTGAAAGGATGGAGGAGGAGTGCTTCTTCCCACTCAGATTCACTCCTTTGCTCTGGACTCCATCGTGGCTCCAAAAAGCATCATCACCAGGAAATTAATCATTCTGAGCGATTACATCGGTCTTGTACTCAGAGTTCATCAGTACCATCAGTAGTCTCTGCCTAGATGATTGAAGGTCTGCAGGACAGGGCAAATAATTCTTCCCAGTAACTCCATCTAAAGGGGGCTTCCAGGCCAGCTATCTCTTCATTTTCCACTGGCTATATTCATTTGGACTAGATTTTTCCAGAATATATATGTATATACACACATATGTGTGTGCATATGTATATATATATATATATGTGTGTGTATATATATATATATATACACACACACACATGCATATATACACACACACTCGTATATACATTACATATATTGTAGATATAATATATACAATATTTAATATATTGTATATATTATATATTATATATTATATATAGAATTATCATATATTATATATTATTGTATGTATAATATATTGTATATATTATATATACATACCTTGTATGTATGTATATACATACACAGACACATATATATGTGCATATATGTATACATATATATATATATGTATGTGTATATAAATACGTATGTGTGTGTGTGTATATATATATATATAAATGTAGCCCCCCCAGGTATCTTCCCTCTTCATCTCCTTACCTCCTTTTCTGTGTTAATTTCTCCCATTGAATTTTAAGCTCCACAAGTGTAGGGGCTGTCTTTTTGTTTCATATTTGTATCCCATGAGCTTAGCACAGTACCTAGCATATAGCAGTTAAATCAAAAATCTTTATTGACTGACTATTGTATAATGCCTGAGAAGAGAAGACTTTAAAAAGCTGCTATAGTGAGACGGATAGAGAATTGATTAGGAAAGAGTAACAAGACATAGTGAGGGTTAAGTCGAGACTAGATAAAATAGATTGATAGTGACCTTTCAGCATGGTTTTATGATTTCCACCAGCTCCATTCAGTAAAGATAACAAAAAAAAAAGGGGGTTGTCAATCTTGGAACAGCTATTGGAAGATGGTACACTTTGAGCTATGGATTTGTCCAATAGCTCTAGATACCAAATTAGAAATATGCAAAAAAAAATAATGACCTTTCCATATTCTTTGGCCCAGAAATCCTACCACTTGCATATAACCTAAAGATATCAAAGAAAGAAAAATAGGTCCAGTATGTATGTATGCATATATATATATATACATACATATACACACACACACACACACACACACACACACACACACACACACACACACATATATATATATATATATATATATATATATATATATATATATATATATATATATATATATATATATATATATATATATATACACCAAAACATTCATGACAGTACTCATTATGGTAGAAAAGAACTGAAAATAAGTGTTAGTCCATTAACTGGGGGAGGGGCGGGGACTGACTGAAAAAAAACAGTAATGAAAGTAATGAAATATTGTTGTGCTAAAAGAAATTACAAATACAAAGAATTTAGAGATTCAGAGAAACAGTGGAAGATTTTTATGAATTGATAGAGAATGAAATAAATAGAAGCAAAAGAACGATATATACAGTAACTACAATAATGCAATTTCTTTTCGAATCACTGAAAGGATATCAAATTCTGAGAAACTGAAAGACCAATGATATCCCAAGTAAAAAATAATGAATCGAACTCTCTTTTCATGGTAGAGAGGTAGAAGACAAGTAAAGCAGAAGGTTGTATTAATTGTCAAGTGTGTCACTGAATCAAGTGTTCTTGATTATTTTTTTTTCTGTAGAGGATTCAATCAGAAGGGGGTAGAGGGTCTCCCCCCAAAATGACTATGATATAAAAATAATGGCAATAATAAAATATATTAAAATAAAGAACAAAACAAATTTATAGCAAACATCCAGCAAATATGGTGAGCAATAGCTATTTAATGTTGCATGTATATACATTTCCCTTGTTTTCCTCCTTTTTAACTCCACACTCTAGATGCTGAGTATGGTGGTGGGGGATCTCAGGGGCTATCCAAGTAGCCAAAAGATAGACCAGAAAATAGCAATTTAGCCATGATATTTGAACATCTAAACTACAGTACAGCATTTACTTACCAGTAAATTTGTTTAAAGAAATAAGTTCGGACTTGGGCTCCAAAATGTCAATGTTATAGAACATTTAATGAATATTTGAAGGATCGCAAAAATGTCATATTGTACAGGGTGTGTCTATGGACAATCCATGTACCATGAAGCTTGCTTATTGAGAGAAATTATGTGGACTACATTTCCCAGAAGGCCGTGTGTGGGCCTACTGTATAGGAATGTCACCCAGCATGAACTCTAATTAGGTAGGATACTCCGTGTGGGGAGATGGATAAAAAGGCTTCAAGAGTTTTGCTCAGGGTGATAAAGCACAGGCACTAAGGATGGAAGACCAAAATAAATGGCTGTCATATCCACACCCTGCTGATGGGCACAGGAGCTGTGCCAAGATGTTGTACTGTTTGGTTTGAGAGAAATCAGAGTTCTCACAACTGCTTGCTGACAAGTCAGCGCTCACAAGACTGCTTCCCCCAAATTGAAAACTGAGCAGCTTCAGTTTTAATCTTCAACATTGGTGCTGTGGGAGTAATCTGACTCTGTCCCTCTCTTGCTGTATTGGAGAGAAAGAGGAATTCGTTGGGGAAATTGACTGGAGGCCTTCTGGAGATGTAGTAGGTGGTAACTATTTTATAGGGGTATAGACATTGTTTCCTACTGGACTCAAACCATTAATATTTGTCTTGTTATTATTTTTTTTTCATTTAGTGTCTTTTGTTGTGGGGAAAATAAAAATCTTCCCTGTTCTTCCATATATATGCAAGCTAATCCCAGCTCCTCCATGAAGTACTCATTGATTCCCCTCAGGTGGATATAATTTCTTCCTCTCTCCTGGACCTCTAATAGAATTTGTTCTACTTCTCATGTCTATATTTTTGTCTTTTTTTTTACTACAATGAAATTGTAAACTCATCGAGCACAGGAATTGGTATTATTCATGTTTCTATTATTCACCAGTGCCTTGCACAACAGAACAAAACATATGTTTGATAATTGTTTGTAAGAGGGAGAAAATGATAATCATTTCAATTCACAATGCAAATGTAAGCCTGACTGTAACTCCTGTCCCAAAGCTCTTTGATATGGGACTTTCTCCTTATTGATGGAGATGAATGCCCTGCCCTGTGTGAAGGGTAAGGTGGAATTGATGAGAGGAGTAGAGCTGCAGCCTTCTTGAGTCCTTTTCAAATTTCTTCAAGCTTCAGGTCTTCTTCAAGTGTATAATTGTTTCAGGCACTTCTGGCCTCCAGCTTTGAAAGGAAAGATAGGAGATGCCAACCCCACTTCAGGTTGCTGAAGGAAAAGACTCTGGGACGACACAAGAGGAGCTGGCAGTCTATCTTGTCCTTATTTCAGCTTGCTACACTAAAGACTTTGGGGAGTGTCCCCTTGGGTGACATCTAGAACTCTCTCTCTGTGTCTCTCTCTCTGTCTCTCTTTCTTTCTCTTTCTCTCTCTCTCTCTGTCTCTGTCTGTCTCTCTCTCAGTTAAGCTGAGTTATTGCATTCCCAAAGGGAAAATTGCTTCACTCTGTTTGTCTGATATTGTTTCTCCTGTGTATACCTTCTATGATTTCTGTTTTGCTACCAATTTGGATAAATGAGTTTCTTTATTATTTGCTGTGTGTGTTCATTGCGGAATTGGTATTTGGTAGGAAAGGGCTCAAAGTTTTGGATATAGAACTTAGAGTCTGTCCTTTCTCCCAAAATGAAAAAGTGATCAGAAGTTAGATTGAACCTGATCATCTCCCCTAGACCAGGGGTAGGGAACCTGTGGCCTGAAGGCCACATGTGGCCTTCTAGGTCCTCAAGGGCAGCCCTTTGACTCAATACAAACTTCACAGAACAAATCCCCTTAATAAAAGGATTTGTTCTGTAAAATTTGGACTCAATCAAAAGGCCACACCCAAGGACCTAGAAGGTCATACGTGGCCTCAAGGCCGCAGGTTCCCCACCCCTGCCCTATACTGACAATATTTAAGGGAGAAGACAGATATAATTCTAGCTGAGTATCTCCTCTCTCTATGGAGAGTAGAGTAGCCTCAGTCCCCAACTTCCTCCTTCTCTCCTGGAAGGAAGGAAAGTTGCCCTTAGAGAAGAGACTAAAGATGTCTAGTCTGCCTCCCTTCTAACCACATAGTGATAACCTCCATGCTAGAGGTGGGAAAGATGACCCTTTCCACATATGAGAATCTCATTACACATGGGGCCCTCTCCTACATGGCAATCATTCACCACATAATGTAAATTATCTTAATAAGATAATAGTCTAAAAAGTCGCTCAGATTCCCTACAAGAAGCAAAGGGAATTTAGATTAGGGTGAGGGAAGGAGGGTCAACTTGACTGCTAAAGGGGGGCGGGGAAGAATGATTCTAGAAGATAGAGCACTGAAGGGAAGGGCAGCATTGAGCTGAGTGCCACAGAGGGGCTTTAAACATCTTGAGGGCAGTGTGAAGACCTTGGCCCTAAGGCCTTAGTGGAGGAATCAATTAATCAATAATATTTATTAATCACCCCCTATTTGCTAAGGGGATATAAGAAGAAAGAGATAGATGAAGGAAAGAAGTGGGAAGAAGACAAAGAAAAACTTCCTACTTTGCAAAATTATCTAGGATCTTGGGAATTGAAGTCACCAATTAAAAATCACTGCCATGGATTTGGACATGCAATGTTCATCCTGGCACATACAAAGGATTAACCCTAATCAAAGGGTTAACCCATAGTATAGATGGAATAGTGCTACAAGACCTCACTGGAAGGCATGTGAGAACCAGAGATAGCTGGATGCAGAACAGTTTGTTTATGAGACTAGATTAAGCTGTCAAGACAAAGCCTAATATTGGCCCATTGCAAGGAAATCATTGCTAGCTAGTGGAGATCACAGCAGATCCATTTTTCCCTCCTCAGAGGATATGAAAGACCTCCAGAAAAAAGCTATCCTGGCATTCTTTTTCCATTCCCTGCTGCCTGCTCAAGTCCTGTTTCTTTCCCTACATGTGTACATTTTTTTAGACATTCTGTGTCAAGTATCAGATATAGTGCTGGTCTTCACTCATCAATCAATCAATCATTATTATTAAACAATCCAAGAATCCTCTCTCTCTCTCTCTCTCTCTCTCTCTCTCTCTCTCTCTCTCTCTCTCTCTTTCCTTCTCCCTCTTTTCCTTTTACCCCTTCACTCCTTCCTCTTCTTTTTTTTGTGGGAAGGAGGAAAGTGTATGGAAAGGGAGATGGGTAGGGGCAGGAATGGGAAGGATATCCATCCTATGCCCCACAGTATGGACTATTACTAATCAGGACTTCCTGCTTCCTCTTGCCAGCCAAGTTTGTAAAGCTATAATGAAGATTCAGGATTCAAATTAAAACTCTGGGAGAAACAATTTCAGGAAGGGACCAGGCTCCAAGCAGCCTTCAGGCTAAAATGAAGCCTGAATGTAGCACTCATAAATACACAAGCCATCCAAACCTCCTTACTGATTCAGCCCAAATTAAATATACTTACTTTTAAAAGGTTAGCGATTCCAGCTTTTGCTGAAGTGCTCATTCCCCTGCACTTTGTTTTAATATTGCCCTGACAAATGACCCCCACTTGGAGGATTTATTTCCCCTTAGATATAACTCACCATATAATAATAGCTAAGAAGTTATAATACTTCATGGGGAGATTACCGATAATGGGGAGTATGTGCAGTTGATTCTGTCCACAGCTTGGGGAGAAGGGAAGCAGCCCCCAGGGCAGGCCTGAGCCCAGATGCAGCCCAGCATCTCTGGTCCTAATGGCACTTCTGCTAATCAGCCTTCTGCCTCACAGCACAATGAGGTTATGTATATGCTACATGACAGGGTAATCACATAGCTGGGCGCTGCCCACGCAGAGCGTGTTCTGCAGCTACCCGCTGAGACCTCCAATTCAATAAAAACACAAGCTGGTGAGGAAGAATCTGTATTTCCATTCAACCCTTTGCTTCCAAAAGTCTTGTCCTGACAAACACTAGGAGAGTAACTAAAGAGGAGACAAAGCTGCCTCATTGGCAGACAGGCTTCCTGACTCCCTGGGAAGAATAATCTGCTCTATTTTAGTGCCCACTTCTGGACTCTCCTGACAGTGGTGTCTCCACGGGGTTTTCTTGGCAGCAGCTGGTAGTAGCTGTTTGGCTTAAATAAGGAGTGTCCCTAGTACTTGAACCATATGCATGTGGGAGACGGAATGGGGAAAAAATAAGGTATGAGCATCCTGTGTAAAGGGAGACTGGGTTTACAACTTATCATTCAATGCAGAGTGAGTGAGACTAAGACAGCTAAACACCATTCATCCATCCACCCATCCATCCACTTAGGCAACAAATATTTACAGAGAAGCTACTGTGCAGAAACTATCATTTAGGTTCTTCGGCAATACAAAAATATGCCAAACATCCTCCCTACCCTCAAGAAATGTAAGACAGTAAAGTAAATATATGACATGTGTGCACATTTTTTAAGCTGGACCTATAATTTTACATGTTTAAGGAACTCTCCTCAGTGTACCCAAATAACTATAATAAAAGGCAGTCCAAATGCAAAGTGCCAAATGAACATTCAACATAGCATGTAGTGTATACACAGAGTAGAAAGAGAAAAGGCATGCTGTTTTAGGAAAAGATTATGTGACTAAAATGACAACTTTCTTTTCCCTGGCAGGGGCTTTCCAGACACACTAACAGCCCGCTTGAGCAAGCAGGTTACCAACAAAATGTTGATTCTCCCATCACTAGAAGTCCAGTACTCAGCTTTCTTTGTATGGCAGAACAATCTCCCATTGTCTCAGTTAAATGACACAAAATGTTGGTGATTGGCTTCATATTGTAAGAGGAACTGCAAAGCTATAGAAACTGAGTCAGTACAATGAGTGGACAGGGACAGAGACAGGGGAGAGGACATTGTTGCTGCCAGCAGCAGGCAGTCTCCCTTAGTACAATAATATATTTCTTTTCCTTTCTGTTTGACTACTCACTTCATTTGACTTCCAACCTAGTAAACTCACTAGTGACTGAAATCGTCCTAATCTAGACTGACAAATCCTCTAACATTAGCAGGGATTCTTAACCTGAGTCTCGCAACTTGTCAGGTAAATTGGAGAGAGAGAGAGAGAGAGAGAGAGAGAGAGAGAGAGAGAGAGAGAGAGAGAGAGAGAGAGAGAGATAACTTTGAGATAGACGGACAGACAATATGCAAGTGACCATTTCAATATTAGCAGTGGCTTTTGCAACCCTATGCATTTTATTTTATGAATTTTATGAATTTCAGAACATTCTTCTACAGAGGAGTCCATAGGCTTGACCAAACAAAAAGGAGTCTATGACACAAAAATGATGAAAAATCCCTGGATTGTAATGAATCTATGCTCTCTCTTTGCCTCAGCATTCATGAAGAAGCTCAAGTTCTAGAGAAGTGGGTGGAGCCTATGATCTTGCGATTTTGAAAGGTTCAAAGAGTTCCCTAGCATCCTATCATTCCAAACTGTGGGTTTGCAGAATAGATGTCCCAAGGAATGAAGAGAGTAGAGCCTTCCTCCACATCCAGTTGTTCCAAAAATGCTTCATTCAGTGTACCATTAATGCCCTGAGGATCAAGAAGCAACTTTTGAGAGTGAACTTCAGGAACTAAACCTAGTGGTAGCCAAGACACAGGACCATCCAGCAGTTATTCTGCACCTGAACATGAACTTGGTAGCACCTATGCTATGTAGAAACTGAGCTAAATTTTAAGCCTAATTATCCCTCCCCCAGATATTTGTGTGCTTATTCTTGCATATATTTGAATTAAATATCCCTTGTTAAAGCCACCTAATGTTAAGTCATTAAGTGAGAGGAACACAGTCATTTGGGGCTCAAGCTGATGGCAAAGAAAATAGTCACAAACCCCTCAGGGTGCCCTAGAAACCTGAGGGACAGATGTAGCAGACTTGGCAGACGAGAGAGCAGACCAGAGTTTTTTTTTTCATTACACATAGATAAATAGATACATATATACATACATACATATATATATATATATATATATACATACACAATTTATCAAGCACTTTATGTGTGCCAGATAGTTTGCTAAGTACTAGGCATACATATTTAAGTAAGAAATATAGTCTCTGTCTTCCAGTAGCTCACATTCTAATTGGAGAAGAAAATGCATAAAGGAAAACTGTAAAGAGATGGCATGGTTTATGTCTAGTGGACAGGCAGTGAGGTGGGAGATTGGTTGTGGGAAAAGTTAGATGACAGCTCACCCAGGGTGGTTTTAGGAGTTGGGTTCAAGTTTCCTATAGGGAAGAGGTGGAGATTATACATACTGTGGAAGTGGAGTAGGCAAACAATTCATCAGTGTGAAGAAGGAGAAAGAAGAAATTCCATGAATTGAGCATGGCATGAGCAGTGAACAGATCATATTAAAAGGACAGAAGGAATAGCCCAATTTGGCTAGGATATAAGAGAGCAGTTGAGGAGCAGCTGGGTGGTGCAGTGGATAAAGCACCAGCCCTGAAGTCATGAGGACCTGAGTTCAAATCTGGCCTCAGACCAAACACTTGACACTAGCTGTGTGACCCTGGGCAAGTCACTTAACCTCAATTGCCTAAAAAAATAAAAAAAAATTTAAAAAGGTAGTAGTTGAATGTGGAGAACCTTGAATGCCATATTAAGAAATTTTAATTTATTTGGTTAGGCAATTTTAAGATACTGAGGGTTTGTTGTTGTTGTTGTTGTTGTTGTTAGCAAAAGACATGGCTAGATGTATGCATGAGAAATAAACTTATCTAATAACTGTATATGGGATGGATTAAGGGAGAAAGAAATAGGCCAAAGAGAACCTAAGGGGGTTATTCATAGGATCACAAAATATAAATCTACAAAGGACCTTGGAGATCTAACTCCTTCATTTAAAGAAAAGATAAGTAAGGCCCAGAGAGGTTTAGTAATTTGTCAAGGGTCCAAGTGCTAGTAAATACCAGAGTAAGAGTCCAAACCCGTGTTATCTGACCCCAAATTCAGTGGTCTCTTCACCACATCATTTGGCTTAGGGTAGTCCAGATCTGTGGTGTTGAAGGTCTATGCTACAGTGATGGCAGCATGAGCAGAGACGAGAGAATAGATGTGAGGGACATCATAGAAGTACAATCAACTGGAGTTGATGATGCCCTGGATGGGAAGGGTGAGGGAAAAAGAACTCAAAGATCACATCAAGGTTTCAAATGTGGGCAGCTGGGACAAAAAATACAAAGTAAAGAAGGTTTTTGTGTTTTCTTTTTCAGAAAACTTACTGTAAGAAGTGAGAACTTTATGTGTCAGAAGTCAAAGTAGATTTCTCTAGTTCTTACGAAAGGTTTATAGGATATTATAAAACAGCCTATTTCATAATGTTTGAAGCTAAATATCTCTCATTAACATTAATAACCCACTTTTACCCAGAGCTTCTACTAGTTACACGTCCTTTTTCACAACAGCTTAATAAAATAAACACTGTCAATATTGTGCCCATTTTCCAGATGAAAAAAGTTAAGCTTTCATTTGCCCTCTCACACAGCTGATGGATGAATGTCAAAGCTAGGGTTTATGTCCAGTGTTTAGCAAAGTACCTGGCACATAGTAGGCACTTAGTGAATGTTTATTAATTGATTGATCATGCCCAGGTCTCTAATTTCTAGTCTAGTACTCCACCATTCTTACTCTGGATGCATTTTAATTTTGTTTAAAAATGTTTTCATAAATATAACAAAGATGGCTACTGGTCAACTAATTTCATAAGACAACTCAGTAGAAGGGAAAGATCATTAGACTGAGAATCAGGAGACACTGGGGTTGAATTTTACCTAGTGACACTTCCTAATTGGATCATCTTGGACAAATCAATTTAACTTTTCTGTACCTCACTTTCCATATCTGTAAAATGTAATATCTGTGGTATTTACCACATTGGCTATTGAGAGAATCAAATGAAAGAATATGTGTAAAAATTCTTTGCAAATTTTACAATTCTATCTAAATGTCAATTTTAATTATCATTTTCTTCTCATCTTTAGGTTAGATGAAGCTAAGACAGAAATGGTCCTTAACAAGTTATTGGGGGGTGGGGCACGGAGCTAAGATGGCAGAGTAAAAGCAGTGACTTGCTTGAGCTCTCCCCTAAACCCCTCCAAATACCTGTAAAAAATGACTCTAAAGAAATTCTACAGCAGCAGAACCCACAAAAAGACAGAATAAAACAAATTTCCAGCCCAAGATAATCTGGATGTTTGATCAGAAAAGTATATGTGCCAAGCAGGGAGAGGAGTGCAGTTTGGCATGGGCACGCAGGCCTCAGTGAACCTGGAGCAGGCCTCAGAGGACTGAATCACAAGCAGCTGTGGCAGTTTCCAGACTTCTCAACCCACGAATGCCAAAGACAACTTAGAAGGTCAGTAGGAAAAGTCTGTGTCTGCAGTGAGAGAGAAGAGCAGGGTCCAGCCCCAGGCCCTGAGCGTGGCCAGGGGGCAGTGGCTGCCTCCAGCTTCAGGCCCACAGACTGAGGGGGAACTGAGTGGCTGATCAGAGTGGGATTGGAGGGATCTCTCTGCTGGTGCAGGATTCTCTTGCTTTGCCCGTGCTTAGATCTGGGTCACAGTTCCAGGTGGCAGTCCTGGGGCGAGGGAGAGTGCTGGTGTGGTGAAGCTTGTTGTGGTGGTACAGAGAAAATACTCCTCACAGTTCTAAGGCAGAAAAGAGTGCTTGTGATCACTCATAGACCAGAGCACAGACCAGGAAAAGAGTAAACACCTCGCCCACTATCATACCACCTTGGAAGAGCTGAAAATTTGTAGGTCCCTAGAAGTATCTCTGAAAACAGTTGCACAAAAACCCCCTGAAGCTTGGGACAGCACATTCTCCACACTGAAAGCACACCCCTACCTTAACAAACAGTTTAAAACTCAAGTAATTGGCTGGGAACATGAACAAACAGTGCGAAAAAGTCAGACCATAGAATCTTTCTTTGGTGACAAAGAAGATCAAAACATATAACCAGAAGAAGACAACAAAGTCAAAGCTCCTACATCCAAAGCCTCCAAGAAAAATATGAATCAGTCTCAGGTCATGGAAGAACTCAAAAAGGATTTTGGGAAGCAAGTAAGAGAAGCAGAGGAAAAATTGGGAAGAGAAATGGGAGTGATGCAAGAAAATCATGAAAAACAAGTCAACAGCTTCCTAAAGGACACCCGAAAATACTGAAGAAAATAACACCTTAAAAGATATACTAAGCAAAATGGCAAAAGAGATATAAAAAGCTAATGAGGAAAAGAATGCCTTAAAAAGCAGAATTGGCCAAATGGAAAAGGAAGTCCAAAAGCTTACTGAAGAAAATACTTCCTTAAAAATTAGAATGCAGCAATTGGAAGGTAGTGACTTTGTGAGAAATCAAGACTCTGTAAAACAAAGCCAAGAGAATGAAAAATTAGAAAACAATGTGAAATATCTCATTGGACAAACAACTGACCTGGCAAATAGATCCAGGAGAGATAATTTAAAAATTGTTGGACTATCTGAAAGCCATGATAAAAAAAAAGAGCCTAGACATCATCTTCCAAAAAATTATCGAGGAAAACTCCTCTGATATTTTAGAAGCAGAGGGCAAAATAGAAATTGAAAGAATACTCCAATCACTTCCTGAAAGAGATCCCCAAAGGAAAACTCCTAGGAATATTGTAGCCAAATTCCAGAGTTCCCAGGTCAAGGAGAAAATATTGCAAGCAGCCAGAAAGAAACAGTTCAAGTATTATGGAAACACAATCAGGATAACACAAGATTTAGCAGCTTCTACATTAAGGAACTAGAAGGCTGGGAATAAAATATTCTGGAGGGCAAAAGAGATAGGATTACAACCAAGAATTACCTACCCAGCAAAAATGAGTATGATATTGCAGGGGAAAAATGGTTTTCAGTGAAATAGAGGACTTTCAAGCATTCTTGATGAAAAGACCAGACCCAAATAGAAAATTTGACTTTCAAATATAAGACTCAAGTGAAACATGAAGAGGTAAACAGGACAGAGAAATCATAAGAGATTTATTGAGTTTGAATTATCTATATTCCTGAATGGAAAAATGATATTTCTAACTCATGAAACCTTTGTTAGTATTAGGGTAGTTGGAGGGGAAAAAAATTATATGTATGTAGATAGATAAATAGATAGGTAGATAGATAGATAGATAGATAGATAGATAGATAGATAGATGGCACAGAGTGAGTTGAAGATGAAGGGATGATATCTGGAGAATAAAATTAAGGGGTGAGAGAGGATTATACTGGGAGGAGAAAGGGAGAGGTAGAATGGGGTAAATTATCTCACATAAAACAGACAAGAAAAGGCTTTTATAGTGGAGGGGAAATGGGGGAAGGTGAGAGGGCATGAGTGAATATTATTCTCTTTGGATTTGGCTTAAGAAGAGAATAACATACACACTCAACTGGGTATGGAAATCTATCTTACCTTACAGGAAAATAGGGGGTGGGGAAGGGGACAAGAGAGCAGGAGGATGATAGAGGGGAGGGCAGATTGAGGGAGGAGGTAATCAGAAGCAAACACTTCTGAGGAGGGACAGGGTCAAAAGAGAATAGAATAAATGGGGGGAGTGATAGGATTCAGGGAAATAAGGTTAGCTTTTCACAACATGACTACTGTGGAGGTGTTTTGCACAACTACACATGTATAACCTGTATTGAGTTGCTTGCCTTCTCAATGACGGTGAGTGGACAGGGAGGAAGGGAGAAACTTTGGAACCCAAAGTTTTAAAAGACAAGTTATTGTCCTATAATTGTTTAATATTTGGTAGATTATCGTTCAGGTCTATAAATTGACTGATTTTTCTAATTTAATGGAAAATTGGGATGCAAGTTCTACACATAGACTCATGGAGAGCATCTTCAGGATAATTCCGTAGGCAGATAGGGTCATGGAGATGAAGAATACCTCTTGCTCCCACTTGGTTTTGATTTCTTTTTTTTATTATTATTTTATTTTTTAAATTTATTTATTTTTAGTTTTCAACATTTACTTCCACAAGATTTTGAGTTCCAAATTTTCACCCCATCTCACCCCTCCCCCCACCCCAAGATGGCATGCATTCTGAATATCCCTTTCCCCAGTCTGCTCTCCCTTCTATCTCACCCCCCTTCTCTTATCCCCTTCCCCTTCTACTTTCCTCTAGGGCAGGATAGATTTCTGTACCCCATTTCCTGTATTTCTTATTTCCTAATTGCATGTGAAAACATTTTTTAAAACACGTGTTTTTAAAACTTTTGGGTTCCAAATTTTCTCCCTTCTTCCCTCCCCACCCACCCTCATTGAAAAGGCAAGCAACTCAATATAGGTTATACGTGTGCAGTTATGCAAAACACTTCCATAGTAGTCATATTGTGGAAAAATTAACTCTATTTCCCTTAATCCTATCCCACCCCCTATTTATTCTATTCTTTCTTTTGACCTCCCCAGAAGTGTTTGCTTCTGATTACCCCCTTTCCCAATCTGCCCTCCTCTCTATCATTCCGCTGCTCTCTTGTCTCCTTCTCCCTCTATTTTCCTGTAGAGTAAGGCAGATTTCCATACCCAATTGAGTGTGTATGTTATTCCCTCCTTAAGTCAAATGCTATGAGAATAAGATGCACTCATTCCCTCTCACCTTCCCCTGTTTCCCCTCCACTGTAACAGCCTTTTTCTTTTCTGTTTTTTGTGAGATAATTTACCCCATTCTACCTCTCCCTTTCTCCCTCTCCCAGTATAATCCTTTCTCACCCCTTAATTTTATTCTCCAAATATGACCCCTTCATCTTCAACTCACCCTGTGCCCTCTATCTATCTATATCTGTATCTATATATATGTCTATCTATCTATCTATCTATATGCATACATATAATTTTTTCCCTCTAACTACCCTAATACTGACAAAGGTCTCATGAGTTATAAATATCATCTTTCCATGCAGTAAAGTAAACAGTTCAACCTTAATAAGTCTCTTATGATTTCCCTTTCCTGTTTACCTCTTCATGTTCCACTTGGGTCTTGTTTTTTAATAGTCAAATTTTCTATTCAGCTCTGGTCTTTTCATCAAGAATGCTTGAAAGTCCTCTATTTCACTGAATGACCATTTTTTCCCCTGAAGAATTATACTCAGTTTTGCTGAGTAGGTGATTCTTGGTTGTAATCCTACCTCCTTTGTCCTGCGGAATATTATATTTCATGCCCTCTGTTCCCTTAATGTAGAAGCTGCCAAATCTTGTGTTATCCTGATTGTGTTTCCACAGTATTTGAATTGTTTCTTTCTGGCTGCTTGTAATATTTTCTCCTTAACCTGGGAACTCTGGATTTGGCTACAGTATTCCTAGGAGTTTTCCTTTGGAGATGTCTTTCAGGAAGTGATTGGTATATTCTTTCAATTTCTATTTTGCCCTCTGCTTCTAAAATATCAGGGCAGTTTTCCTTGATAATTTTTTGGAAGATGATGTCTAGGCTCTTTTTTTCATCATGGCTTTCACATAGCCCAATAATTTTTAAATTCTCTCTCCTGGATCTATTTTCCAGGTCAATTGTTTCTCCAATGAGATATTTCACATTGTTTTCTAATTTTTCATTCTTTTTGGTTTTATTTTACAGCATCTTGATTTCTCACGAAGTCACTAGCTTCCAATTGCTGCACTCTTAAGGAAGTATTTTCTTCAGTAAGCTTTTGGACTTCCTTTTCCATTTGGGCAATTCTGCTTTTTGGGGCATTCTTCTCCTCATTGGCTTTTTGGACCTCTTCTGCCGTTTGGGTTAAGCTATTTTTTAAGGTGTTATTTTCTTCAGTATTTTTTTGGGTCTCCTTTAGCAAGCTGTTGACTTGTTTTTCATGATTTTCTTGCATCACTCTCATTTCTCTTACCAGTTTTTCCTCTACTTCTCTTACTTGCTTCTCAAAATCCTTTTTGAGCTCTTCCAAGGCCTGAGACTGATTCATATTTTTCTTGGAGGCTTTAGATTTAGGAGCTTTGACTTTGTTGTCTTCTTCTGGTTCTTCTTTGTTACCAAAAAAAGATTCTATGGTCTGACACTTCTTGCAAGATTCACTCATGATTCCAGCCAATTACTTGAGTTATAAACTCTTTATTAAGGTAGAGGTCTGCTTCCAGTATGGAGAATGTGCTGTCCCAAGCTTTGGGGGGTTGTACATCTGTTTTCAGAGATACTTCTAGGGACCTATAAATTTTCAGTTCTTCCTAGATGGTATGATAAGGGGTGAGGTGTTTAATCCTTTCCTGGCCTGTGCTCTGGTCTAGCAGTGACCACAAGCACCCTTTACTGTCTTGGAATTGTAAGAAAGATTTCCCCTTCACTGCCACTATAAGCTCACCACTCCAGCACTCCTCCTGGCCCCAGGATTTCCACTCAGAACTGTGACCCAGATCCAAGCATAGGCAAAGCAAGAGATTCCTGCCTCAGCATTGGAAAAGAGATATCTGAAATCTCCCTCTGATCAGCCACCAGATTCCCCCTCACTCTGTGGGTCGGAAGCTCAGGAAGCAGCCACTACCCTGGGATCACACTTGGGAACTGGGACTGAGACCTACCTTCTCTCTACCACAGAAACAGACTTTTCCCACTGACCTTCTAAGTTGTCTTTGGTGTTGGTGGATTGAAAGGTCTGGAAACTACCACAGCTGCCCATGATTCAGTCCTCTGAGGCCTGCTCCAGGGTCGCTGTGGCCTGTGTTCCCATGTCAAACGGTGCTCCTTTTCCCACCCAGCGCGATATACCTTTCTGATCAACCATCCAGGTTGTCCTGGGCTGGAAATTTGTTTCACTCTGTCTTTTTGTGGGCTCTGCTGCTTTAGAATTTGTTTTGTAGGTATTTGGAGGCTTTTTGGAGGAGAGCTCAAGCAAGTCATTGCTTTCACTCTGCCATCTTGGCTCTGCCCCTTGGTTTTGATTTCTTCTACTAGATTTCTATACTTTGAAAGCTTTTCTTTTCTTGAAGCTTGGAGGTTATGAATATTTGCTATATTATGCCTTTTAAAAACATCGTTCTTAAGTTTTTTTCAAAATCAGTGTTGTATCTGGGTGATTGTGGGCAAGTTTTGTCAGTAATAATGCTCTAATTCCAATGCAATTTGTTTGTTATATTCTCAAGAATATATAGGAGTTATCTTTACTAGCAGCAGCAGTAGCATCAGACCCTCAGCTTTTGCTTTATCTTACTGAGGCTGTAACTTGCACATAACCATCTATCTCCTGACTCCATTTCACTAACTGGGCCCCATGCCTGGAACCTCTCCCTCCTCATCTTTGTTTCCTGGCTTCCCTGACTTCCTTCAGGTCCTGGCCTTCTTCAAGAAGGCTTTCCTGATCTCCTCTAATGCTAGTGCTTTCCTTCTAATATTGTGTTCAGTATGTCTCATATATATATCTTATTTGTACCTAGTTGTTTGCATGTTATCTTTCCCATTAAATTGTGAGCTTCTTGAAAGCAGGGGCTATTTTTTTTTTGCCTTTCTTTGTATCCCCAGCACTTAGCACACGGGGACTGGTGCAGAGCTGGTCCCTAATAAATACTTACTGACTTGTTAAATCTATCTACTATACCATGGTTGTCTCTCATTATTATCAGTATACATACCATCAGGCTTTCTGAAAACAATAGAGGTGAATGTGAATTTCTAAATGAGTTTGCAAGTCTGAAGAAACATACTGCTTAGCTCCACAGAAAGGGCCACATTCTCAGCAGCTTTCTTAGATAAGGACTAAGTGGTCAAAAGATTTCATGTATAGCCCAGTATTATAATTTGCTATATTTCATAACTAGAAGTAGGCATTTGGTTTAGATCCTCCCATTAAATAAACAAGAGATGTATCAATACACTGCTACAAATGTATTCTGTTTTATTTTAAGCCCAAATAGAAAGTAATTTGCATAGCTCCTACATTCACTGAAACGGCTTCTATTCTATCAGGGGCAGAAGTCAAAGAAAGCTGCTGATTCAGAGGCAAGGAACACCCAAGAAAAAATAAAGTTTCTCTTCTGATCCCATGCCTGCTGGTAAAGTTGTACATTATATTTCAAGGTTTTGGGGAACTAAAGAGTGTCAGTATGAACAAAGCCTGTATGTTGGAATGGCAGGTTATGTATATATTATGAAAACATACACATAAACCATTCACCAAAAAAATGGTGAGATTTTATGAACCAGTGAATAACAAAATATATTCTTAAGGACTCAATACAATTATAAAAGTCAACTGATCAGAAGACTCAGGGTTGAAATCTCAGCCTTGCTGCTTGTTAGTTGTGGAAACCTTAAGAGAGTCACTTAGGCTCTTTGGGCCTCAGTTTCCTCAGTTGTCACCTGAGGAGATGGGATTTGAAGAGCTCTAAGATAGCTTCTGACTCTTAACTTATGATTTTCGTTTTCAGTGCCTCTATGTAACATTCAGATGTAACCATTTGTAAAAAGCGACATCAGTCTTCAGGGAGTTTATCATTAGGAGGTGCCTGGATCGTTTCATGAACCAGTTTCACACTGCCCACATCAAAGATGAATACATTTGTAAGTTGGCCGTAAGGGAAAAAAAACTTCCTTGTAACTTGAGTTATTTAAAAGTGAAGTGGGCTATCTGGAGATGTAATAGGTTCCCTGTCACTAGACTTCCTTTAAGCCCAGGCTAAATGCCCAATGGTACCAGGTAAAAGGAACTCTTAGATTAGGTGACCTGTAATGGAGAGAAGAAGGAACCACTTAATCAGTTGTTTCTTGCATTCCTCCTATCCACACGGTCTTTTGTTAGGATTTGGAAGACACATGATCCATGCACTTAAGGATTTAAAAATCCCATTGGGAATATAAGGCACCTATACCAAAAGAGATATACTATTTTATTTTAAGTGACAAGGAGTGCTACCCACAAGTTCTGAGGAAGGATTAATTGCTGGCAGGAATGATTAGAATGGGATTCACAGAGGGAGAAGGGATTTGAGATAAGCCTTGAAGCACGGGAAGCCTTCAATAGGCAGGGAAAGAACTTTTTGGTTAGAGAAACATCATGAGCAAAGGAGAGGAGGCAGGAAAGTATAAGGAGGACGGTGAGAAGATACCTTGAGGCCTTCATCTCTCTGAGGAACTCAGTTTCTTACTCTATAAATTAAGAAGATTAGACTTGATGACCACCATGTTCCCTTCCAATTGTAAAAGTCTGTGAATCTAAGTATTTATTCATAGAATCATAGTGTTTAGAGTTAAAAGGAACTTCACAGGGCATCTAGCCCAGTGATGTCAGACTTAGATAGAAACTGGGACCACTAACCCATAACTAAAGATCCTTGGAGGCTGTGTTTTGGCTTAAAAAACCACATATTAACATTATATGTGTTCTTTTATATTTTTATTTACTTTATCAAATATTCCAATTACGTTTTAATCTAATTCAGGCTGTAAAAGCTACAATGGGCTATGTATTTGACACCTATAATCTAGCACAACCCCTTCATTTTACAGATGAGGAAACTTGAAGAAAAGAAGAAAGGAATACTCATTTTCTAAGTACTTATTTGGTGCCAGGAACCATGTTCGGTATATCTATACATACATATATGTATGTATGTATGTGTGTGTGTATGTATGTAATATGTATATGTATATGTATGTATGTATGTATGTATGTATGTATGTATGTATGTATGTATTAGGGATACAAATATAAACAAAAGCAAAGCCAGGCCCTAATTTCTGGGGTTTTTTAAATTTTTAAAATTAATTTATTTTGATTTATGAACAATGACTTCCATATGCTTTTGAGTTTAAAATTTTTCTCCTCCTTCCTCCTCACCACCCTCCCCAAGACAGCGCACAATCTGATATAGGCTGTACATATACACTCCTATTAAACAAATTTTCACATTAGTGATGTTGTAAGTAAGAATTAGAACCAATAGGAGGAACCACCAGAAAGAGGAAACAAAACTCAATAGAAGAGAAAAAAAATAGCAAATAGTATGCTTCAATCTGCATTCAAATTCCATAGTTCTTTCTTTGGATGTGAATGACATTTTCCATCACAAGGCCTTTGGAGATGTCTTAGATCCTTGTATTGCTGGGAAGGGTTAAGTTTATCAATATTAGTCATTGCACAACATGACTGTAATCGCGTACAACGTTCTCTTGGTTCTGCTCACTTTGCTCAGCATTAGACCATACAAGTCTTTCCAGATTTTTCTGAAGTCAGCCTGTTCATCATTTCTTATAGCACAATAATATTCCATTACATTCATATACCACGACTTGCTCAGCCATTCCCCAATTGATGGGCATCCTCTCAATTTCCAATTCTTTGGACAGGCCCTAATTTCAAGGAGTTTGCATTCTACAATGCACAAAAGGGAGTCAAAAGCAAGGGAGGGGAGAGGGGCAACGAAGATCAGGAACAGGACTGGGAGGAGATTGAAGGCAGGTCATCCTGGCCTTTCTACAAAATGGAGGCTGCATGGGGCAGCTAGGTGGCACAGTGGATACAGCACCAGCCCTGAAGTCAGGAGGACCTGAGTTCAAATCTGGCCTCAGACCAAACACTTGACACTAGCTGTGTGACCCTGGGCAAGTCACTTAACCCCAATTGCCCCCAAAAAAAAATGGAGGCTGCAGGAGGAATTCACCAAAACTGTGAAGGGAAGTGACTTCCCAAAGTCCATGGCAAGTAATGAGTAGAAGAAACAGAATCTGAGTTCATGTGTTTGTAATCCAGACCTATTGTTATTTCCATTCCACCCTTGAAGACATACATATACAGCATTCTATTAGCCACTTTGAGGGATGTAAAATTGGCATGAGATATGGTTCCTGCCTGCCCTCAAGGAACAGATAGCCCTATTATGGAATTAACCTTTATACACGTGAAATATCATAGAACAATACAAGACACAAGAGAATAAGGTCCTGAATTCAAAATTTTTGATTGTCAGCTAAGTGTAGATTTATATTCACAGAATCAGAGATTTAGAATTTGAAGGGAGCCTAATGGTTATTGAGCCCCAGTCACTTTATTTCATAAATGAGGAAACCAAGACCGAGATACATTAAATCACTTATTCAAGGTTACGAAGTGACAGAGTCAGGAGTCAAGCCCATGTCCTCTGATGCCAAAACCGGCATTCACTCCACTATAACTATACTACCTCTCACCTAAAAGTGTTCCTCACATTATCAGAATCAGTGTGGCATTTCTTTACCAAGTAAGTTTCCATTTTCCAAAGCAAGATAAATGTTCTAGTATTTCCTGGAGAAATGATTTTTTTTTCTTCAGTATCTCATTGGAGGCTTTTCTTCCCAGAGGGTTGCATATATGTTACCAGATTAGAAAAGAAGTAATTAGCTAAAGAAATCCATACCAACCTAAGTGTGGACTGGAAACAGGAAAGTAACCTGGGACATAAGCAGTAGGTCCTCTTGCTTTACATCTTGCTATAAAGATTAATTGCCATGTAGGTCATGAAATCTAGAGAGTTTTGCAAAGTCAACAACTGTCCTTTGTAGCTAGAATGACAGGACTGTTACAGTGGCAAAAAAAAAAATGTTGCATCTTTCAAGAGCTCCCATCATGATAGATTCCTCCCTGAGTAGCAACTGGAAATTAGTATTTAAGTCCCTGCACTTTTCAGAGAAACTTTTCCCAAAAATGAAGAAAATAGCACCAGCCCATACCACTGGAAACTGTCTAGTGGTTCAAGCATCACAGCAGATTTGGTAATGTAGTCTAGTTCCATTCTGGGTCTAGCAAGTTCAATAAGTTACTTATGTTACCCAGTAATATAAGGCAGCTAGGTGGCACAATGAATAAGGTAGTGGATTTGAAGTCAAAAAGACCTGTTTAAATCAAGCCTTAGCGGGCAGCAAGGTGGCACAATGGATAGAGACTAGCCCTGGAATCAGGAAGACCTGAGCTCAAATACAGCCTCAGACATATAATACCTACTATCTGTGTGACCCTGGACAACTCACTTAACCCCATTCCTAGCCAAAAAAAAAATCTAGCCTTAGAAACTTAATACCTGTGTGACTTTTGGCTAATCACTTAACCTGTGTTTTCAGCTAGAAGGCAGTTAGTCCAACACACTCCTTTTATGGCTAAAGAAACTAAATCTTACAGAGGTAAAATGACTTGTTTAATACTACACAAAATAGTAAGTGGTAACTATGATTTTATCCCAGGTTTTCTGACTCCAAATTCAGTATAAATACCACTTTGCATCCAATTAAAATGCCTAAGGGAGAATTCATTCATTTACCTAGCAAGCAAGTATTAAGCACCAATCATGGGACAAATCACAACAGTCTAGCCCAGAGCACAACTAGAATTACTAACCTGGACATAAAGGGAATGTAGTATCTTGATTTTTATAATGTCCTTTTGATTTTCACTCATAAGGAGAAAGAGGGAAAATAAAACTTATTTCAACAAATAAAAACAAGTTAGTTCTTTCCCAGTAAGAAGGCAAGGAGGCAGTGAGGTAAATTGTTTTCACAGGAATTATTCTGTTCTAGATAATCTTATATCTGCCTCCTTATTCCTTTGTAAAGTCTTAGACCCTTTATTTTTTTCTTTTTTAAAAAATTTATTTATTTTTAGTTTTCAACATTTACTTCCACAAGATTTTGAGTTCCAAATTTTCACCCCATCTCACCCCTCCCCTCATCCCAAGATGGCACGTATTGTGAATATTCCTCCCCTAGTCTGCCCTCCCTTCTATCTCTCCCCCCTTCTCTTATCCACTTCTCCTTCTGTTTTCCTGTAGGGCAGGATGGATTTCTGTACCCTATTCCCTGTATTTCTCATTTCCCAGTTGCATGTGAAAACATTTTTTTAAACACGTGTTTTTAAAACTTTTGGGTTCCAAATTTTCTCCCTTTCTCCCTCCTCACCCACCCTCATTGAAAAGGCAAGTAACTCAATTTAGGTTATACATGTGCAGTTATGCAAAACACTTCCATAGCAGTCATGTGAAAAATTGACTCTATTTCCTTATACTATCCCGCCCCCCCATTTATTCTATTCTTTCTTTTGACCCTCTCCTTACTCAGAAATGTTTGCTTCTGATTACCCCCTTTCCCAATTTGCCCTCCTCTCTATCATCCCCCTGCTCTCTTATCCCCTTCTCCCCCTATTTTCCTGAGTCCTACATCCTTTAGAGAAACTAATAAGCTACCTACACTGTCAGTAATGGAGTAATTGACTAGGAAGTTGAGGTCATTGGTTATAGATGAGGTTATAATCAGTAAATACATCTTGCAACCTAATAAGATTTATTTATCTGTTGTAACTATTATCACAGTTACTGTCTTCACCATAGGTGAGTTATTAAATTAACGAAGGGAAACTTAACCTCCTCTACTATTATCTCAACCTAACAAAACAAACAAAAACAAGTCTTTCATTTCAGCTGCTTAGCATGTCTGAAGTCTCTATTTGTCCATCTATATATATGGTCACTGGTTCCATGATGACTTTTGAAGAATGGAAAATGTTACCCTTTGTAGTGTTTTTGGGGACTCCAACCTATTCTGTGTGACAGAAGCCCACATTTTAACAACAACCTTCTGCAGGTCATGATGCAGGGTTACAAGTTGTAGAACTCTGTAGACACTGAATGAGTAAAGGCAGCTGAAGAGCTAGAGGCAGCTAGGTGGCATAGTGGACAGAGCTTTTGGCCTGAGGTCAGAGAGACTTCAAGTTCAAATCCAACTTGAAACATTTACTGGTTGTGTAAGTGTGGACAAATCACTCAACTTGTTTTTGCTTCAATTTCCTTAACCATCCAATGAAAATAATAATAACACTTATCTCTCAGGATTGTTGTGAGGGTTAAAAGAAATAATATTTGCAAAAGTGCTTAGCACAATATTTTGCCATATTGGGTGCTATATCTTAGTCCCTCAACCCTACTCAAAGCTCATAATCACCCACAGGACACCAGTAAATCTCAAAATGAAGATGAGTAAACTATAATGCATTATCAGACACAACTTTCTCCAGAGAAGTGATAAAAATTGTGTCAATCAGAGAGTCCTATGCCCATTAAAAAAAAAAAAAGATGAGCCAATTCCACAGTGAGAGTTGAGGATATCTAATGAACAGCCTGTGTGCTCTATTCATACGTGCAATTTTTGGTGGATCCTCTGTGAAGACTTTACCAGAGAACATTGGCAATAGTCAAAGATAGGTTGTGATCTGCACCACTGGTAGAAGTACCAACATTGATGGCACTTACTATCTGAGTCAGCTTAGAAAAGTTGCTTACACCTAAGCCTCACTTTTCTGATCAATAAAATGAGAAGTTGGATAAGATGGCCCCAGAGGGTGCTTCTAGCTCAAAAATAAAAAAATCTATGCTCCTGTGAGTATCAAAGTTCTCCATTGCTAGATGGTCTGAAAAGGTAACATCATTCAGGTGGAAAGCACACTGACTCTAAAGTCAGAGGTCTTAGGTTCAAATCCAGGCCCCGACACCTATGACTTAAGGCAAATCATTTACACTCCTTATGTCTCAATTTCCTCATTTACAAAATGAAGGGATTGGATTAGATCAGGAATTCTTCATCTGTGATCCATGAACTTGTTTAATCTTTTTAAAATATTTTCATAAGAAATACAGGAAAGGGGTACAGAAGTCTACTCTGCCCTACAGGAAAATAGAAGGGGAAGGGGATAAGAGAAGGAGGAGGGGAGAGATAGAAGAGAGGGCAGACTAGGGGAAGGGGTATTCAGAATGCATTCCATCTTGGGGTGGGGGAGGCACAAGATGGGGTGAAAATTTGGAACTCAAAATCTTGTGGAAGTAAATGTTGAAAAAATAATAATAATAATTTATACAAAAAATAATAAAGCATACTAAAAATATTTTCATAACTGTATTTCCATGGAATCTGTTCCCTTTATAATCTGTTTTATTTTATTTTACACATTTAAAAGCATTCTGACAAGGGGTCCATAGGTTTTGCCAGTCTGGCAAAGGTATACATGATACATTAAAAAAAAAAAGTTAAGAGCCCCCTGGATTACATGGTCTCTGAAATTCCTTCCAGATTTAGATCAATGATTATAAAATTGGTATAATTTGATGAATCAATACTATTGACTTATTTATGTAGCAAAAATATTTACAAAGCACTTTCCTCATACGACCCTTGTAAAATAAGAACTGTCAATATGTTATTCAGTCAGTCTGACTCTTTCTGACCTCATTTGGGCTTTTCTTGCAAAGATACTTGGAGTAGTTTGACATTTTCTTCTCCAGTTCATTTTACAGGTGAGGAAACTGAGTGAAACAGGGTTAAGTGACTTGCCTGGGGTCACACAGCTATTAAGTCTTGAAGCCAAATTTGAACTCATAAAGATAAATCTTCCTAATTCCAAGCCCAGTGCTCTATCTACTGTGCCACAAAGCTGTCAATAGGATTATTCCTCTCAGTACAGGAACTGAGAGCTTTTTACAGAAACCTGAAAAAGGTTTAAATGACTTGTCCATAGTTATATAGCTGGTAAGTAAAGTTATGAATCCAAGTCCACTACATTGTTTCACTAAACCATTCCTGCTGTTCAGTGGTTTCACTTGTATCTGCCTCCTCATGACCTCATGTGAGATTTTCTTGGCAAAGATACTGGAGCGGTTTGCCATTTTCTTCTCCAGTTCATTTTACAGGTGAGGAAACTGAAGCAAAGTGGGTTAAGTGATTTGACTGGAGTCACATCTAGTAAGTATCTGAAGCTAGATTTGAACTCAGGTCTTCCTGACTCCAGGCCCAGTACTTTATGCACTGCACTACCTACCTGTCCCTTCTCCCCACTCATCCAATAGCACATAATGAAGGTTTTCAAATACCTTTCTATAATTTTTAGCAGTTTCATGCTTCAGAAAAATGTTGCACAGAATGATCTCTGAGGTCCTTTCCAACTCTAAGATCATACAATTCCAAAAAAATTTCCATGAAAATGGTACCTAGCTAGAGTTTTAGAAAATTCATGTCATATGTGTAGACTCTAGAAATCCCTGCAAGCTCCTATAATGCATATTTAAGTGAGAGATGTCACTTATGACACTCTCCTGTACTTTTAATACTATTTGTAAGGGTTTCAGATTTTGTTCTTTTGCTGGTGAAACCTGAAAATATTCATCAAAAGTTTTCAGTTTCCAATGCACAAAAATTCTCCTACTGAGTAGCACTTACTAGTCTATCCTTAAACAGAAATGAGTTTCAAAGTGGAGCAATGGGTAAATAAAGAGAAAAAATAATGAAGGAATTGTCTTATCACTCTAACTAGTTATTGACTCTAATGTTGGAAATTTCTGGTATGTATTATTTAGATAAGGGTGAGGTGGTATGATTCCCAACACCCTGAAGATCATAGCATGTAGGACATTACCTATCTCACTTGTATATAAATTTGGTTCTCTTTTCCATGTTCTATGTCTGGGTTCCAGTTCTGAGTATGCCATTGATGAATTGTATGACCTTGGGGAAATCACATTGGGGTCTTGGTTTGTTCATCTGTAAAATGATGGAGTAGGACTCAATGTTTTCTGAGGTTCTTTTCTGGAACTTGATGGCTCTATGATTCTCACATCTGGTTGCTGCCTGGAATGCTAGCTGCCACAATCGGCTTATGACCAGGTCATCCTCTGTCTCTTTCAGGGGAATTCCTTCAGAGAATAAGTGTTCTTACTAAGGAGGGTTCTGCTGTAAATTCTGAAAGCTTACATTGGGATTATGGTACTAGGATTTCCAACATTGAACAGAGGCTGAAGGAAGGTGCCATAAAGACTAGTTAGCTTTGTATTGTCCCGTCTTTTAATTATTCTCCAGGCTTGTATTTACTGTAGTTGTTTATTTATAAAGGGACTTGCTCCTGTGATTAAGGAACCTAAAGCAGATAATTATCCTGTGATTTGCAAGCAGTGCAGGGTCTGGTATTTCTAGGAGCAATATTGCCATATAAATATTACCTGTGTGCTGTGTCAGCTTATTGAGCACCTGAGAGCAATCTCACTGTTAGTTTTATGGCACATTAAGTCTCTTTTTAGAATAAATTGGGTTTGCACTGGTGGGATTGGTTACATCAGAATAAAAGAGTAAACAACTGTGATCACTGAAAAGATGAAAAGCAGAAGCATAAGGGAAAGAGACTAGTAGGTGGGAGGAGACAGGGAGATAAGGAGAATATTTAAAACCTTAGACTGATAGAGGAAAGGTGGCAGGCTGAGAGGTACTGTATGTATTCTGAACAGTGTGACTGCAACAAAACAAGTCAAGTCAGAGAGGAAGATAACACTTAGCATGAAAAGAAAGGAATTATCTGGGAAGTCAGGATGTGGGAAGGGAATTAAGAGTGTGACTTCCAGTCAGCTGGTTTGATTGCATAAAAATTTGATGATAAGATGATAGATTTTAAATTAGAAGGAGTCTTGGTGGGAAAGGAGAGTGTGTCATTTGATCAAACCTCCTCATGTTACAGATAAGGAAATTGAGACCCAGAAAGCTTATATGATTTGTTGAAGGTTATACATTAAGCCAATATTTAAGCCAGGTCTTATGACTCCAAGGGGCAGCTAGGTGGCACAGTGTATATAATATTGGGCCTGAAGTCAAGAAGACTCATCTTCCAGAGTTCAAATCCAGCCTCAAACATTTGCTAGATGTGTGACTTTGAGCAAGTCACTTAACCCCATTTGCCTCAATTTCCTCATCTATAAAATGAGCTGGAGAAGGAAATGGCAAACCACTTTAGTATCTTTGCCAAGAAAACCTGAAATAGGATCATAAAGAATCCAGAACAGCTGAACAACAACCATCTATGATTCCAAATCCAGCACTTTTTCCACAATGTTGACTGCTGAACTGCAATGCCTACCAACAGATGTCAATGTACTCTGTAGGAAAGCAACCAGTGTACTATGTTAGAAAGGGCATTGGAAACACTTCCAATCTGTGTCAGAATCCTAGCTCTTCTATATTTGACCTATGGGGCTATGGACAAGTCCCTTTCCTTCTCTGGGGTTCAATTTCTACATCTATAGAACAAAGAGGATGACCAAGATGATCTCTGAGGTCCTTTCTAGTTGATATACCACAATTCCAGAAATGGCTGAATTACTAGTAGCCTATTGAGCTCTGTCCTAAACAAAAGGAAAAAAAAACTGAGTCCTGGAACCCACAGCAGAGGTAACAAAGTAGAAGTGAAAGTGTGAGGTTGTAGGGGCAGAGCCAAGATGGTGGAGTAAAAGCAGTGACTTGCTTGAGCACTCCCCCAAAACCTTCCAAATACCTGTAAAAATGGCTCTAAACACATTCTAGAGCAGCAGAACCCACAAAAAGACAGAATAAAACAAATTTCCAGCCCAAGATAATCTGGATGTTTGATCAGAAAAGTATATGTGCCAAGCAGGGAGAGGAGTGCAGTTTGGCATGGGCACGCAGGCCTCAGTGAACCTGGAGCAGGCCTCAGAGGACTGAATCACAAGCAGCTATGGCAGTTTCCAGACTTCTCAACCCACGAATGCCAAAGACAACTTAGAAGGTCAGTAGGAAAAGTCTGTGTCTGCAGTGAGAGAGAAGAGCAGGGTCCAGCCCCAGGCCCTGAGCGTGGCCAGGGGGCAGTGGCTGCCTCCAGCTTCAGGCCCACAGACTGAGGGGGAATTGAGTGGCTGATCAGAGGGGGATTGGAGGGATCTCTCTGCTGGTGCAGGATTCTCTTGCTTTGCCCGTGCTTAGATCTGGGTCACAGTTCCAGGTGGCAGTCCTGGGGCGAGGGAAAGTGCTGGTGTGGTGAAGCTTGTTGTGGTGGTACAGAGAAAATACTCCTCACAGTTCCAAGGCAGAAAAGAGTGCTTGTGATCACTCATAGACCAGAGCACAGGCCAGGAAAGGAGTAAACACTTCACCCTTGATTATACCACCTTGGAAGAACTGAAAATTTACAGATCCCTAGAAGCATCTCTGAAAACAGCTACACAAAACCCCTGAAGCTTTGGACAGTACACTCTCCACATTGGAAGCAGATCCCTGCCTTAACAAAGAGTTTAAAACTCAAGTAATTGGCTGGGAACATGAGCAAACAGCATGAAAAAAACTCAAACTATAGAATCTTTCTTTGGTGACAAAGAAGATCAAAACATACAACCAGAAGAAGAGAACAAAGTCAAAGCTCCTACATCCAAAGGCTCCAAGAAAAATATGAATCAATCCCAGGCCATGGAAGAGCTCAAAAAGGATTTTGAGAAGCAAGTAAAGGAAGTAGATGACAAACTGAGAGTGATAAAAGAAAATCATGAAAAATGTGTCAACAGCTTGCTAAAGAAGACCCAAAAAAATACTGAAGAAAATAACACCTTAAAAAATAGCCTAACCCAAATAGCGAAAGAAGTCCAAAAAGCCACTGAAGAGAAGAATGCCTTCAAAAGCAGAACTGGCCAAATGGAAAAGGAAGTCCAAAAGCTCACTGAAGAAAATACTTCCTTAAAAATTACAAAGGAACAAATGGAAGCTGATGACTTTATGAGAAACCAAGAAATTGTGAAACAAAACCAAAAGAAGGAAAAAAAATAGAAGACAATATGAAATAACTTATTGAAAAAACAACTGACCTGGAAAATAGATCCAGGAGAGATAATTTAAAAATTATTGGACTACCTGAAAGCCATGATCAAAAAAAGAGCCTAGACATCATCTTTCAAGAAATTATTGAAGAAAACTGCCCTGATATTCTAGAACCAAATGGTAAAATAGAAATGAAAGAATCCACCAATCACTTCCTGAAAGAGATCCCAAAAGGAAAACCCTAGGAATATTGTAGTCAAATTCCAGAGTTTCCAGGTCAAGGAGAAAATGTTGCAAGCAGCCAGAAAGAAACAATTCAAATACTGTGGAAACACAATCAGGATAAAACAAGACTTAGCAGTTTCTACATTAAGGGACCAGAGGGCTTGGCATATAATATTCTGGAGGTCAAAGGAGATAGGATTACAGCCAAGAATCACCTACCCAGCAAAACTGAGTATAATCCTTCAGGGGAAAAAATGGACATTCAGTGAAATAGAGGACTTTCAAGAATTCTTGATGAAAAGACCAGAGATGAAAAGAAAATTTTACTTTCAAATACAAGACTCAAGAGAAGCATGAAAAGGTAACATGAAAGAGAAATCATAAGGGACTTATTAAATTTGAACTGTTTACATTCCTACATGGAAAGATGATGCTTGTAACTCATGAGAACTTTGTCAGTATTAGGGTAGTCAGAGGGAAAAAATAAATATGTATTTATGTATGTATGTATGTATGTATGTACAGAAAGATAGATAGATAGATAGATAGATAGATAGATAGATAGATAGATAGATAGATAGATAGATAGATGGCACAAGGTGACTTGAAGATGTAGGGATGATATCTAAAAAATAAAATTAAGGAGTGAGAGAGGATTATACTGGGAGAAGGAGAAAGGGAGAGGTAGAATGGGGCAAATTATCTCACACAAAACAGACAAGAGAAAGCTTTTATAGTGGAGGGGAAAAGGGGGAAGTTGAGAGGGAATGAGTGAATCTTATTCTCATTAGATTTGGCTTAAGGAGGGAATAACATATACACTCAATTAGGTATGGAAATCTATCTTACCCTATAAAATAGAGTTGAAGGAGATAAGAGATAGTGGGGATGATAGAAGGGAAGACAGGTTGGGGGAAGGGTAATCAGAAGCAAACACTTCTGAGGAGGGACAGGGTCAAAAGAGAGAATAAAATAAATTTGGAGGGGCAGGATAGGATTAAGGGAAATATAGTTAGTTTTTCACAACATAACTGCTATGGAAGTGTTTTGCAAGACTACACATGTATAACCTGTATTGAGTTGCTTGCCTTCTCAATGAGGGTGGGTGGGGAGGGAGGAAGGGAGCATATTTGGAACCCAAAGTTTTAAAAACAAATGTTAAAAATTGTTTTCACATGTAACTGGGAAGTAAGATATACAGGCAATGGGGTAGAGAAATCTATCCTGCCCTACAGGAAAATAGAAGGGGAAGGGGATAAAAGAATGGGATAGGGGGGTAATGGAAGAGAGGGCAGATTAGGGGAAGGAATATTCAGAATGCACACTGGCTGAGGGTGGGGGAATGGGAGAGACGGGGAGAAAATTTGGAACTCAAAATCTTGTGGAAGTAAATGTTGAAAACTAAAAATAAGTAAGTTTTTTAAAAAATAAAAATAAATAAAATTTTTAAAAAAAGAAAGTGTGAGGTAAAGGAGAAGTTCAAATTAAAATATAGTGCCAAAGGCCAGCTAAGGAAGAGCTGGGAATCTAGGACAGGTTGGAGCACTGGATTCAGTAACCCTAGACAGTTCACTTGTCTGGAACAAAAATCTGCTTCTGAAAAAAGAGTCTGCTGACTTAAGTCTGCCTTGATAGTTCACTTCTCTAGAGCATGGATACTCAAGCTACTCTATGATTATAGAACAAATGCAATTTACCTATTCACAGACAGATGGAATTTTTGTTACTAACTATAAACCAAAATGATATTATGCCAAGAAGAAGAAGGGGGAAAAAAAGACCCAGAGCTAGAACCCAGAAAGTTAAGAGAAATGAAAGGACAAATCAGGAAGTAGAAATGGGGAAGCAAAGAGTATTCTGATTCCCCCATTATTATCCATGATTTATACCTGTAGTACACCCAGAGTCTTCTCACAATGTTATAGTATAACTCTTCACTGGACACAGCATCTCAGCTGGGATTGGCATGCGGCGCTACTTTATGACTGTAGCTTCTACCACCCTAAGAATCTATCTCAGATGTAGTCCTTTGCTAGGGAACTCCCAGGCTCTTAAGAACCAGATTCTGCTCTCCCAGAGTCTTACCAGCATCCCATCTCCAGGTATCAATCTCTCTCTTTCAACTACCGAGACAGAGGCAGTTCTTCCTCTCCTCCCCCACTGTAAAACTCTCAACAGAGTAAAGGCAAATCTGTCTTCTTTGTCAATCCAATCAATTCCCTAATCTTTATGTAAGCAAATGAACCACTTAACGTTTCAAGCCCTTACTTAAATGAAATAGTTAAAATGCCAACCCAACAATAGAACTGATTTGTTCTCTGGCCTAAGCCTGATTGTAGTCTTGCCTGCCTGAGCTCAGAATTTATATTTTTTCTATATCCTGGCCAGTGACATCAGCCAAACTGGAAATAATCTGGCCAGGTGATACTCAGCCAGTAATTCAGAAGCCAAACATCCTAGAATTATAGTTTCTAAGAATGGGAATAGATCTTAGCAATCATCTAATCTCACTCTCCAACTAATGCAAGGATTCTTTCTACAACATCCCTAATGGATGGTCATCCATCATTCGCCTGAATATCTGAAATAATAGGGAGCTCACTATGCCAAAAAGCAGCCTGTTCCAACATTGGAAGGCTCTGTTAGAAAGTTCATGTTGATGCTGCAGCTGTGAATGGTTTGACAGAGGAAAATTGTGAACCTTATGCTATAACACACGAGAATCAGCTGTCAAAACAAGCCTCCATGAGCACAGGGAAAGCCCTGCCTCTCATACAAGATGCATAGCAGTTGGTTGTCAAATGCTAAGTCAGGAGGAAAGCCTAAGTGTGCATGCACAGCTGGAGGGAAAGGAAGCAGCAGGAACCAAATGACTGAAAAAGAATCCTGAACACATGGTGACTCCCTCCTCTACCATGAGCTAGTAGCCTACAAAAAAGAGGCTGCATTGGTTATAGTAAATATAGTATAAAACTTAAAGTCAGAAAGACCTCAGTCCAACACATGCTTCTGAAGCTTTTCAATTGTGCAGCCATGGGTAAGCATTTAGCTTTTCTGAGCCTATTTTCCTGTCTATTAAATGGGTGTAAAAATGACAGAGCTGTCTCCGTACCTGTCACCTCTCATTTCCTCCCTCCTAGCCTCTGGCTTCTTTCAAGGTTCAGTTCAAGTATAGTTGCTAGTCAAAATACCTTTCAAGATTGCCCTAGTTGTTAGGTTCTCCTCCAGCATATGTATGCCTGCATGAATATACACATTTTGCCTGTGTATGTATACATACATGTGTATATACATATGTGCATATTATATATATATATATATATAATATATATATATTATATATATATTATATATATATATATATATATATATATATATGTATATGAGGACAGCTAAGTGGGGCAGTGGATAGAACATTGGACCTGGAATCAGGAAGATCTGAGTTCAAATTTGATCTCAGATACTTACTAGCTGCGTGACCCTGGGTAAATCGCTTAACCCTATTTGCCTCAGTTTTCTCATCTGTAAAATGAGCTGGAGAAAGAAATGGCAAACCATTCCAGCATCTTTGCAAGAAAATCCCAAATTGGATCCCCAAAAAGTTGGACAGGATTGAAATGACTCAACGATAACAAATATGTGTGTATATATGCAAAATACATGTGTGTGTGTGTGTGTGTGCGCGTGCATGTGTGTGTGTATAGTGGTCCTGTGATTTCTTTGTCATATGAGCCCCTTTTGTCAATGAAGCTTAGCACATATTCTGCAACTTACAGTCTTAGAAAATTGCCCGGACACAGACACAATAAATGATTTCCCTAGGGTTATACTGACAGTATATGTCAGAGTCAAAGCCAGATCTTTCTGACTCTGAGGACTCTGAGGACTTATGTCAACTACATTGAGCTTCCTATAATTTTGCATATATTCTATGTTGTTTTCTAATTTTATGTTATATTCTTAGAGTAGAATGTGAGCAACTTGAGGGCAGGGACTATCCTACTTTTATATTTTTAATTACAACTGATCACTCTACAATGAACTAGCATTCCTTAAGTACTTATTATATGCAAGACCCTGTACCAGAAGGTGAGTATACAAACAATAAAGTAAAACAGGCCATACTATTGAAGTTTTTGCAATCTAGAGAAGAAAGAAAATATCTAAATATCAGTATGTACAAAGTAGATGATCACTTGGAAGGGAAGATACCACTATCTGGGACAATAAAGAAACACTTCATGCAGAAAATGGTGCTCAAATCGTGCCTTAGATGAACTTAGAGACTCTAAGAGGTGGAGATAAGAAGGAAAAACATACTAGACATAGGACATAAACAATGTAAAGGCACAGAGATCAGAGGTGCAATGTTGTGAAAGAGGAACAAAAAGAAAACCAATTTGGTTGGACTATAGTATGTATGAAGGCAGTTGGTGGTACAGTGGATACCAGGCCTGAAATCAGGAAGGTTTGAGTTCAAATCCAGCTTTGGACTCTTGCTAGCAGTGTGACCATGGGCAAGTCACTTAACTCTTATTTGCCTCAGTTCTTCCTCTGTAAAATAGAGACACAATAGAGAAGGAAATGGCAAACCACTCCAGTATCTTTGCCAAGAAAACCCCAGAGACAATAGTCCATGGGGTCACAAAGAGTTATACACAACAGAATGACTGAGCATGGTATGCATGAAGGGGAGCAGGGGTTTTGTAATAAAGATGGAAGACAGAACAAGGCTAGATTGTGAAGGACTGTAAATAACAGACAGGAGGGGTGGAGCCAGGATGGTGGAGTAAAGTTAGAATTCTATCCAAATTCTCCCAATATTCCCCTCTAAACAATTTTAAAATAACAGGTCAAATAGAATCCTAAAGCAACATAGCCAGCAAATGGTCAAAGTAAGACATTTTTCCAGCCCATAGCAACTTAATAAGATAAAAGAAGAGGTCTGTCGAACTGGAGTGGGGGCTGGTTAGTAGCACAGGGTGATGGCAACATCAGCTGTGGATATAGGAGGTGGCAATACAGCAGAAACAGCAGAAGTAGGACCAGAATTTCTTACCACTCAAAGCTGATAAGAGGATTGAACACCTGATCAGAAAAAGATTCTTACGGACCCTTCTGCTAGTACTGGGTACAGGACCAGGTGCCATTTGAAAACTATATTGCCAATTACCCAGTTCCAGGTCACAATTACAGGGCATAGAGGGTCACTTGTGATCTCAAGAGAGCAGAAATCCTACCTGGATACTGGTTTCAGTTCCAGAGAAGAAAGAAGCTGTGGTCAAAAGAGAGCAGTGGCCATATCTGGGTAAGGTGCAGACCCAGGAGTGCAATGATCACACCTCTCCTTTGATTACACAACCTTGGAAGCACCTAAAACTCACAGGATCTTAGAGCGAGCTATGAAAACTTTAAGGCAAAAAAAGCCTGAAGCACTAGACAGTGACCCCCATTCCCATCCCAGAGCTAAGCAAAGCTCAACTCTAACATAAATGCTGAAGTCAAGAAACACACTGAAAAAGAGAGAAAACAACAAAAAAATAGAACCTGATCATAAAACGCTACTATGGTGACAGCAAAGTTCAAGATACAAACTCAGAAAAAGATATCTGAGAGATGTAGCATCTACAAGCAAAGCCCCAAAGGAAAATGCAAATTGGACACCAGTCCAACAAGAATTCCTAGGAGAGCTTTAAAAAAAGAGAAATAAGAACGATCAAAAAAAAAATTTTAAAGTCAAATAAGAGCAGCAGACGAAAAAATGGGAAATGAAATGAGAGGAATGCAAGCAAATCATGAAAAGAAAATTAAGAGCTTGGTTAAAAAAATGCAAAATTGTTGAAGAAAATAACTCCTTTTTTTAAAAATTTTTTAATTTATTTTG